>NW_022990274.1:2381118-2981118 GCF_902827175.1 Gymnodraco acuticeps
GTGACTCGGTGGGGGCCACCTTTTTCCAAAGGGGGGCTTTCAGAGCTAGCTCCTGCTGGAGGCTCTCGTAATCCATGGGTCCGAAGAAGAACTGCTGTTTCAATCGACACGAATAACAAATTAGTCTGGCTCCTACTGTTTTTGTGTTCTTTGTGTGTGTATACATTTTTATATATATAAAATGTTTGTGGTGTGTAAATAAATCTTTTGAAATACCTACTGAATCCCCATTTAAGGTTTAAGAGGTTTCTTTATTTAGCTTTAGGAACGGCAGGATCTAAAGCAGGCTTCAGTTTTTTTATCTGTGTGGGCCTCTCTGTATTTTTTTTAACCGAGGTATAAATAGCCAGCTTTGTCATACACACTTGGTTAACTAAGATGCTTATATTCCGTGCTGAACCCTATGCAAAGCAAACTGAATGGTATCCAGTGACCAAACTCAGAAATATGCTTCGTTGGTCTTAAAATACCTGCAGCAATCTCCATGGGAATTAAAAGAGAGGTAGCACAGTTTAAGACAGAGGAAAATCCCGTTTCGCTGTCTATATAAATTGACATGTTTTTTTCCGATAAAGATGTACTTTTTGTACAGTTATGGCAATCAAAATGTAAGCAAACCGCAACAAAACGGACGCAATGAGCTGTTCAATGTGAACTCCAGCAAGCTAAGCATTCTTGGAGAGAAGGACAAACTCAGTGTGTTTGAAGAGGGAAATGGGTGCAGCTTTGTGGGTGTGTTCCTCACAACGTGATGCCGCTGTGTGTCCTTACCCGCTGGTCCCCTCCTTCTCTGCGGGGGTCGTGCTTCTTGGCAAAGTGTTTCAGGTTGTCGTAGTTGTGGAAGTTAAAGAGCTCCACCAGGTCCTGGAATGAAAAGGCAGATAGATAAATCGAAAGGATGAATACAATATGAAATGTAATTCTGTTTCTAAATACCAATAATTTCAGTTAAGAAACAGCACTAGCTGTTATCTGATTACATGCACTGTTCACTGACTAAAGCTAAATTAATTATGAATTTCTTTCAATCCATTTCTTAATAAAGTTTTGTGTTACCTTTCCTGTTGCAGTGTATCATCACATGATAGATAGCATAAGCACTTTGGTTGTACTGTAGACATGAGTGGAGGGGGGCCTGAATTCCAACACTCAAGTGCAAATGCACGCACGCAACATGTTACCTTTGTGTTGCTATTCAATAATCTAAAAGTTGCTTAAAAAGTTATATTGTCAAAATCCAAAATGACATTGAATCTATAATTATTGTAGGTCTAGAGAAAGCCATTTGAAGACTTTATGTGTGCATTCTGCAATAAGGCAAGTGACTGAAGTTGTTTGAAATACAATTACTCCAGAATGCCTCTTTGTCATACAGTAATGCACTGGTATGTAAACATAGAAGTATGTGTTGTTACAGGCCATGCAGTGATCTACTGTCCTGTACCACCCTCACATACCGTGCAGAACTGGATTCCTCTCACTGAGTTCCCCATCTTGTCCAGAGGAGGAGACCAGCACATGATGCCCATCACATTGGGAACAACCAGCAGGATCCCCCCCGCTACTCCAGACTTGGCTGGCAGACCGACCTACAACAGGGAGAAGAGTTACACAACAGAACCGCAGCCGAGTGTATCTGCAGTAGCAACGGTATTTGGCTGGAAAAGGAGAGAGTTTGTTTGTTGTTCGGAATGAGTATTCGAAACGCATTTGCCGTTTTGGCTACGTAAAGTGAAGTTGTGTGTTGTCTTTGCTGGCTTTCGCTGCCGTGAGTTTTGGTCGCACAGTGATGATACTTATACCATTGGAATCTGTGGAATCTCAGCGAGCAGATCCGATGAAGCATAACATATTTCTACCGTGAGTTATGTGCTAAGTGCGTTAGCACTCTTTCGCTTAGTGCTAATTCAGAGGTTCGGCGTTGTGTTTCCGTAAAAATTGTTCATATCGCCAGGTAGCTGAGTTTCTTCCCGTTAAGTGGGTATGACACATTCATAGTTTGTTAAATGTTAAGAAGCCCTCAGAAGCTGTTTCTTGCAAGATGTTGCTTGTTGCCCCGGGGGCGGGGGCTCCCGGGCTTAATAGGTTAAGAAGTGACATCATAGACAAAATATGCAAAGAGTGATATCAATAAAGAGTAGATGTTATTGTTGTTATTGTCAAAACTAACTGCTTGAAATCACGATGAGAATAGAAACATATTTTCACACATTGCTCCCACTCTCTACTTCTTTGGCACCAGGAGCGGTCTAATTAAAATGTGCCATCCCATCAGCCCTAACACCTCGGATCGGGCAGACCATGTGATATGACAGCTATGCTACACTGAAGAGCAGTTAAATACAAGCATACATGCATGTAATAGAAAAAAAACAGGTGTAAAATACAATGACATTCATCACCTTGAAGGACATTATTATTTAAATCAGGAAAGTCTGAAAAGCAGTAAATCAGGTATATTTTTTTAAGGAATGGTGTGGAAACAACCAAAATTGGGATATTTGATTGTTCACACTATTTACATTATGCACACTCTTGTTTCTACTTTATTAAATATACCTGTACAGAACAGTCCAATACAACTGTTCTGACATAACGCTATTTTTAATTATAGAGGTACAATATACTATAACAAAAAACCTAATAATCATCAAGTAATACATTGATAGTACATTAAATTATAATATAATAAATCAACAGTTATTTGACTGCTAAGAAACATTTAAATCATCATTAATAAGAATACTAATTATTGGAAAAGCTAAATCATTTATTTTTAGATGCACACTATAAAATTGTATATACAGTACTATATAATAAGCATTTGTCAATAAAAACAATATATCTGTAAAACATCTTTTCACATAATGGAGCAGATATTGATATGTTTTTTATTTATGTATATGTATTTACATTTATTGTATTCATCTTTTTTAGTGTCATAACAGTTTGTTTATTGCTTCACTGTGTTGATGTGCCGAGCTCACTGTGAAAGTTACAGATGACAGGTTAATCCTTACAGGAAGCTCTGGTGTGGCCGCTGTACTCAGTCCTGAGGTCATCCAAGCTGCATATACATTGCATTATGTTCTACTGTACTGCTACTGTAAAAGTATATTTTATACTTACCTTACTACTGAATTACCATTTTTATTAAGTAATGTATTTTTCCTAGGTAAAGTCTCACAGATATTAGTGCAGTAACGGATGCTTGGTCCCACCTGTTGGGTGTAACCCTGAGCCATTGCTGGTGCAATTCTGTTTACAAGCTTAAACCAGTTTCATTCCATACCTGTTGCAAACCTGCTTAACCAGCATGTCATTTACCAAACATGTGTGTGTATTTTGGCATGTCAGGACATAGCAGATATAATCACAAAAAAGCAGAGAAACTATGTGAGCCTAAAACAGACAAGGCTACAGGTAGGGATGCTCCGATCGATCGGTCACCGATCGATATCGGCCGATACTCACTCTCTACCGATCGATCGGTGCTCTCTAAACATGCCGATCGCGAGAGCCGATCGCATGACGTAAAATACATGACACTTTTCTCTGTGCGCGGCAAAACAAGCTCGCCAAAATGGCTTCACCGGCCTGGCATTATTTTAAGGTGTCCGAAAAAGACAGTAAAATAGCGGTATGCAACGTGTGTGAAGCAGAAATCCTGCAGCTCCGCCCGCCGGACCGGTAAGCGCAGCGAAACACACACACAGGGAGAACCAGACCGCAGTTCATTTCCTCATATCCCAAACGAGAAATTACGGTAGCAAATCACCCGGTTCTTTACGACCAGAACTATTAACGGGATACAAACCGGAGGAACCAGGCATGGAGGGAGGTGCCAGAGACAGTGGGTGAAACTGGTAAGTTTTCGCCTGTTTGGGGAGTTTATATATATATATATATATTGCTCGCATAAAATCCCCGGGTTTTTTTGCTTTGTATGTCGGGGGCGGGAGATTCATGTGATTGGTTGTTGGTCGCGTTGCTCGCAAAAAATCCCCAAGCTTTCAGACGCGCCCAGCTCCAAGATTTTTAAGATTTTTGAAAAGCTGCTGTGTGGACGGACGTACCGTAAGAGTTAGACCTAACACACTTAGCTATTTTATCTACCTCTGGATCAAGCTAAACTAGTTATTATAAATATATGTATTCTTCATTGTCGGGTCACTCATTACTGGATCAGTGAGCTGCATGAGATACTGACAGGCTGTCAGGAGAGGGGGAGAGAGAGAGGGAGAGAGGGAAAGAGAGCGCTTCCGCTAATTTCTCCCGTGTTATTATCCAAAGTGAATGTAAACTTGAATAATGTACATCATTTGAATGTAATAATTAAGTTGATTGTTGTTTGTGGAAGCTCCAGTGAATGAGCCCCATTAACTGAGTTTTAAACATCACTTTAAATCTTCCATTTAGGCCCCGCCCACTCGATCGGATCGGCGATTGGTATCGGCCGATACTGATTCCGGCGATCGGCGATCGGCCCCAAAATTGGCGATCGGAGCATCCCTAGCTACAGGTAAACACAACTGTGTTTACAACATCTCATTATGTCCAAAACACTCAAATTCAGTTTACAGCTCTGGCACAACATCAAAACTCTTTGAATTTTTTTTTTTACACAGGACCAACCCTGCCATCACCCACAATTATGATAATAATAATAATAATTAGTAGCTTTTGTTTCTATGTCTGGATTATAGCCTGCAAACACATATTTGGAATGATTTATAAAACAGTTTAAAAAAAATAAAACAAAATTTTTTAAGACTGTGACTAAAGTATAAAGTACAAATAGTAATGCTTAAAACGCGGCCAGACTTCAAAGGTTTGACTCCTTGGCCATTTTAAACAAAACATATGTCTCATACTATACTTGTGATCCTATCCTTTTACTTACATGGAAAGCAAACTGTCCTGAGAAGTCGTACATGCCGCAGGAGTGCATCAGACTCAACGTGTTCCTCACCGCCTCGGGGCTCAGCACACGTTCCCCCGTGATGGGACAGATGCCGCCGTTAGCCAGAGTGGCCGCCATGACACTGGCGCTCTCACAGGTCACCTCAATGGAGCAGAGCTGCAGGTTCACACATAAGGACAATTTGTAGAATTTCTCCATCAATATTTTCTTGCACTGCAGAGCATCTTTTGCATCACGCCGCATGGAAACTTGGTGGTGGGGGAACAGGCGAGCAGGAATGAGAATGACGCTGGTGGTGACAGAGGAATTCAATATGCAGCTCACATTGTGGCCACAGGGGGTTAGTTAAAGGTCCCATGTCAGGGCCATTTCTACTGATCATAATTCCATTGTTGAGGTCTACTAAAATAGATTTATATTGTGCAATTTTCCAAACTCACATTGGTTTCTCATACAGCATCTCTGTATAGTATGTGTATTCATTCTGTCCTAAATGGCTTGTTGGAGCTCCTGCCCCCCCCCCTCCCCCTCCCTGTGAGCCCAATGGCCGTCTGCGAGACAGCGAGACACAGCGAAACCAGCTCGAACTCACACACCCGCAGCCTCGCCGCGCCCCGCCGTCTCAGGCGGAGAAATCGGCGGAGCTGCAGCTGAGAAGAGATTGAGGGTGTGTGTAACCTAACGGCTCCGCGGATGTAATGTAACGGCTCCACAGATTGGTCCATTTGGGTATGGGCACGTCATTGTACCCAGGAAGAAAAAGAGAAATCTCCAACGAGGCGTTCTGGGGCAGCATAGACAGGTATTTTCTGTGTTAGAGTTTTACTCGCTACAGGGTGTACTTTGAGGCTTTGTGACTTTGCAGACCGTTTACATGCAGAAAAACCTTCACTGTGGGGAACTGGAACTGGAAAAGTATGACATGGGACCTTTAAGGTTTTGATGAAAATGTAATCAAATGCTACTGTATGTCCCTCACAGCAACCGGTTTAAATTGTCTCTATTCTCTCAATAAAAACGCAGAAAATAAAGTGTAGAATGGTATTCTGCCCTCATTTAAAGTTTCAGACACCTCTGAAACCAAATCTATGTACTGTTTATTGCAGGAACAGTTTTTAATAGCTACTGTATGAGTAGTTTACAGGGAAGTTAACATGATGAGAACAGAGAGTTTGACAGAAAAAAAGTGATATGGGGCTAAATATGGTAGAGAAGCAGAAAGTCGATCCATCCAGGATCTCTGACCCTGACAGTTGGAATCAATAGAGTAGGAAGAGCAGGCAAACAAAAAAAAATTATAGTCATACAAAAAAAAAAAAAATAGGACTTGATATTGATACTGAATTTAAAGAAAATGGAAAAGAAACCAAGGCTAAACTTACTTGAAAGTAGAAGTCCAGAACAGATGTCATGTCTGTCCCGTCTGGGAAACACTGCAGAGAAACAATCAAAGGAACTTTCCTCAAACACTGAATTTCCATGTCACAATTATTACTGAGACTAACAGGTATGTCTAATAAAAGCAGATTCCAAATAGGCACATGCAAACTAAGGCAAGGCAAGGCAAGGCAAGGCAAGGCAAGGCAAGGCAAGGCAAGGCAAGGCAAGGCAAGGCAAGGCAAGTTTATTTATATAGCACCTTTCAACACAAGGCAATTCAAAGTGCTTTACAAAAAATGAAAGAGATTAAGAAAATGGCATTTAAAATCAGTCATTAAAAAGAAAAGCTAATAAAAGAAACATTAAAAGAAAAAATACATGGATAAAAGTTACAGTGCAGTCTAAGATATGAATAGTTCAATTAAAAGCAGCGACAAAAAGAAAAGTCTTCAGCCTGGATTTAAAAGTAGTCAGAGTTGCAGCGGACCTGCAGGTTTCTGGGAGTTTGTTCCAGATATTTGGAGCATAATAACTGAACGCTGCTTTACCATGTTTAGTTCTGACTCTGGGGACAGAAAGCTGACCAGTCCCTGAAGACCTGAGTGATCTGGATGGTTCATAATTTAGCAGAAGGTCAGAAATGTATTTTGGGCCTAAACCATTCAGTGCTTTATAAACCAGCAGCAGTATTTTGAAATCTATTCTTTGACACACAGGAAGCCAGTGTAAAGACTTCAGAACTGGAGTGATGTGATCCACTTTCTAAAAAGATTATTATATTTAATTGGGGGACATATACACACGGCGTCATGCGTTGAAGCTTGTCGACGGGCGTGTTTGAAGCTCGACCAACAACCAATCACGTGACATGAATCTCCTGCCCCGGACACACAAGCAGCGGTTTGGTTGGCTCGAGCTTGTACTGGCATATGATTTGATTGGCTGACGCATCCGTCGAAGCTTCAAAAGTTGAACATTGCTCAACTTTTGAAGCGAGCAACGCGAACAAAGCGAAGCTCCCACAATGCACTTCGGCAAAGTGTGACGTCACACCATTCAAAGTGAATGGGCAGAAGCGTTGAAGCTTCAACGCACGCCGCCGTGTGGACGGGCCGTAACTCACACCTTGTCTTACTTTATTTTTTTTTACTTTGTTCAGTCTTACAATTACTGTTCTTCAGCTTTGCAGGGCAGATAGATATCAATAGAGTGACAGAAGTATACAACAGCAACACCCTATGACTCATCCAAGCTCAAACCTTTTTCTCCTTCAGGTAGTAGCCGATGGCAAAGTTCCTGTCCCCTGTCTCACGCTCCGACTGGAATCTGTCACACAAAGATCAGAGCACTCCCATTAAATAGGGGAAGGAAATATTTGGCGTGTGTGTGCGTGCGTGCATTTGCACTTGAGTGTTGGAATTCTGGCCCCCCTCCACTCATGTCTACAGTACAACCAAAGTGCTTATGCTATCTATCATGTGATGATACACTGCAACATGAGTCTCTCTGGGCTTGCTCTTTTCTGTACACATTGTTAGCATATGGCGCCATCATAAATCATGCTAGTGACCTTTCAAGGTTCAAGGTTCTTTATTGTCAAACTAACATAGCTACAGAGTAATTATGTCGTTGAAAATCAACGGTCACAGGCTTCTCCAACAATGCAACACAATAATACAGATAAGCAGACAATATTAAAGCAATATTAAAGTATATTATATTAAAAGTAATACAAAAGAAAAACAGTTCTAAAAAAAGTGAGAAAAAAAAGTGAAATACGAGTCTATATACTAGTTATTGGAATGATATATTAGATGAGAGATAAATAATTACTAAGTAGCAGATGAATGTTGTGAAATTGTTTCAGCAGTTCAGTTGGTTAACAGTCTTATTGCCTGCGGGATACAGACAGACTTTACAATACAGACCGCATTTCGTCCGTCATAAATAACACATATCACCTAATGAATGTAAGTAATATCAAATAACTGCCGACTTCCAACCTATACTTTTGTGACCAATTTGCTAATTGCCTACAAAGAGACCAAAATAACTATAAATAGATACACAAAGAGACTTCTGAACGACTATGAAGGTAAAAACATATAAAGTGACACAAAATGACTTCAAAAAGACATAAAAATTATTAGAAAGATACATAAAGTCACTACTAAGAGGCACAAATGACCTCAGCAAGACACAAAACAATGGTGGAAAGAATAAAACACCATAAAGTGACACAAAACAACTACAAAGAGACACAAAAAGGACCTCAAAAAGACATAAAACGACTAAACACAGAAACAAAAATACCTCATAAAGACCCAAATTGACTACTAAGAGACACAAAAGGAACACAAACGTACAAAAGAGCTACAAAAGGACACACAACTTATACCTCATTCACACCAACGCAACTCCGTTTCAAGCTCCGTGCTAGAGATTTTCAGGTTCAGAACCGGTTCTTCGGTTTAGCTCCGGCTCTTTTCACACTGCCCAGAGTCTGACTGGTGCTACGTCATTGCGTCATCGTTTGCGTCATGACGTAACCGTTTGCGTGCCTGCTTCATAAAGCCAAACCGCGCGCGGAAACCCCTCACAGATGACACCGACAACAACAACAATGGCCGATTGTGTTTCTCCATCGTTGTGTACAAACTGGATAAAACGCGGGCTTTTTGTTGTTGTTCAGGAGTTGATCCCGCCCTGCCCCTGCCTCGACGTAAGCGTGACGTATGCAGTGCTTTTGCTCTGGCCGGACAATTTTTTGGTGCTTGAAACGAACCGGATTCCGGAGCTAAGAGGCTGCTCCGCTGCGGTGTGAAGAGAAAACCCAGTGCTTTTCAAGCTCCAGCTCTAATCCGTCACTGAGCCAATTGGCCTTTAGAGCTCGTTATCTAAGAGCTGATTAAAGACACCTGCCGAGAGGTGACCAATGGTGGGGGGTTAAAGGCTCAACACGCTACAACGTTTTGAGCCATACAGAGTAGCATCTGCTCCTTGATCTCACGGCGAATTGTAAGTGGCTACTGCCTGAGATCGCATGCTGTGTTTTTATTAAATGTGCCAACTGCTAGGACTGTCTTAGGGAAGACAGCTTTTAGATGCGCAGCTTCTCTGTCTTGGAATAGTCTGCAAATTAAATGGAAACTGAGCAATCTGGTGCCACTAAATGTTTCTAAAGCTCGGTTGGATGCTACTCAATCGGAAGCTGTTGGTACCTGTTCATGTGGATAGTTATTGTAAATTGTAATCCCTGTAATGATGCTGTAAAATGTCCTTTTTGTTGTTCTGTTGTTTTATGTATTTATGTTTCATGTGGAACCTACTTCAGCAGGTCTCCCTTGAAAAAGAGATCAATGATCTCAAGGGATACACCTGGATAAATAAAGGTTTGAAATGAAATGAAAGCAAGTGTTCTGCTTTGTGTGGTGAGTGAAGGAAGATAACTTTGATAACATCAACTCATGATTTAGAGGGACTTACGTGGCGTTGTTGAAACCCACATACTCGTTTCCCGCCATACGTTTCAGAAAGTTCATGACCTGGAGGAAAGCAGAGTGAAAGTTGATACAGTGTTATTTACATTTTTTAAAAAGGCATTACAGCCCCTTTAATGTCTAGCTGTGAGCAGTTACTACATGTTCTTGTATACTGCATGGTAGTATAGCAGCACACTTGTTAGTATACATAATCACACTTCATTATGTCCTTTCTCTAGAGTAAACATTATGTACTCAACATCTACTCAGAGTTACTGTGTAGTAAGGCATTTAGCACAGCTCATACGCTTTATTAGACAGTCTAAAGAGGTCAATTAAATACACAATAATAAAACAGCATCTACTCATCCTAGGGGACTCTTCATAAGGTACATAAAAGTGAATCAATACTTTTTACTTTAATATTTCACCCGGTATGACTTCTAATACTTACATAATCAAATCTTTCTGCGTTGCTTGCACCTTGCTGTTGAGAGAAGAAAATAATCAGCAGTTAGTACGATTCATTCACAGAGGGATTTGTTTGCAGAGGACAAGCACAGCATCATTATAGATCAGACTAAAATATGAATGCTGACCAAATAAAACTACTGAATTAGAAAATACATTTGTGGATGTTTATGTAAAAAAATAAAATAAGAATCACATGACTTTTGTCAATAATTATAAAAATCGATAACAAATATCAATAGGATTTGATGAGACTTGATTACACAGTGGAAGATCTTTAGACTTAAAAAATGGAGATTTAGTAGACATGTGCATTAGCAGACCTAAGTCAGTTAAAGAAACACATGTCCCACCATTATGTCTCACTGATTCCAAATAGGGGGCTCAATATTCTCTAATCAGTAAAAAGGTAAATATGTTGTTTTTTTTGTAAGCTGAAACAGCTGTGACTGTGTATGTTACTATCCAAGTAAATGTAAGTGTATGCAGCTAGGTTTGCATTACAGGTTACTGTAAAGCAGGTGTATGTGTTTGAGGATGATATGTCAACATGTGTCATGTGTCAAGAGACTGTCAGACAAAACAACGGGCAGGATACAAAGGGAGGAATGCTTTTCCTCTGAGAATAGAATACACAGTTTGTGTACCTTTTTGAAGCTTATTATGTTGCCTATCGCACTGCAGAAAACACAGCAAAAGTACAAATGGACATGCATGCACATTTATAGTTCTGTAGCATTAGTTGCAAATATAAAGGATGGTGTGCGCATATTTTTAACATTACATTTAAAAAGACAAATGCATTATGTGTGACAGTACATTTCAAAGATTCTACACTTTACTGTGCAGAAGAAAAAGTGACACTGATGGAGGTGTTAAAGAGTCACTAAATGGGAGTTCTACAGATCTGATTGGAGGAGAAAGAGAGAAGAGTGGGGTAGGGGTCTGGGGATTGGGATTGGGAGGAGAAAGATATGGAAAAGGAAGAAAAAATTACCAACGTCATTTGACCTGCAGCAGCAGTCATTATTTCCCACAGTTCCTATGTCTGTAAAAACAGCAACAACATGTAGCCTTCAAGCACCATGTAACAACAGTTCTGCCACTTCAACCATCTAACAGTTTCCCCCCCCCCAAGCTTAAAGCTAATTGGGCGACCTGACCTGGCATTTCAGACATTTGAGTCTCAGTATAGAAAAACAAATAACACTGAAACAATGGTGAGCAGATGGACAATGACACTCATGATCGTCTCAGAAAAATGTGAGGAGATGTGTTTGGAGCATTCCTGGGAAGTGTCTTTAGTCATTTAGTATGTCCAACAGGTCTGCTGTGTAATGAAAGCTTTATCTGAACATCAATCTATTAAACTAAAACGATTTATATAACATGTATTATAACATCTAAATGAGGAAGGTGTTTTGACTGGTTGATTTGCTTGAATAATGAGGAGTACAGAGACAGTAATAATATTACAAAGGACCTTACTTGGAAGAAAAAGAACAGAACGAACTGATTTAATCTAATAGAGGATTAAAAAGTACAGTTGGTGCTCTTCTAATGTTTCAACTTATCTGCTTACACCACTGTTGGAAATGTTTAAGAGTTATTTCAACATGTAAGCCCTTTCCCTTGGAGAGTGAGATGAATAGATCACCAAAATAATGTCATGGACGTGTTTAGCTAGTTTAGCATGAAGACAGAAACAGGTAAACGCCTAGCTTGGCGTGTTCAAAAGCACACCAACCAACACTAAATCTCACTCATTTACATACATTTGTTAATTAATATGAAGAGAATTTGTTTTGCATTTTTTGGCACTATTTATGGGGAATTATCTTTGGGCAAACACCAGCTAATTCTCCGAGTCTGGTTATCTCAGAGAGGCTGTCGGGTCTGCTGCTGTTAGTCGTTCTTAGATACCAATATCATAACCTGTGCTCACAATATCCTACATCTTCCACTAAAAACAACACTGAAGCACTTCCAAATACTACTACATTCCTGGTTAGACGTTTCCCTTAAGTCTTTTTTCTAAGCTAGCTATTTTAAGCTTTCAAATTCGTACTTAGTTAATTGCTTAGTAGATGCATTTACTCATGTTTTAGCCACTTGGTGCCGGCGGTAAATCAGTTAACGCAACTGTTAAAAAAATGAAGTTAAAAAAACATGGAATTTCATCTTAGTATTCTTTCAGCTGTTTTTGGTTTTTATGAATTAATGGTAAATAACTTTAGGTTATTGGCTTTCATATCATCTTACTCTCAGGGAAGAAAATGCTGAACTATTGCAACTACTAAAAACCAAGTTACCCATCGCTGTGAAAGATATCTTCTTTGAATTTTAGATTACCATTTTAATCTAAATTCTACTTCTGTTTGACAACTGTGACGACACACAACAGTCACACAAATGGAAAGGTGTTTTAATGGTATCCGTTGTGTCTTGTGTTTGTTCATTATGTTAAACAATAAAAAGCTTTTAAACATTGCTGTTACACATCAGATCCAATTCATAAATACTGCTGACAAGTTAGAAATTAAAGGTCCAATGTTTCCTCAAGCAGCCTTTGTGTTAACAAAGTGTTAACATAACAAATGTAATCATTTTCCTCAGTGTACTATAACTGGTCTTCAAATTCATTGTTCTTTTGCCCCGAAAGTAAAAATGTTAAGAAACAGTACTACTCGGTTTAAAAATGTACTTTCTGGCACCATGCCATTGTAAAATGACTAACTATGACAATTATGTTGTCAACTTTGCTTTTATTGCACAATAAACTACAAATGTATATCTTGGGCCATTGTCAGATATACACTGTAAAATACAGCTACATGTTTGATAATACTACCATTGTCTCAACTTCGAGTGACATATGCAAGAATGTGATGTATTTAAGTTAAATGGGATTATATTTGTAAACTGATAATAAACAACAAGCACAGGTGAATTTTGAAATGGGAATGTGTTTTGAACATGTGGAAACGGAAAACAAACAGGTTCCAGACACTGAGACTTCTGACAAAGAGTACAAGAGGTCCAAAACCAAATGAAAATCAAACAGGCCACATGCTTCAGCATGCTTGTTCATACATAGGTGGTGATTTGATTTCATTCCCTTTATATATTGCTTCCTCTCGAGTAAAGAAACCCCCACTAATAATCAGATTTCCAAGCTTTGGTATCATATTGTTTCTTACAACATCAACAACAAATATTCATATTATTAATGAACACAAATTCAGTTGCAAGTCTAATTGTTTGGGACAAAAGATTGGCCCAACATAAGGTCCTCTCCAGAAAAACCTACAGTCAGATATCTTTGACTGAGCATTTTGTAGCAAATAGCAGAGAATGTGTTGTGCAGCTCATTTCAAGATATTCAAAAGAAAACATCTGTGATTTAGTCTTGCAGCTATTTATAGAAAGCTCTTTTCTGAATGTGTCTGTGCAAGTGCTAATTATGCAGTGCCAGCACAATTATGTAAAGAGCCCCTGTGAAGTCAAATAATTAAAAGTCAAACCAGAAAATGATGAACACTGTAAAGAGCTTAAAAACATATGGAAAAAGCTGGTGTTAAAGCCATGTTTCACCTCTCCTTTGTTATGTGTGAAACTGTGAGCTGCAGCTCATATGACAAGCGATTCATTTCTGAAGTCACTGTCAGTTATCTGTTTTCACACTGCAGAGAAATCCTGACAGGGTCACACTAAACTGTGGTGAAAAGATAGAGGCTCTGTGACAGGTAAGTATTGACTCACTTCCTGTCTCTCATCATGTGCAGATTGAGGCTGGTTTGCGTGCACTGCACTTGACTAGCTCCACTTCCAGGTTATTTTCAGTAGGGACGATAACAGAGTATGTTTGTGTGCTGGGGCTGGCTGAGTGCCTTCCGGAAGGATTTACACAAGACTTAATGACCACAGGACACATGGCAGTGGACTAAGGTGGTGACCTAGAAATGATTCCAGCCGAGTCAAAAGTCATAAATATCTGAGCAAACTGGGTGTTTGCACCGAGTAAAGGTAAACATGAACTGAATGTGACGTGCATTGAGATACGCCCATTGTTTTTAATAGCTGAACACGCACTAGAGGCACTGTTACTGTTTCTTTTGTAGAGAGCTAAAAAGGAACAAAAGCTAGTATTCTTCCCCAGAGCGTGTTCTTTAGTTATGTTAATAACAAAAGTGTAGTTTCACTGGTTAAAATAACAAATGTCATGTACATGTGATGACTGTATGCAATAGGAGCATCAATTGGTGCACGTCAAATAAGGAGCGGTTTTTAGTTTGTTATTGTTTTCAGTGTATTTGGGTCTTAACTAAGAACACCATAATCTTAAAACATGATAAGAAATGAACTAGGTGTTGAATCAGCTAAAAACTGCATTACTGTGAGTCTTCCTAGCATTGTTTTAAATTAAAGATTTGCTCAGCTCATTGTTAAACAGTCAGTATTATCTGCTAATATTAACTGTATGTTATCCTCATTTTATTAACTTGATTAGCAGCTCACTGATACACCCACCATACACAGAGTTGTATCTCTAAGGTTACAGTGGAAATGGCACAGACTGAACATGAAAACAGAAATGAAGGAGCGGAAAAGTGTTTCTGCGTTTACCTCTATCAGTGAAGTACAAACAATAGCGCCAGCGTTCACCATGGGGTTGTGGGGCTTATCTGCACAAAAAAAAAAAAAGCTCAGTTAGCATGCTGCAGAGGATCAAAGTGTAAACACTCACCTGAGGGCTCTGTATATAGACAGAACAAACGCATGTAGAGCACACATTGACTGAAGATACTAAAAATAAATATGTGTTTTAATAGAGTATATACAAAATAGCAGCAGAATGAGGTGAACAAATGTTTTCAAATGTTACTTTGGCATGTAGCCAAGTTTTTATGACATGAGATTGTGGATGTTGGCACGCACAAAGCTTGGAACACTGACAAAGTCTGTGTGGAAGGTTGCTCTTATTTCAACTCTGCCATGCTTAGCTATCGGAATGAGAAATACTGGATTGATTTCTGGGAGGGTTGCTCCTAGTCTAGAATAGAAATATTTATAAATATAAATTAATTATACAAAGTAACACATTTCTAAAAGTATGAAGAAACATGTGTATTGCACTACAATATACTTTGAATAATAAATGTATACTACAATAAATAACACATATTTAAATAATAATAACATGTTTAAAAGCATGATTAATTTAAATACAGATTTTGCATTTTCACACATCTGTGATGATCTATGAAGATGGGTTCATGTTTGAATAATACAAATAGAGCTGCGATGATGAAGGGTCGTGTTTCAACTAGGAGTGCAACAACTAATCGACTAAAATCGATTACCACATTAGTTGCCAACTAATTCAGTCGTCGATTCGTTGGTGACGTCATCACGTGTGTTTTACGAGCCGTTAAGCTCCAACGTTATTGGTCTTTTTATCGGTACTGGAGACATGTAAAAAATATATATCATGTATTATTGCTACAAAAACATTATATCGCAGTCTTAGTGTCGCCAACTCGTTTCTAATATGCAAAAAGACAAACAAATGCGTCTATGATGTATTTTGGATCAGACGAGATCTCTCTCCCCCGTCTGTGTGCGAGGGAGCGGGGCAGTTTACACACACGCAGCTGCTACATGCAGCGACACACGGAGGAGATGGCGGAGAGAACGCGCTCCGAGGTGTGGTTACACTTTACCCGTCTCGATGTGGAGAATACTTGTTACCATAAGTGCAATGAGAGTTTAGCATGTAAGGGCGGTAACACGAGCAATTTGTCTAAACATTTAGCAAAAGTGCTCCACATTCAGACGGAGGAATGCACCGGGTTCGACTGTCTTTCTAGCAGCTCTGTAGCTCCATCCACGAGTAACGTTTCCACGTCAGGTGTTATGTATGCTAGCAGCAACACACGGAGTTAACTACATGATACAAACATGGGTTAATGATTAGAGGTAACTGAGTTATTTAGTTTGTTAAAGTTTCAGCTATTCTGTTTACAGTCTGTCATCAGATTATTTAATATGATTTGTTAAAACATTGTTGTTTCTTTTGATGCGAAATATTATTTATTTAATTTAAATAAAAAGCAATGTTAATTTTGTAAACAATTTGTTAATTTAATAATATGTATTTTTGAATCAAGTATTCATCTTTATTGTCTTCATTGTTAGTTTCCACATGCCTAAAACAACCTCAAGCTAAATCTAAAAGTTGATGGCTAAACAAGAGGGTTTGAGAAATTGTGCAAGGCATAATAGTCCGAATAGTCGATTAATCGTTTTATTAATCGATAGATTAATCGATTATTAAATTAGTCATTTGTTGCAGCCCTAGTTTCAACTGTGAGTGGAGCTGGATAGATGCCACTAAGCAACAATGAGTCAAAGCTAATCGACTACTGTTTAACTGAAGACATTTATTTAAATCAAATCATTAAAAATGTTTTAATGTAAAAAGAAAATTAGGATATAGAAAGTCTTGCTCTCGTGTTAATCATTCGTCAGCTGGAGGTCAGGTGACTTCTGACCTATTCCTGTTCAGGAGAGTAAAACTAAGAATTAGTTTAGTCTATCTCCATAAGCTGCTCTATGTAATGAGCTCTCTTCCTCTTTAGTTTTAGTCATGCTGTGCAAATGTAATGACAAGAGGACACAAAGTCTTCCCCCCTTAGAGCTCTAAAAGCATTTAAGTGCAGCACCTCCATTTTCTCCCTTGTGCGTCATGCCCTGGCAGAATAGAGGCTACATGTGTACACTCTTCTATCAGGGTAGATAGTGTGTAGGAAAGGAAAAATATACCATGAACTGAAGGAACGAACTAGAGAAAAAGGAAAAGTGTATGGTCTCACCATCATCATCGAGGAAGAGTTTATTAAAGCGCAGGCCACTGGGCTCCTTCCCAATAAAACTGTGCACGTACTCGGTGCCGTGGTCGTGGACAGCGATGGCGTACTTCAGGGGCTTGACACAGGACTGCAGACAGAAGGGGACCTTAGTGTCTCCTACTGTGTGTCTACAAGACAGAAGATACAAGTTATCTAAGCGTGCAAACCAGCTGCAATGTCAGTGAATAGAAAACAACATTTTTAGAGAACCATGAACAGACCACACAATCAAAGGAAAATGTTCTTATTAAGAAGATATCATTTCATAGCATGCTGTTCGGGGAAAACCATAACCTTCAGTGACAGCATGATAACGCAATCTGTTCAGTGCCATGTTATCTCTATGACTTCCTCGCTTACAAAAACACAACTAATATACACACCTATGGAATTTTACAACTGCCGAACGGATCAAAACACCTGCTGATATCATTATACTACTCTTTGGTACATTTCCTTATACTGGTTTTGTTTTTACTGTTAAACACACGCAACACCTGCACAATATAATGACATGTCCTGCAATAAATCAAACCATACATTTCATTAAGCTTCTCAACACTCACAAGTATTGTGAGCCATGACGGTTGTGCAATAGGGCGCTTTTGTCAGTAGGTGTGTCTGTGATTTGTGTATGTGCAAGCTGTGTATTTGTACACAAGTCATGTGTTACCACGTTAAAGTATTATATCTTTCACTATTATTGTTGTCTTTTGTGGAACTGTGTCCAAAACAAACGACCTGTATGGACTATAAAATATATCGTACTGTATTGACTTGAATCAACAAACAGATATTGGGCTTTACTAAGAATATGTATTACACTGCCTTCAAGAAAGAGGATTTGATTTTGTATTGGACCCGACCTCATTAATGAGAAATAAGTGGCACTTGAAACACTTTTATAAACTCAAGGGGGATTTGATTTTACAGTTAGAAACTAAGGAATGGTTCTGAAACTGCAGTAAAACTAAAATCAGGAGGGGCTTGTTTACATTCCGTGCTGGATACCATTTGGTTATTATTTAGCCAACAGTCAAATGGAGTCAGTGATTTCACTCAGAGCTGCCATTATGATGATGACTGATAAACATCCTACAAACAGTAAAGGCAATATGAAAACATTTGAGAAACATGACGGTGTCCCTTTAATACTGGTCCCCGCTCAGGACTCGTGTCTCACCTCTGTCCGTCCACTGTGCACAGGGAGACGGCCCACAGGTCAGGGCTGAATTTGGCGAGCTGAGGAATGTAGTCTGCAACCTGAAAGAGCGGGAAGGAAGATGAAAGAGTGTCGACGCAGCAGAGGCTCACCTTCCACCTCTGACGTCTACTGGAGCTCAGGTTTCAATGGAAACCTAACACCAATAACGACTGACAGCACACATCCTCATGCGTTGACAAGAGAATTCCACCCCGAGAGGCTCATATTAACAGGAAATGACATAGTTTGTTTACTTTTGTCTTCTATGTTCTTACATGACCACTATAGCAACAACTCTTCCGCCTTTTTCCAGGAAGCCTTTTGACAAACCCCAGAGAAGTGTTTCAACGTCACGAAAAAAGGACAATGCTCCCCTTATTATTGACACTGCTCCACACTAAGCTGCCGGTTTTTTATTCTTGAACTCAAAACTATTCTTGAACGCTGAGAAAAAAACTCTGCAGAGTGGATGAACATTGAAATGCAGGCCGTGCTGGGGAAGTTGAACAAAGTTTTGGAAAAATGATGGCGTGACCCTGCCTCTAACTGTCTCCGGTATGGTTCTTTTTCAATTTCACCAAGTTGATCACACATGATTAACTGTGACCGTCAAATATTATTAAAAACTATGGGTCTGAATCCACCAGGTTAATGTGCATGTTGGTACAGTATAGTTATTTGCCAGTAGACAATTTTCTTTTGACTTGTCAAAGCCGTGAGTAAATTACAAAATTAACTGGTGCACCAAAATATTTATGAAGACAACGGATGTTTTCTAACTGAGAACTGTGTTTTTAAATATCTAAACCTTTTAGAAACTAGCACTTAGAATAACTTGACAACACACAAAAAAGTGGTGACAAAAACAACCAAGCACCACTGGTGAAAATAGCAGGTAGTTAGTGCAGGTGGGAACACAACTATCATCCTTTTAACATGTTCTGAGGTGGCTTTTTCCTGCAGGTGTAAGATGAAAGTGTGCCATCACAGTGGTTTTAAATCAGAGTGCTGCGGATGTATAATCAAGGACTGATTACACATCCGATATCTTTAATACCAGCTGAATGCAGACTGAACCCAGGAAGAAATGAATCTGTATTATGATGCTCTGACAGAAACAAAAAAGAAAATAAAGAGCCATAGAGGAAAGGACACACCTGTCCTTCATTGAGAGGTTTGGCACTCTCATACAGCTCATCAATATGGGAGGTGAAGGACTGGAAGTCTGGAATGATGAACTTCTTGCGGAAGGCCTGAGTGAGCAGGACAATGTTGCTCTGGACACACCTGATAAATAAACCACAGATAGCATGCTCAAACACAGTGACTGCATGCAATCGGAGGAAAAGTTTGTCAATCAAGTTTGCAACCTGAAGTGTGACAAACTTCTATGCAAAGTGGCTGATGAAGAAGTTTCAACATAACATATTGATCAGTTACATTTTTAATATAGTGATTAATGATCACTATATCAATGATCAATCCACAGACTGAAGGAAACCATCATAGTGTAGTGACATTATCAGAAGGTTTCAGGGACGTTTTGATGCTCACATTTAAACTAACTTCTCCTTAAGCCTAAATGTGTTACTCATTAAACAATCACTTAAATGTATACTTGAAGAAGGGAATGTAAATACTGAGAGCTTAACATTTCATAAACAGAATCATTTCTACTGTGAAAAAGGAAGGACATTGGGAGTTTCCCACTGACTGCAGTCAATAGATTTATTTGACTAAGTATCTAATGGAAAACCCCAGTATAGGGCATTTTATGATTATATAGGCATACAGTTATGCTGGTTGTTTTCCCCCAAACTGTTACTCTAGGACAGGGGTGGCCAACCCGCGGCTCTCGAGCCGCATGCGGCTCTTTGCCTAGTTTCATGCGGCTCTTCAGTTCATATCGAATTGTATATGTGTGAGTTTGGAGGAGAGACACTGACTCCTGACTAGTGTTGCACGGTGTACCGATACTTGAAAGGTATACCGCGATACCCTGCCGTTAAAAACGTTACGATTCCTCCGTTTCATTAGTAGGCCTATCGGTACTTTAAGAATGACGGGGAAAAGTACTCCGGTGAGAAAGCGCCGTTTTAATAAGAGCCGTGTGTTCAACGCTCTGCTTCCAATCCCTGCACTGCAGCCGTGCCTGCAGTCCCGCCCCTCTCAAGCACGCTCTAAGTCCCTCCCCTCTCTCATGCACGCGCTAGCTGCCAGAGCATGTGAGAAAACGAGAAGCATGGCTGCAAGTGGGAGTGCAACTGCCGCTGCGCCTCGGCTTGTTGACAAAAAAGACGCCAGAAGCGACATTTTGATGTATTTTAGCTATATCTCTGACAGTGAGGGCAAGCCTACGGACACCATGAGGCCTGTCTGTAAGACATTTATTAATTGTATTTAATACGAATTCTTGTCATTTATTTTATTTATTGTTCTCATTGTTTAAAAGGTTGTGTTATGGTTATGGTTCTGGTGTGAAATAAAGCACAATAATTACTAGGGCCGGGACTTTAACGCGTTAATTAAGATTAATTAATTACACAAAAATTAACGCGTTAAAAAAATTAACGCATTTTAAATCGCACTTATTTTTGCACCGCGGAACGTTTCTCACTGGATGAGTTTCAGGCGTACCGATTATACTGGAGCACCAACTAACGTTCATGACTTCAGACAACAACAAACCACAGTGAACAACAGTGGGAAATGTTGTTTTAAAAAACGGACAGATGGAAGCGTCGATAAGAGCACGGTTGTGTGCAAATTATGCAAAAAGGAATTCGCATATCACCGCAGCACATCAAGCCTCAAGTATCACCTCAATGCAAAACATATAGCAGCTAGCGTGGACGTTAGCCTCTTTTATCGCGTTCACACCAAAAAGAGCCGGTACTAAAATTAGTTCATGAGAACCTTTTTACCCCCACGAAAGTCCCTGCTAGAGAGCAGAGAGCTGCTAGAGAGCAGGGACTTTCGTACGGCTCTCTTGTGAGAAAAGAGCTATATTTCTGATTGGCTGGGCGGATTGCAAACCACGCCCCGTAAAACTCCCAAAAAGTTTTGTGAATTTTATTATCCTCGCATTAGCATTATTAGCATTAGCACAGCGCAGAAACGCAGAGAGACTAACTTATGGCAACACAAAATAAAACATGGGAGATGAGGAGGTGTCGGCGTTCTGGCGATTTACTCGGAAGGCTGCTGGGACTCCCAGCAGCTTCTACTGAAGCCAGTCCCCAACTCCGGGGACTTCCGGCCGGGGACTTTGGGCGGCAGTATACGCCGTGAAGTGGTTTGCGGCCTGCCAGTAAACCCAAAGCAGAAGAAGAAGAAGTGACGTCAGCGGCTCATTTGCCTAATCCTCCCCCAGGTTCAAAGAGTTCTCATGAACTAAATTCTCATGAACCTTTGTGGGAAAAGTACTGCGGTGTGAATGCGCCTAATGGTATACTAAAATCCATGTGAAAAAAATTGCTTCTCACTGTTCTCAGGTCAAATATGTATATGTGATTAAAAATGCGATTAATTTCGATTAATTAATTACAAAGCCTCTAATTAATTCGATTAATTTTTTTAATCGAGCCCCGGCCCTAATAATTACATTTAAGACTGTTTCCCTTTTTTAAGAAAAGTATCGAAAAAGAATCGGAATCGCAATTCTTGACTTGGTATCGAAACCAAAATGTTGGTATCGTGACAACACTACTCCTGACAGTTAAACCTGATATTTAGTAGGTCTGTTAAGTATTGAATGTTGATAATTCTGACGTAATTTGGCCGGTCAAAGTTGTTTGGGCTCGGATAAAATCGCTCCGTTATTTTCGTCCCGTGTTACTTTCGTCCCGGCTCTCCCCCATCTCCCCACGTATGTGTGGTGTCAGGTAATTTTCATGTGGCCCAAGAGCCAATCACAATAATACCTGCGATGCAGTGAATCATCACCTTTGAGGGGGGGGGGGAAACCTATCGTTGATTAAACACTATCCAGTGTTTCGCCTACCATTGTCTTGGAGGGGCGCTGCGCCCCACCAACGGAGCCCCTCGCCCAAAAAATATATGTCATTTTTTTTTAAAAATATATATATAGCACCAAATTGCAAATAATCTATAACTACTGTCACTTTTCACATTGAACATGTGCTCTTTTATTAAATAAACTAAACGCTTTCATTTCAAGTTGTGAGTTTAGTGTTTTTGACCCTAAGAAACACTGATGCATTAATCAATAACAATAAGCTCCTCTATCTGCTCCAGAGGATTTAAAAAAAATATATCCCAATGCCACAAAAATGCATCAGTGACGTGGTTGAAATCTTGTCTCCAGAAAACAAAAAACTGAAACAAGCAGTATCAGTGACTGTGTGTTTGATGTGGCTCTTTGCAGTAACATAGAAACAAATGTGGCTCTTAACCTCTGACTGGTTGGCCACCCCTGCTCTAGGAGGTCGTAACCAGGTACACCTTCCTGAAAACCTTGAGTGGTGAAGAGAGCTACTTTTGTACCATAGACACCAAAAGCCTGCTAGTGGACTACAGTATCTTAAATTCTTTGTTATTAGGACGTAAGGCTCTTCATGTCCCACGTGGGGTATAACAAGTATTTGGAGCTTATTTAAATATCTTTAACAAACCACCAATAAATGCAATGTTGCATAACCTTACATTAAATACATTGATATCATTCTTCTTGTATTATGAAACAGAAGAGCTAATTTATATAATCTATTGTAATGAATGTGCACAATTCACACAAAATTAGAATAGCCCAAATGCTTTTTAATTGTTACATTTTTACATGTAGGCAATATGCAAATGTAAACAAACAATCGAGCATGTTTGAATGTGCTAAAAAAACGCCTTTTTTGTGCCAAGAATAGTAAAAAGTTATTGGGAAAGGTGATAAAAAAGTGCCACGATTGTAGATGTACATGATGGGGATTAAACACAGGACAAGACACAACACGCCTTACTTCTTAAACTGGTGCCTGTCGAGTGTAACGCCGTCTGATGAGTTCCTCAGAGTTTCTTTCAGAGTGTCCATGCATTCCTTCAGTCTGGGATCCCCAGATCGGAGCCCAGTCGTTTTAAGTGCCTAAAATGGAGGAATTAGAAACGCTTCTGAATAGAAAGAATGTACAGGAAGCAATCACAAGTACAGAGATAACTTTGTAATGCACTTATCAATGCTGGGACATTACCTTACATTGTTACTTATTAGATGCTTTTACCCAAAGCGATTTATATACACTTAACTTTAGCTCCCAGCATCACATTGAACTGAATTTGAAGGACTTACTGTGAGAAATTTATGAGCAGGAATTGTCTCTTGACCTTCTGCGACTGTGTAGAAGAGCAAGTCCTCCAAACTAGGGAGAATGCCAGCATTTCTTCTCCTAAGAAGACGGGGAAAAAACACATGCATAAGACTTCAAGCAATGTGAAAGTACTCAATGTTAGCATCACACCCCGTAGTCAAATACATAGGATATAGCTGAAGAGAGAGGATTAACATGGGCATTTGTTTTATATGCAAGTTAAAAGAACAGCACTGCTGTGGCAGCTACGTTGATATGCAGCAGGACTGCCTTTAAGCACCGACCATTATACATTACATTACAAGTCACATGTTAGACGCTTTTATCCAAGGGACTCACATACTGAATACTGTGGGCAATCCCCACAGGAGCAATTTGGGGTGAGGTGTCTCAGGGACACAACGACATGCTGACTGCAGTGGGGTTTGAACCTGTGCTCCCCTGATCCGAACACCAACACACTAATCCACTGCGCCACAGAGCCTGTTCCCAGCTGTCCTGCCAGTGCAAACACAGAGCTTATCTGAGGCTGTTGATATACAGTCTTATCACATTAGTGAGGGATGTGAGCGATATATACTGAATAATGCAATCCAAGTGTCAGCAATAGCCACACAGGCGTGTGTGTCTGTTGTTAGAGCATAGAGATCAAAGCCTTAATTGTGCAGCAGAACACTACTGAAGGTTTCATGTTACCGGTGATCCCTTACGAATAACACAAGGTATCAAAGCTGGAAATCAGGATATGACGACAGAGCGAAAGCTGGACTGGCTCCATAAATAAGAGTGATCATGATAAGAGTTAATGATCCTGAAAAGAGTTGTGTAATATTGAATATAGTAAATAACAAGTCCCACAACTGACTCTTTTTCATTGTTGCGCTTCAACAATGGGCTTCTCAGTGTAGTGTTAAATCCAAAACCCAATGATCATATTCCAAAAGAATGTGGAAAGGTGGCACATCTTAGATGTCAAGTAGGACAAAACACTCACATTTCACTTTTGGCTCACATCACAGAATGAAATCTGGGATGTCTGAGATGAGCAACTGTTCCACATAATCTAAATGTTCTTCTAAGAAAAAACAGTCCTGCATTCAAACAGTGAACAACATGCATGAAGGCTACAGAGCTTTGCACTCAGTAATACAGCCTGCTTCTCAGCTCTTCTGCATTGGTTTCCAATCAGAGCTATGTGCTGGTTTGCATATTGTCAATGAAGAGGAATGTCAGGTGCATGTTTCGGCATGATAATGCAACGCATGCTCTCAGCTGCAGCCTGCCGTTTTCACACTTTAGAGGTGTGTCAACAAGCAAGATGTCACAGCAACCTCTCCTTCATCCCAAGCACCTGTTTACTGGACGCACACCATGAGGTGAGGGTATGTATGACTAATTTAAACTATTTGTTTCTATACATTTGTTTACCTCACTAATACGTCCACTCGCTCATAACTGTTAGAATGCAGTGCCAAAAGCTTTTGCACCTGCAGGTAGTACATTTAACAAAAACAGATTACATTACATTACATTGCATTTAGCTGACGCTTTTATCCAAAGCGACTTACAATAAGTGCGTTCGACCAACAAAATACAACCTTGAAGAAAACAGAATCATATAAGTACATCAGGTTTCATAGAGCTAAAACATTTCAAGTGCTACTCAACTGGCTATAGATAAGCCAGCCCTTTATTAGTATATAAGTGCTTCGTTAATCGTTCTAACGCTCGAAGTGGAGTCGAAAGAGATGAGTTTTCAGTTTGCGCCGGAAGGTGTGTAAGCTATCTGCCGTCCTGATGTCAATGGGGAGCTCATTCCACCATTTTGGAGCCAGGACAGCAAACCCACGTGTTTTCGCCGTTGGGAACTTGGGTCCCCCTCGCAGCGAGGGTGCAGCGAGTCGTTTGGCTGATGCAGAGCGGAGTGCACGCGCTGGGGTGTACGGTGTAACCATGTCCTGGATGTACGAAGGGCCGGATCCATTCGCAGCATGGTACGTAAGTACCATTGTCTTGAAGTGGATTCTAGCAGTTATCGGAAGCCAGTGGAGGTAACAGATAATAATAAAAAGCATACACATTTGTTTTTTGTATGTATAGTCTAGGGTCCCTCTAACAATGCAACATACAATAAGACTTGCAATAAAATAGTGCAGTAGACATAATGATGCAAGTAGTATTTGCAGGAATAAGAAACACATCATATGTAAGATAGAATAAGATAGAATAAGATAAACCAAATGTATATACTGTAGTAATGTTTCCTAAAATGTGTGGATATTAGTCATAAGCAGATGTACAAAAGAAAATATGTATCAATGAACAGTGGGTTATAAAGATACAGTGTGTGAGTGGTTAAAACATCAATTTGTTTAGAAAATAGTTTCAATGTAGACAGTACTCAACAGTGAAACCTACCATCAGGTATGCAGTTATTTGCTGCATCTTTAATATGTAGATGATACAAACATAATGCAGTTACGTGTGAACGGCCTCACGTAGTGTCTGAATCAGTGTTATAGCAGGCCAAAATTCCAGGAATTCTCCATTCTTTAGCTCCGCCCAGCCCTCTGTGGCTCTTGGATTAATAAAGCCAACATTGTGGCCCGTTCACATGCTGGCCATGACACAGCAGCAGGTTCTGCAGTGGAGCTCACTTAGAGCAGTGCATTTAACACATTTATGTTACCATTCATTACCTCAATTCATTTTCGATTTAAATTAAAGAATAGGCTATATATTTTGTAAAAATACATAAATAGATCATGACAAGTTACCCCCAACTTTATTACTTTAACTTATAAAACAAGGGTTCCCAACCCCCGGTCCGCGGAGGTGTTACTGCCGGGCCACGAAATAGCTGTGAGTTTATCGTAATATTTGCAGAATTATAAATATATAAAAAAATGTATCATATCTTTTTTTAATTTTCGCACCTATACCAGTCATAGTATTTCATAGTTAATCTTTCACCAGAAAACCGTTGAAAATGGCTTTTATGATGTTCCGAGGGATTCGGCGGCTCAGCCTGGTCTCAGCCTCTCGTGCGCACGAGAAAGTTACCGGTGCGCCAAGTAGGAAGAGGAGCGCACAGGAGACAACCGTTTAATTGCAGACTGTTATGTTTATGTGGGGAAATGGCAGTGCATACATTATTTGAGATATATTTCAAACTCGGACTTCATTTTAAGGACATGTCGGCCAGGGGTGTAGAGCTCTTTGTTTAAGCACCGGATTGGCAAAACAGCAGAGTAAACCAGTCTGCCTTGATCTATGAATTCATGTCCGGGACTCTCACGGTATCTGCTGCCCGCAGCTGTTTTATAGAAGAAACCCTCCTTCACTTCATGAAATGGCTGCAGCATCAGGAGGCAGCGGGACGTATACTCTGCCTCTGAGAAGTGTAGCACCAGCGGGTAAAGATGTGCCTTTTTACACACCGCCTTCGCTGTGTTTACCTTCATCAGAACAGCTTAAGAGTGACTGCAGGCTGCTACGTGTTAACCACACACACCTCTACACACACCTCTACACACATCGAACTGCCGATTACTCCCCCTTTTATTAGTTTTATGAAGGAGATGTCCGGTCACCGAGGCGCATGATGTGTGTGTGTATGTGCTCTGCTCAGCTCAGCTCTGTGTGTTTGGTGTGTTTGTGTCTGTCCGACACCGGCATTTGTTTTCAAATGACCATGAACAGTAATGTACACACATCTGGCTAACTCCATAGGTAGCCTGTATGCGGGGTGTTCCCAAAATAAATTAGTTTAATCTTAATCTCGATGTAGTGCTAAATGCTGTCGAACGTGCACCGGAACACACACACACACACACACAACACACACACACACAACACACACACACACACACACACACACACCCACACACACACACACACACACACACACACACACACACACACACACACCACACACACACACACACACACACACACACACACACACACACACAAACACACACACACACACACACACACACACACACACACACACACACACACACACACACACACACACAACACACACACACACACACACACACACACACACACACACACACACACACACAACACACACACACCACACACACACACACACACACACACACCTCGTTTTCCCATCACTGGATTATCCGTAAATCATACAAACAAAACCAAAACGTTGATTTATCTGTTTTCCCGTTTTGGTTTAAAAACTGAATAACGTCGGTTTTTTGGTTTTCCGAAAAACCAAAAAACGACACCGGTTCTTTTTTAAACGTTGTTGATATGTTTTGGATGCATATTGTTCTAGTATTTGTTCAGGCTGTTACATACAATTAGCCTCTGTTGCTACCTGCTGCTGGTGAGTAAATATTAAAATCAGTTCAAATTGACAACCGGTCCGCGATTTTTTTTTAATTGATCTGCCGGTCCTTGGCACAATAAAGGTTGGGAACCCCTGTTATAAAACACATAGAAAATGTAATACAACTTTCAACTGAACGGTTAACTCTTTAAAGAAGATTGACTTTTTATATAATTGTATATAACTATGAACATACAAGTGAGTTTATTCTTCCCAATTCTACTTTTGGTATTTATTTAGATAAATTCATATTCCTGTTTGTATAAACCACGATGATGTGCAGTGTTTCCCCTAGGTTTACTGCTTTGGGGGGGTGGCATTGGGATATATTTTTTTTTTAAACCCTCTGGAGCAGAGAGAGGAGCTGTGGATTATTGTTATTGATTAATGCATCAGTGTTTCTTAGGGTCAAAAACACTAAACTCACAACTTCAAATGAAAGCGTTTAGTTTATTTAATAAAAGAGCACATGTTCAATGTGAAAAGTGACTGTAGATATAGATTAGTTGCAATTTGGTTCCAATTTTTTTTTTAAATGTAAACACCTTGAATTGCAGGGGGGGCGCGGGGCTCCGTTGGCGGGGTACAGCGCCCCTCCAAGACAATGGTAGGGGAAACACTGGAGTACTTTGTTTTAGTATATTTTGTTAAGAATGTGACTCTTAATGGCACTTTGTGATTTTGAAGCTATTTCAGTGCAACAATGTCCTCTTTTAGTCTTTCTAGCAGCAGGTAAAATAAAGAACATTCATAAAAACCTAATGCAAAGTGATTGTGAGTAATTGTAAATCATTAAAAAGTTTCTAATGATGAGTCAGAGTCCCTTTGTGTCGACAAATGTAATATATGTTTCATAACCTTTTTAGGGTCCCAAAGGAGATGAAATACACCCCTCAAGGTCACCCAGTTCTAAACTAGTCATCGGTCAGAGACTCAAACCAACATTTGACTTGTTCTTCTCCTCTGCACCTTTTCTGTCTCTTCACGTATCCTGATGTTGTTGTTGTTACGGATCAGGACATCCCATTCGAAGCACATATGCCAGCGAACATATCCAGCCCTATTGAAACAAATATGGCTGTCAAAGCGCTCGACATTGAAAAAGACCGAGCTGTGTCTCCACTTCTGTTTGCCTGTGAGGATGAAGGAGACGCAAAGACAGAGCCTCCACCCAATGGACACGTCACAGAGGAGTGAGTTATTAATCATGCTTATCGTATAGGAACGTTGGTTTTATAAGGTGTAGGATTCTAGTGTCTAAAACTAAGAAAGTATTTTATCACTTGTTTCATTCAATAACTGTATTTTCCTCTAGAAGTATAGACTTTGAGTTTGAGTCTCCTCCAAGCAAGGTGGTACTAAGTAGGACTAAGATGTCAAGGTCGAGGAAGCAGGGTAAGAGCATTTTCATTATCAATATAATTAGTAGGGATGCACGATATTGGTTTTTTGAAACCGATACCGATAACTTCCTGCTTCTCAAGACCGATACCGATACTAAAAAAAAAATGTACGCCACTAATTATTTTAACGCGATTAACACATGTGTATTTTTTTTCCTCGGCCGCTCCGTAGTTTCAGAGCGCATCGAGTTTAAAATACCATCTACAAGCTGATGCTGACAGCCCCGCTCCTGCCGCCCGCTTGTGGCAGACCACACTTCCACGCTCACCGGCAGGCACCGACTGGCTATTGGGAGGACCGGGAGGGTGTGTGTATGTGTGGCTCGAGCGAGCGAGAGAGAGACCTTACGTGCATTGTTGTTGTTAGCATCTGGTGCTAGCTAGCTGCGCTAACGGATATAAGGAGCTGTTTAAATGAAAACAGAGGAGCGACATTTCGCCACAACTGCGCCGAGCACTTGACTTTATGCAGGAAGCCAGACAGTGGGACATTGTACGAAAAGTCAGCACACTCAGCACGGATAGTGCGCAACATGATTGCAGCGTCCAGGCAGCTCCCGTTCGAGCATATGCCTTGAGTTGCACATAGCTCCAACGCCCATACCACCGACGACATGTTTGTTTACTGTCCTGGCTTCACGGCCGCACACCATTTACGTCACAGCCAGGCATGAGTTAGGGAGCGCTGGATTTGTGAAGAACTCCCCTCTTCCTAAACCACTAATACCACAGTACTGGCAAAACGGGAGGAGCCGAGTGAAAAACAAGCACCCCTCATCCCACACCACCCACACCGCAGTATTTTTTTCACCCAAAATATATATTGCATATTATCGGGGCTATTAATACTGGTATCGGGTTTATCGGGATGACGTCATAATTCCTAATATCGGGCCGATAATTATCGTGCATCCCTAATAATTAGGGATGCTCCGATCGCCAATTTTGGGGCCGATCGCTGGAATCAGTATCGGCCGATACCGATCCGATCAAGTGGGCGGGGCCTATGGGGATCTTCAATTTAAAGTGATGTTTAAAACTCAGTTAATGGGGCTCATTCACTGGCGCTTCCACAAACAACATAATTATTACATGCATGTCTGCAATGTATGTGTATTTTAATTAGGGCCGGGACTCGATTAAAAAAATTAATCTAATTAATTAGAGGCTTTGTAATTAATTAATCGAAATTAATCGCATATACATATTTGACCTAAGAACAGTGAGAAGCAATTTTTTTTCACATGGATTTTAGTATACCATTAGGCGCATTCACACCGCAGTACTTTTCCCACAAAGGTTCATGAGAATTTAGTTCATGAGAACTCTTTGAACCTGGGGGTGGATTAGGCAAATGAAGCCGCTGACGTCACTTGTTCTTCTTCTGCTTTGGGTTTACTGGCAGGCCGCAAACCACTTCACGGCGTATACTGCCGCCCAAAGTCCCCGGCCGGAAGTCCCCGGAGTTGGGGACTGGCTTCAGTAGAAGCTGCTGGGAGTCCCAGCAGCTTCTACTGAAGCCTTCCGAGTAAATCGCCAGAACGCCGACACCTCCTCATCTCCACCGCTCCCATGTTTTATTTTGTGTTGCCATAAGTTAGTCTCTCTGCGTTTCTGCGCTGGGCTAATGCTAATAATGCTAATGCGAGGATAATAAAATGGCGGCTTCACAAAACTTTTTGGGAGTTTTACGGGGCGTGGTTTGCAATCCACCCAGCCAATCAGAAATATAGCTCTTTTCTCACAAGAGAGCCGTACGAAAGTCCCTGCTCTCTAGCAGCTCTCTGCTCTCTAGCAGGGACTTTCGTGGGGGTAAAAAGGTTCTCATGAACTAATTTTAGTACCGGCTCTTTTTGGTGTGAACGCGATAAAAGAGGCTAACGTCCACGCTAGCTTCCACGCTAGCTGCTATATGTTTTGCATTGAGGTGATACTTGAGGCTTGATGTGCTGCGGTGATATGCGAATTCCTTTTTGCATAATTTGCACACAACCGTGCTCTTATCGACGCTTCCATCCGTCCGTTTTTTAAAACAACATTTCCCACTGTTGTTCACTGTGGTTTGTTGTTGTCTGAAGTCATGAACGTTAGTTGGTGCTCCAGTATAATCGGTACGCCTGAAACTCATCCAGTGAGAAACGTTCCACGGTGCAAAAATAAGTGCGATTAAAATGCGTTAATTTTTTTAACGCGTTAATTTTTGTGTAATTAATTAATCTTAATTAACGCGTTAAAGTCCCGGCCCTAATTTTAATACTTTTTCAATAAATAAAACTTTTTTTTAAATCACATGAGCAGCTTTGTACAGAATCAGTGTTTTCAAGTATCAGTATAAAATCATTGTCTCTGGATAACTTGCAGCAGCTCTTCAGCTTGATTCTGTATGGTCTACAGTCCCACTCGGACATCCTGTTGGGCATCCCATTAAAGAAATCATAATGCTGTTCAATACAACCTTGAGCGCAAGTCATTTTCCATTAAAAGCCAATGCTTCTGATCCAACAGTGAAAGTGTAGCCGTGCAGCATATCGGCCACATCTGCTCCTCCTCCTCCCTGCCATTATTTCTTCTCATTTTAACATATCCTCTGGTCTCCAGAGTAAACACTCCAGATACAGCCACGGTAACTGCGTCTGAAAATGTGCAAACAAACCAAGAGCACTAAAATGCTGTCTGTCAGGCATGCTTAATTCAAAGTGAGTGTTATTGACCTCACATCTATTTCGCCAATAACCTTTCCTTACAGCAGTCAACAGGTGCAGTGCATTCACAAGGAAAACTGGTGTGCGCGAGTGCAAGGATGGTTTCCCTGACTTTTACAAACAAGCTGTAGTGCAACCACACTTGAGTGTTTGCTTTTGCAAGTGGGACTGAGAAACAGCAACACACTGTTTAGCAGGGGGAGAGAGTATGTGTTTCTACAGTGTGCATTCTACTGTGAAACGTGAAAGGGGCAAGTGGCACTTTGTGCAGCGACAGAAAACTGTGCAGAAAACATATGGGCAAATAAGGAAGTATGTGAATGATTAAAAAGGCTATGGGGCTCTAGGGGAGCTTTGTTAACTATGTGTGTTTTGTCATCACAGTTTCTCAGCTTGGACTAGGGAATAACTCCTTATTCACAGAAACAAAGGAGTAAAAATCAAGGCATTAACAGTACCAAGCAGGGCCGTATCCAGGATTTCCTAAATACCGAGGTCCAAATATGTTAGGGGGTTCGGGGAATACCCCCCGAGATTTGAGGGATTTTCATGATCTAGTTAGGTGCTTTTTAAGTCCTGTGGGGGTCACACATTGGATAATATATTGATTTCAAACCATGTCAGTGGGCTGACATTATTTTTGAAAGTGTAATACATAAGAATCAGTTGATTGTTACTATTAATGATCTGGACATGCAGAAGAGGCTAAAATGATCACAAAACATTGTCAACATTCATTTTCCATGTCTCTCTCCTTTCCATAACCTACAGCCTCTCTTCCATCTTCTTGAGTCTCTCCGTCTTCTTCCTGTTCATTACTCTCTCTGTCCTCTACCCTTTATCTTTGTTCAATCTCTCGCTCGTTGTTCACTTTTTGCTCCTCCTCACTTGTCGCTCCTGCCAGTGAATTAAAAGCAATTCAGCCATTTAGTTCATTTCACTGGTTTGTTTGCATTCTTTTTTTTTATTACTTTAAATCTGTTTTGTTTGATTCTCAAAAGAGAACAAAGATGTAAGCAAATTGTGTTTTATACAATTGTATGTTATTATGACATCATAACTGCAATAGATGTATGTTGTTTTACAATTATGCCTATTGTCTATATTGTAAATGAAGACTATTGTTATAGATGTATAGATAGATGGATAGATAGGGTTATTAACCCTGACTTCCATCACTTTCTCTCTCTGCCTGTCCGGTCTCTTCCTTACCAACGCTGAGCTTCGACTGACGTAGTCTTTTCATTTTAGCTGAGTCAGTGTAAAAAGAAAACAATACAATGTTATATCTTCAATGTTTTACTCAAATTGAAATGAAAGAAAAGCATTACAACGTTTGTTAAAAGGTAATCCTTCTGACATTGGATGAATGTAATTAACTGTAGCTCTCTAGCTAGCTAGTTTATTCACGCAATTTAAACCAAAGTTTAGCCTATAGCTGCAATAAAAGTTAGTGTGCATGTTGTCGGACGTCCACTGACTAATGTAGAGCGTTCACACAGGATCTGCTGGTCATATGATCGATGTCCTGATGAACAGAAACACAAGCAGCCCGCTGGACTCAGATCTCTAGATACTTCATCACTCCTCCGCTGCTCCGATACAAGTCCAGACTGCGGAGGTTTGTTGATACATGTCGTCTTCTTCCGTTTGCTTTAACCGAGGCTACGTACTTACGCAGCGCCCCCATCGTCAGTAAATGGAAGTACTACAAAGAACCCCGTTTATTGCAACTATTTCACAAGTTTAGTTATATACATTACACAGCTAGAAAAAAATTACGGAGGTCTGGACCTCGGTGACCTCAATGGTGGATACGGCCATGGTACCAAGCATAGGAGAGTCTAATGAAAATGGTGCTGTTATACGAATGTATGATTCACTGTTTTCTAGATCGATACAAGTTGACAGCCCAAATTTTAAACTAGATGGCGGCCTGCCTAGGTACTACAGCTGCTAGCTTGACGGCTATGAGTACTAACAATAGCCATAATCGTTATTTGTGTTCATTACGATGAAAATGATCATTTTGGGGCAGTGGCTCTGGAAGGAATCGTGAAAAGGGACGGATGCAAGTGTTGCCGGCTTGGCAACTTTCTTGTTAGATTTAGCGACTCTTGAAGCTACCGCTGCTAGCTTATTTCAATTGACAAATGTTGACAACACTGGGTAGTTGTTTAAGCTTTAAAATATACTGTACTCTTGCTAGTGTTTTCTTCTTCTTAACCTGTTAAGCCCGAGCCTGTTTTTCAGGTCTCAGGCTCGAAAATGACATTCTCAGAACAAATGACTATCTTCACTTCTAAAAAGGGTTAAATTAATAATCTTTTTTCTCAAAGCAATGATAAGCCTGTGAGTTGGATGTAGAAAAGTCAGAATCAATATAGATTTTTTTTTTTTAAAGTAAATTCAGATTGAACATGGTAAAAAAATTATCCAATTATAGTGTTCGTCCAAAAAAAAACATGACTTATAGTGAAAACCACCCTTGCATGATGGGATAGTAGACTAACAGCTTTAGGAATCCAAACTATAACATATAATAAGTACCCTGTATCAAGATTGATGCAAAACAAGTGACATTTGACCTTTTTAGAGAGGTTTAGCAAAAAAGAAAACACTTCTGGGGTCATTTGGGTGCATTTTCCATATCTCTGGTCCCCCTTGGTCGATTTTGATGATTGACACCTCTTTTGGACCGTTAGAGCCAATAGAATCGAGGGGAAGTTCCTAAATCCATCTAAACATTACCATTGGTGAATAGAGTGATGCGCAGCCAGAATGCCCAAAACCGGAAGCTGGGTTGTAGCTCGTTTTTGACAAGAATGTTATGATGGATTATCAGTAATCATTTCAAAGTGGCACAGACACATTGGATTAACCTTCAGCAGCGTTTCTATGCATTTTAATGCCATTGAACACAACTTTTGATCAGAAAACAGCAAAGGTAAGACGTATTTGCCGTTTTGGTTCCGTAAAGCTACGTTGTGTGTTGTATTGTTTTGCCTTCGCTGCCCTGACTTCTGGTCGCACAGTGATGGATATTCGAATCCCAACAAAACGGTTAACCGATTAACCGAAATGTACATACCCTATAAAAAAAAAATAATAATGTGGGGAAAAAAATTACTGGTGATCACAGTTTGAACAGTTGACAGCTATAGGCCTACAGCTTTCATGCTTAAAACATAACTTGGTTTTTAAATGAAAGAGGGATCATACACGAACAACATAACGGGTTAGGGCAGGGGTACTCAAATACAAATCTTAAAGGTCCAAAATAAATGTTTCAATAAGACAAAGGTCCGTTTATTACGGTCATTCAAACTTTTAAACAATTGCAACAAGATTCTTAACACGAGGTTGCAAAAACAAAAATAATCTGTATGCAGCCGTTTTCATTGTTATTGTGTCTGTGCTTGACCCCTCAGAGTCGCAGTGTAAGAGCAGCACAGTTATGAATAAAGGCAGCTGCACCCTCTTTCATTCAGCATTCCCATTATTGCTTTATAAATGTCTTGCCCCCTTGTGTGTCCACTGAGGTTCGTCAGGCCCAACACATCTTCAACAAACTCCCCCTTTGCCTCATCATAACAACTCACAAACACCAGCAACTGAGCATTGTCAGTGGTGTCAGTGGACTCACCCACAGCTAAGGAAATGCACTGTGCATTTTTTATTCCATCACAAAGCTGATTAATCAAATCACCAGCCAGTATTTATGTTCTTCTGGTTGCTGTGGAATCAGAGAGGGGGATTTGCTTGATTTTACCTGTTATTTCCTCTTTTTGTTTGCCTTCAACATGGTCTCCCTCACTTCAGTCATACATTCTTTTATACTGCAGTTATTATCCAGTGGAAAGTCCTTACCTACTGGCCTAGTTCAATCAAAGTGGTTACTTTTTTTTGGCTGGGCAGTGTAGTTTTACACACCGTCTGATTTGACTTTCTCAGGACTTAAAACAGTTTTTTGGGGGCAGACCCCCTCAAAGAAAAAAATATATTTACACACGTAAGGTCATCATCTTAATAGTTGTGTATGCTCATCCGTGAGCAGAGCATCAAGTTGACATGTCTATTACAGCTGAATGCGGCGATTACCATCTTGTTCAGCAAAACGCCTCACAAACGTATTAAGATCAACAGCTTCAGTGCGTTTTGATTCAATGCTGAGTACAGCCACACTGACAGTCTCTTCTCTGTCATTGTAGACCGCAAATACCTCATTCCTTCAGCGCTTGAGTCCGAATGCTTCTCGTTTTGCGCCGTCCAGTTCAAAATGAAATCGCTGCCAATCATATGTCCACGCTCGCGCCAGGACCGGGGGAGGGGTTACATGACGTGCATCTTGTGCTGCATTCACTTGCACTCGGACATTAGAGACTTTCTCTCATAAATGTCCGATGAGCCACAACTTTTCTTTCAAAACAAAGCTGCCAACTGGGGTGGCAGCTAGGGTGGCAAGGCCTATTTTTAGGGTGTCAGTTGCCACCCCGGTAGGTGAAACTAGGCTACTAGCTACAGTACAGATGGAACTAGATGAGCTGTTAATTCTCGCTCTGAATTTTTTTTTTTTAATTCTCGCTCTGACTTAGACAGGTTGAAAGAGACACACACATTTTTCCCACCCGCAGTCCGCGAAGACCCGCCCTACTGTGCCTCTGATTCGCAGATTGTTTGGGGGGGGAAAAACGCTGACTGGATGCTGAATGTGATTGGACCAAAGCGTTGACACACACAGGTGGAACACAGTGGAACAGTCACACATGCAGAGCGCTGTTTGCAGTGGACATAGCGGAGAATTTTGACTCGTTGCGAATGCGTTGTGGCGATGTCTCACATATAATACAGAGAGATAATACATATGAAAAGTATAATTTGCTCAGAGTCCGGAGACAGTGGTGGTTCGGTCCGGATCCGGACCGGAGTCCGTAGTTTGAGGATGCCTGGGTTAGGGTAATGTAACAGAGATCAACAACCTATAACAGGGCCTATGTACAGAATGCAGCTATTCAATACTCATTCTTGTTTAAGAATATGAGCATGTCTACATGCTCAGGGGAGAGGCGGGTGCGGAGGTGATTCACAATCAGGCCAGCCGTAGAGAAGACCCTCTCAGCTGGAATTTGGGCATAAGATGAGGTTTGAGTCTGTGATCAGGGAGGGGCAGCAGCCATATCATTAGCTAGAACTAGCTAGATCTGATGGATTTGGACATAAACACGAGTGAAGTATAACCGGACGAGAGAGAGAGAGATCAGCACCTGCTGTGAGGGACCGGTGAGCGGGGCAAAACACACCTTTAGACCTAACACATTTAGCTATGGCACTGTCTTATACATTGAATTATTCCATTTGATAATATGTAATCAACTTAGGCACCCCTCCCAAAAAAAAAAAAATGTTTTATATATAAAAATATTCATAACTCATATTCTCATACCTGAATAATTTCAAATATTCGAATAATCGTTCCCATCCCTAATACGTATACCTCTAGAATCTGTGGAATCTCAGCTTTCATTTGATATCTTGTTTGTGCAGATCCGATAAGTAATAAAATATTCCAAATATTCTACCGTGAGTTCTGTAAAATAAATGTCAATGTATCACCGAGTGTTGACATCAGGGTGGGAATTTCACGACGGCCACGACGGCCATGGCCGTCGTTGCCCCGCACTTTGGCCGTGATGCCCTGTGAAAAAAAATGCAATTCACGGCCAAAGTGGCCTTGGTGCCCCTGTCAAAAGTTCCAGTGTAAACAACGCTAGTAAAGTCATATTAGTGCGCGCAGTAGGATAGTCCCGGGCGATGCCTGTGCCCTGTGGATCAGAGCGATTGCTCTGCTGTGATTGTTCCGTCAGAAATGCCCGTAGGGGCCCGACAGCCTCCTCCTCAGCCGCGGGAGCAAGACAAGCACAGGTAAGCAAGCGGACCAAGCTGTTTTTATATGATTTAACTGAAGTATGTGGTAGTATTTGAAAGGACTTAACATTTACGTGTTTATAGAAAGTACTATTGATAGGTAATTACCATTGTATTAGCCTATTTAAAGTTGACTCGTTACATTTTGTCATGAAAACTAGCGATAGCTAGCTAGTTTGGATAGCGCTAACGTCTTCCCTTCAAGGGGTCTACATCTAGTGTTGCTTCTACAAGCTAGCAGATAGCTGTCACCTTTGAATCTAGTATTTTTCTTGCTAAGCGGTTTTGATATAATACATGACTGACTTATGTGGTTTATGGCTGAACTTAACGTATACGTTAAAGAAACACTTGCTATTCAGCCATTTGTAAAACGACTGGTGTTGACGTTAGTGCTACACTTTTCAGTCAGTCATGTTGATTGACCAGCGTAATTTAACCAAACGGCCTTTGTGCCCTGTCATGTGGCCTTTGTGCCCTTGAAAAAAATGTGAACGGGAAGGCCAAATGGCCTTGCCCCTAAAATGACGAAATTCCAAGCCTGGTTGACATACACTTCTTTAGTACAATTTGCATCATGTTTTTTTCCCCTCAAATTCACCTTTCTAATATCTATTTTATTGCTGTCATTAGATCTTGTGCAAACAACATGTTTATGCCTAGAGCTTGAATGCATCATAATGTATCTCAATGGACCCTCACTCCAGCTTTGCTAATGTTAGCTCTGTTATTTAGCCAAGCAGAGAATCTAATATGAAACAGAACGACAAGCCAGCATGAAAAATGTTTCTAAAAATGCCATAAATAGTGACTGACAGCTTACTTCAACAAGAGGGAGCACGTTTTCATATCACATGGAGCGTGTGTTTGTTAGCCGACATGAACTGAACTACATGTTCAAAGCCAAAGGCTGTTTGAACTGCTCAAACACAATCAGGTATAAAAACAACCAGTTTCTCTATATTGGTAATCCTCTTCCTCTTCACAGGCAGATGGCTCAGGACATTTGCATCTGGATGACTGCTCATTGGTCTAAGCAGGACACTTTCACAGTTTCCTGGATACCACGTAAAGATTACGTTGTGATTTTGAAGAGTCTTTATGCTCAGAAGGCGTTTTAGTTTGGTTAAACACAATTCCATAATTCAATTAACAGCACTGACTTACAATATTAGATATTAGAGTCTTAGGCCCCGGCCACACGAGGACGATAACGGTCGTTTCCGTTACCGTTTTGTGTCATATAGACCATTCGGCCACACTAGGACGACAGAATACGGCACTAAACGACTACGGTAACGATAACGGGTCCCAAGGTGGATAGAACGGCATACGCAACGCTCTGGGGGGTCAAACGGCTCGGTGTGTACGCCCTATACGATAATTTTCTGATAATGATGAGGCAATAGCCCCGCCTCTCCCCACCTCTGCTGCTCACCCCCGCGTCAAAGTAAACTGCACACTGAATTCAGATTATTTATCTTTCTCTCGATATGGACCTAAACGCGAGTGAAGTCTAATCTAACAGGACGGAGACACGCAGCTCTGCTCACCTGCAGCTCCTCTCGCTGTGATGCGGCGGTGAACGGAGCAAAACACACACCAAGTCAGATCATCACCGTAGCTATTTTAATTACCTCTCAAACTACCTAAACTTTATTTTTACTGTCGGCCGGGTCAAGCATTACTGGATCAGCTGCTGCATGAAACAGACACTTATGCTGTCAAAAGAGAGGGAGGAAAAAGAGAGGCTCAGTGTATTTTATTATTATTATTATTATTATTATATTATATAGATTCGTTATTAAATTTGTTTTAAAGCTCAATAAATAACAAAGAAGACCTTTGACCGGCACTTTTATAATTTTATCGGAAGATTTCAACTTTAATACACGTTGACTGGCAAAAAACTCTGCCCGGTTCCCTCGGCCCCCACCGCGGAGAATAAACAGAAGGGCAACCATGACAACCATGCTTCTTCGCTGCTTTTGTGGAGGAAGTTACAGCGCCACGTACAGGCTCGGCATATATACTGCAGCTTCTCCAGCGGTTGGAGCTAAATGGAGCTGTCTCGTGTGGACAGAAACTTTCCGGTGTCTATTGCGTGTGGACGGAAGCCTTTTTTGCGATTGCGATTGCGTTTGCATATGCGTTTTAACCGTTATCGTCCTCGTGTGGCCGGGGCCTTAATTCCTGAAGATATACAGATCAGTTGTCCGGATGAGGGTCATTCGCCACTAGATATAAATCCTGAACAGTAGTTGTTGTTTTTTTAGGAAAATGTATGTGATCGGAAAATGTGAAATGGAGATGTCCTGAACTCAATGTTAAAGATGCATATAAATCTGGCTGTAAAATTCAATTTTCTGACTGGAGAACATATCCTAAGCAGGGTCATATCAGTGACCCAACACGTTTCCATAAGCAGTGCCAAATACTGTATGTCTTTCAGTTTCTGTTTGTGTTTCACATCAGTCATTTGTCATTTTTGATATCTTTTAATCCTATCCACATCCACCCACTTAAACTGTAACCAATCCCATAAATAATCAGAGAATTGGCAGTGAGCCAAGGACGCGGTTACTGTACAACACAAGGCCTTAATAAGGTAATAACAAGTAGCAGTGTCAGTTATACCAGACAACAGCTTCAATGGTTTGACTGTTCCTCATTCATTTACTGCTAGCCTAAAGCTCAGTTCTCATTTTGTTCCATTTGAAAATAGAGAAATCACAGAGCTGGGATTGTTTCTCAATGCACTGAATGGAATGTGAGTCATGACTAGCTTTTTCTTTCAGAAGTTTATCTTGTGAGTCATCATCATTAATGTGTAATCCACACGGGGTCACCATCACGTGCATCCACAAGCCTTTTTGTGCTGCTGATAACCACAAAAATATGAATCAAAGACTAAAATATCGGGTCAGTTACCAAGGACACGACGTCCTGAGCATCTGAACATGTGCAGATTCAGATGCCTCAATTCGGTTTCATGTAAGGCAGTGCTTCTCAAAGTGTGGTCCGCGGACCACTGGTGGTCCGTGAGCGCCCCCTAGTGGTCCGTGAGTCTATTGGTAACATTTCACATTTGAAATAAATAAATACATTTCAGTTTTCCGCACTCTCGCGGGAATATCTCCGCAATGGAGCGAGGTTAAGTTTCACTTTCGATTGCATGATATAGCCCAGCGCAGCACCGTCATCACACATGTTGCCACTTGTTTGTAGCATTTTCAGGCGATTTGTAATCTGTTCTAGAAAAACGATGTGTTTTTTGATATTTGTGGAGTTAGGTGGTCCGCGAGTGTTTTTGTATTGGTTAAGTGGTCCTTGGAATGAAAAAGTTTGAGAAACACTGATGTAATGACACTAACTTTCTTACCCTGGCCATTTAATTTTTCTACTGAACTTACAAAGCTGTAATATGAAACCTAGGCTTCTCCCTTGGGTTTCTGCTGTATTTTACAGTTATCAAGCTAATTCTTAATGGCTTCAGTTCCCTAGATACTGGGAATATGGATTATTGAACAATGTGGCAATTTGTGGCAATTTAAAAAACAGACTAACAAACAGACTCAAAGACAGTTACGTCCCCAGAGCAATCATGGCATTGAACTCTTGCACTATTAACGCTTAGTCTTCCTCCCTGTGCAATAACACATATATGTGCAATATTATACAAACATAATGTATTATGCTATACTAATTTGATTATTTCCTGCTCTTTATTTTATGTATGTAGGAATGCTGCGTGTCTTTGTTGTATGTTGTCTATTATGAATGTTTTGATGGCACCATAAAATGAGTAGCTTTACTCTTCTCGTTGTACTTGTATACTGACAATAAATTCTATATTCCAAAAATGTTAACAAAACAGAATTGGATAAAAAATGACACTATTAAATCTGAATGAAGAGCTTTGCCAAACTAATACACAATGACAAGAATTCACCTTGATATAGATTTCGCTTTTTTATAGGAGGAGCCAGAATTTCTGTTGTATATTTATAAATGTTTTTATATTGTTTATTTTGGAATTGGTCTTTGATTATAATATGACTTCTTATTTTGTAATAGTTGTCATTGTTTATTCCATAGAAATAGCTTTGAGCTTAATAATTATCTTGATCCTTCTACTTGACTGTTAATCTGTAAATACAAAGGGCAAATGCAGTTAGGACAAAAATAACTGATTAATATTGAGACATGACCACAAAGACTAGGAAAAGAGTACAGTTTGGACACAGGGTAGTGACTTACAAAGCAAGAGGGCTTAGGAAGTATGCCTACAGTACTTCTCCAGACAATAACAATAACAAAATATGTCAGGGAATGATAAGAACTGCAAATATGCACAAATGGTTTGCATGCAATTTGCTACATGGAAACAACTTAGAATTGAGAAATGTTAACATTACATGTATTAATATGTTTTCGTATGCATTACTGTCACATGAAGAAGTTAGAGCCACTCAACTGTTCCACTTTCAAACAACCCACAGTCATGCTGTTCAGTACAGAATGATGCAGATACCGTCAGTTTGGAGCCCGCCAGCTGCCACTTGACTGACAGTAGGAGTTCACAGCATAAACAACAAGAAGCTACCAAACCGGTTCACACACACAGCCAGCAGTCATTATAAACAGTAAACAAAGCAAAGTAAATGTATATTCTTAAGAGGGGTTGAGACGCAATAAATGTAATTTTAAGGTCATGGTTTACATGTGAAGGTCGTTGTTGTATTGTTGAATACAGTGTACACATGTGTGTTTTCAAGAATGTACTAGAATGTGGATTTTCTTATCCCCCACTTCATCTCTGACTGTAACGGAGCTAATGCTGTTTCACTTTCAAAACCTGCCGCACAGTGCATCGTGTTACTTCACAGGGACAGATAACAAACCCAACGTTAAAGACAAGCCCCGACATTCAAGTCTCACATGGCTCGAAAGCTGCTGATGTGAGGCCGATAGATGTGTGAAGTTTGTGTTTGTCTTGCTTTGTATGAGCTCAACGTCTATATCTTAGATTTTAGTAAGCACGTTTTTGGGCGCTAATCAAATGGTTTTTAATACAGCGTTTGTGACTTAGCGTTAACATCCGCTCGAGCCTTTCTGCGTCATGAAAAGCTACCATGGTGTCATACAGTTTATTCAGCAAAGAAGTACTTATAACCTACTTGTCAATGGATGCTTCTCTGCTGACACCATCCTTCTTTAGCTGTTCGTCCGGCTCAACGGCACCTTCGGTTTTCGTGCAGTATGAGCGGAACCGGGCGGCGCAGGGCGCGGTGCGGAGCCCAGGGCGGTGCGGAGCGGCATGGAGGACCTTCAGTCGAAGAGAAGCATCAACGGAGGAGCAGCGGGTTGGTAACCAGCTCTTCTGTCTGGAGCCGGACAGGGGACGCTTGAGGGTGACTTCAAAGAACTCCTTCAGCACTGTCGAACACCTAAAATGTAACATTTCAATCCTGTCAGACAAAGTCGTGGTTCCTAATGTATATCCGGTAGCAACCGAGTAGTCGTTGAGAAATGTCTCCAACCACGCTCGCTGACTGTCTGAGGGGCGATGACTCAGAAACACCGGCGTCCAAAAATAAACACAAGAACACGTTCACGCCCCCTCGGCTCCTATTGGTTGAAATGACACGATGTCTACGCCCTGAGATATAAAGATTTGACACTCATTATTGGAGTGTCCTCGAGTCTATCAATTTCTCTTTTTTTTTTACAGTAGGGTGATTGAATCGCTTTGCACATTTCACTCTGATTATAAACGTCATGGAATGTTTAAGGGAATTATTGATGTGCTCCCCTTATTCAAGCAACACATGGTAGGATTCTTATTTTATTCCCCTTAGATATTAAGGTTAAACAGCACTGTGGCTCACTCTGTCATCTTGTTTTACTTAGGTGAGAGGGCACATATCACACTGACTGTTGTAGCTGGAAGAAAATAGTTATAGTCTTTCTTAAAAGTTAAGATAATGTGCACTTCATATTTAATGCAGGTATGTCCCCTATTGTTGTCTGTGACCTGAGGACCCCTTGTGTGGTCCAATGGTGTCATGTCGACTCACCTCTATAGATTGGCAGATAATTGCCATTTGTGGGGGCTGAATTGTAGTGCATCCAGAGTAAGATAAGTATGGCAAAAATAAATGGCAAATGGGCCAACAGAACAAAGTACAAAGTAAGATTGTATAGATTAAATACACAGATGAAAGTATTCAAATAGAAAATACTATCAGACATAACTTTATGAAACAGACAGATCACAGATATTAAATTGTCTTCTCAGTTCAATTTGTATATTTTATAATACAATCTTTTTTTCCTTTACTTTTTTATCATAATATTGTTACGATATTTGATCATCGCAAAGCTATTGGCAAATACTGAATGTTAAAAGTAAGTGTTAAGGAATTATTAATTGTCCTTCCTATAGTGATTACTATTCATCTGTTGTTGCATTAAACAATAATATTACTGTATGGGAATAATATTGAGAGGCTTGTGTTTTATGGCCCTCAGTACAGTCTTTAAGGCAGGTTTACACTCAGGTGGTGTAACTCCCCCACTCCCCCAGCCAGCCTCTCCAATGAGCGAAAGCCAAAGGAGGGCCCGGCCATACAGACTGTGGTCCCGGCATTGGGCCTGGGGTAGTTACAGTGAATAAGGCGGGATTTAACGAGCCAGGAAGCAGAAATCCCTGACAGTTAAAGTTCAGGGCAAAAAACTCCCATAAAGTGTGCAGCAGTTCTCCACGTCCCACTTTGTGTTCAAGCGTCACTTTCACAAGTTGCCACGAATACACAGACAGCGGCATGATGTGGAGGTTAGTAAGCTGCACACTGTGCCTCTTGGTCTCTGCTCAGCTATCTCTATGGTGTGTGTGGGCCTCAGCAGCTGAGCTGGATGGAGAAGTGAAGATAGAAGTAGTGTACAAACCCGAGGAGTGCACTCAGAAGAGCAAAAGAGGGGATCTGATAAACGTCCACTACGATGGCTTCCTCGCCAAAGATGGTTCTCAGTTCTACTGCAGGTTGGTGGTTAGAGGAAAACTTTACAATTGATAGATATTGTCTGTACAAGCCTATTGAATGCTTTGAAAGTCAATATGCACATCAACAGGCACCTTATTACTGTATTATAGATAATTATACATTGTGTAGCTTCAAATTGTCTAAAAGGGGGTGGTGATTACTCCATACAGGTTTCACATTGCATGCACTATTCTAGATCTATTGTATGTGTGTTGTAAAATTGTATGCCATTTATTTCATTGTTAATTGTGTAGTCCTGCTTTAAGGCCTTAAGCAGTCATCATCTGGAGTGTTTGGGACAGTATGACAAATATTAGGGCAGGGAGGGGGCTTCATCTTACTTATTTACAGCAACAAAAAATGTCATGGTCAGGTCCCAAACCGATATGAAAATATGTTCATGTGCGTTCAGATCTGTTCATGCACATTGGATTGATGTGAAGGCTGATTGATTGACAGGATGTTGTTTCTTTTCGTACTCTTTCTCCTTTAGTCGGTCAGACAAAACCGGGCACCCTCAGTGGTTCGTCCTGGGTGTGGGACAGGTCATTAAGGGCCTGGACCTAGGGATGGAAGATATGTGTCCTGGAGAGAAACGAAAAATAACTGTCCCACCCCGCCTGGCCTTTGGAGAGAAAGGCAAAGGTGAGTGAATGCAGCACACAGTGATTAAACCAAGGATCAGCAGAGGGTTTATATTAACCACTGCTAAACCGTAGATTTAATCAAAATACAGTACATATGCAGGGTTTTTTAGTCCCTAGTAAAGTTCAGAATCTTAACAACACTTCCCAACAACAACAACGTGTTTCCAGATAACAGTGTTGTGATGATACTGGAATTTCTAACTTCAATACAATACCTAGACCAATATCAGTATGTTGTACCATTAAGATACTACAAAGAAAATAATAAGTAAGTTTGAGAAACCGGCTCGAGATACACTTTTTGTTATATTCCATGGAATGCTCTTAACATCCCGATAGCAATGAATATCTTAAGTGCTTTGACAACAAATCTATAAAAAAATATCATCTGTGGAAGCCGTAGCTCTGTAAAAAGCACGACTAATCATTTTAGCCGGCCCGGCTAAAGTAACTGGATGGCCTACCTGCCTGTCAGCCTTCCATCTATGCACAAACTTATCTCGTGCCCTCATTGGTCATGTGCGCGTTTGTGTGTGTTGGAGGAGGGTCTCTGTAAGGAAGTGGCAGATTCTTTCCGGTTGTGTATTTTCAAATTCTAGCGCACTCGAGCTGGTTTCTCCAAAATTACCCACCCCACCTTTAACAGATAAATATATTCAAGCAATAAAATGACAACACCAAAAATGTTGGCACCATAATGACTGAATCAAAAATTACAACGACAATATTCTTGTTTAGGTGTTGAACCTGTACAAAATCCTCTATACATTGCCGAACAAAGGAATAAAGCTTAAAGAAAAAACACTATGTAAATATTGTTGTTTCCACTAAAACATTGTTAAAAAGCAGGGGAAATTATCCAAGTCCAGGCAAGATGTAAAAAAGTACATTAAACCATGGTTTCATCTTTATTGTCCTGTAGCTATCCTATGGCATGCTTGTTTCACCCTGGTAAAAAAAAACATGTGCATATACTGGTGTGCTTATCCCACCACCACCTGTCTCCAATATATACAGTACACAATCACCAGGTGTCCAAAACTACTTTCAAAATAAAACAACTACTCCTAAATTACAATGAATAAAAAGGTACATTTACAATAAACAGAGAATACATTTTTAACTCATAAATAAATGAATATATAACCCCAACACAGTCCTTCAAACGGATCTTTGTGGTTATATGTTTTTGCTGGATGAGCTGCCTTCATTCTGTCTTGTCTTTTTTACAGCTCTTTAGTTGAAAGGGCATCACATCCCTCTCAGTGTTTGCTACTCATCCCCACATGGCATGTTACTGTAAGCATGCACCAAGGTTTAAAGGTCTCTACTTCCTCTCGTTCTGTCTTGCATGCATCACAACAGCTTATCAGTGTTTTACCTAGTTCATTTCCTACAAATGTTAGTATTCATAAATGCCCTCTGGTTTAATCTGGTTCCGCTTTCTGAGATTCTACTATCACTTGATTTAACTTTTTGGCTATGGAAAAAATAGTTTTTTTGTTTGTTTTCAATGGTTCTGCACCAATCTGCATTACATGTAAACCTATCCAAGGCTGAAAACAGCTGTGGGGGGGCTTCATGTTCTTGTCTTTTTCTTATTAAATAATAACAGCTTTAACTGCATGTTGCTCTAGTAACATTATGTTCCTCTCTTGCTGGGTCAATGCCACATCTCTTATGGGTCTTTACATTTTGTAGCTCTTTGAAACAAATCAATACGATGTTATCCATTTATCATTTATTTAGTTGGTAAGATTTCTGATAAATTCATCACAAAGTCTGAAAATGTACAGAACCACCGGCTCCCATTCTTCCTGAAATTCCCAATCCCACTCAATGATGATCAGTTATTCTGAGTGATAATTATGGCTTCATTCCTGCTTCCTAATTATCCGTGTGCTGTTTCCTCCTCCTGATCAAATAGACCCGGTGCCGCCCAATGCCACGGTGGTCTTTGAGGTGGAGGTGTACTCTGTATCCAGGGGGCCCCGCAGCATGGAGGCCTTCAAAATGATGGACCTGGATGAAGACAGAAGTCTCACAAAGGAAGAGGTGACTATAATTCACAAACTGGTGATTATCATGGAAGTAGCTCAGACTGAAAAGGTTCTAATAACCAACCATGGTGGGATTAACCAGCTCAGGAGTCTGGGTAATAACTGGCTTGTGATGAGATTTATCTATAAGAATGTTCTCCTTTCATGATTAGCCCTTATCTGAAATAGATGCCACTTCAAATGGGAGTCAGAATACTTTATTTATCCCGGGGGGGAATTGGGTTTTGTGGAAGTTGCTCCAAATTAAATTTAAAAAATGTATTAACAGGCTTTGCATAAGGTTATGAAACATCCAACCTTAAGTCACCTCGCTTAGTTGCCTCAAAGAATAAAGGCTTTGTCTTTGTCCTCTTATTATCTCACATCATAAAAAAAGACATTGATTATTGTCAGGCTATAAATACTACATTTATTTAATTTATTTACTGCATTTGCTCTCTTTAAAACAGCATTGTAAAAGCAAAAATATAATGACAATGTCAGTACTACAAACCACCAGGAAATATAATATTTGAAAGAGATCAAAAATGTAGCTCGACCCCAAAGCACATTCTTACAAGAACACCAAAATTGACTTTATCAACATTATAATAGCCTGCTGGCATATAAATAAGATTCTTTACATCCATAACAGTCAAGATGTTATCTGGGTTGTGTATTGCACATTGAAGAAGAGGACGACCTGCTGTTGATACCATTTACAGTTTTATTTATCACCCATATAAGTGTGTTGCTTTAGATCATAACAGGGGTGTGTTATGTAAAAGCAGTGTTGTAATAGTACAATAAATGTCTGTTATTTATACTGAAGGATTATTTTTCTCTTCAGGTAAAGCAATACTTGCAGCTGGAGTATGAAAAGAGTGGGAAACCACGCAACGCCGCTTTCTATGAGAAGATTATGGCAGATATTTTCCGCAAGAGTGATCAGGACAGCGACGGCCACATCAGTGCCAAGGAGTATAACATTTATGGACATGATGAGCTCTAGAGATCCTGCGGATTTAGGTTATGCAATTAGAGAGAAAACATGAATGGTTCGGGAATAAAAGCCATGTTCACATATTCTTACAATGATGCAACGGTATCAAGGGACATTCTAGGTAAAAATAATATGGAAATATTCCTTTAGGAAACCTCTGATTATCCAAGAGTTTTTTTTTTTTCTTTAATTTGATAATCTCTCTGTTTTTTCTCATATTTCACCCTTTTACATTGTTTTCTGTTAAATGCATATGTTCTTTTTACTATGAGAATATTGTAGTGGTGCATATTACAATGACACACAAGATTGACAATGTTAGCCAACACTTCAAACCCCTAAATGGTATTTAAATGTTTTGGGGCGGCATTTTTCCTTCAAAAAGAAAACCGGAAGTAATCATGTTGAGGCATTTGGAGTTCCCTATATGTACTTTCCATATAAAGTATTTACAAGCCAAATAGTAGCCACTACATTTTTTATACTAAGTATTCAATTATGCAAGAAACTGTCCAACACCTGGAAATGTGTTGATGAAAAACCACTACATTTTATGATTTAATGTGTTTTATTCCTGTCTTTAAGTTGTGTCTTTTGGTGATTCAATTTGCTGAAGAAAAGCCCACAGTATTGCACAAAGTTATGGCTTTGAAACTGTAACATGACTGTCATATTACATGTTGGTTTACCCGCCACAAGAGATAGATTCTAACTTGTCTTCCTGTGAAATTCCTGCCCTCCAATCTGCAACATCACACCAGCGTGCGATATACAGTATAGAAGCCCTTAGAAGCAAATGACAAAAACATTTTCTAAGCCTGATCTAAATAGTTTTTCTTTCCTGATTTGGGAAATAAGAACATGTGGGAAAAAAGGATTTGCAAAGACAACGTTTTCCAAAGTAATTATGAATGCCCTCGTTCCTATTGAGAACTGACATGTTGTACCGTATTTTAGCCTCTTGTGGCCGGAATTAATATTACAACAACAAACATTGCAAAAATAAAATAATCTACCAACATGTTTGCTTTTCACCTATTCACTGATTTAAAAAACAAAGAAATATGAATCTGACAAAACATTTGACCTACTTGATCCAAAAGGGAGCTGTTCTTAAGTCATTAGCAGGAGAGACTTCCATTTCACATTGCATCAGCTGTGATTGAGAAGTTTGAATACAGTTTCTGATAAAAATGCAGACAGATGAATGTTGCAGTGTGTCAGACACATTTACAAGTTTGTTTACATCTTTAATGTGGTCCAAAATAATGATATTGTTGTATCCAGATGAACAGTTGTTGTATTTTGTAACACAATAAAGAAACCACAGTGAATGTGGAAAACAACAGTATGTTATGCGTGCTTCAGATTTGTTTAAGTATTGTCAAATGGATTCATGGACTTTATATTGGTGTATACACACAGTGTTGTAGTATTGCTACTTTAACTTAAGTAAATAAGCGATACTGCAGTGTAAATATACTCAGTTAAAAGTAAAAGACCTCCAATACAAATCTTATTCCAGTAAAAGTCCCAAAGTATTTGCAGTAATTTCCTTAAAATACCAGAATTATTTATTATACAGATTGGACGATTTTAAAATGATATATATTAATTCTTAATCTTTCAATGTATATTTCTTTATTTTTTATTATAATAGTTGATGTTAATCACTTCTATGTTGCACTTGGTAAAGGTGGGGTTTTTGATAACTTTATATACAGCTAGTTTAACCTGTTATAAGATTTTTTTTTTTGCTAGCTGCTCTAACAGATATAAGGAGCTGTTTCAACAACAAGGTGGAGGGAGAGTCCTCTGCTGTCAGACTGAGAGAGATAACTATAGCTCAGGTGAGGTAAAGGAGTGGACTCTGAGTGTTTAGATAATTAACTTATGGCGCATTTCCACTGCAGCGCGGTTTAAGCGTGCCGTGCCAGGCCCGTTTTTGGTTGCGTTTCCACTAGGCGTAGTTCCGGCTAGCAGGTACTTGTTCACAGTTTTCTGGCTCTCCAAAATCGAGGTTATTTCCGGACCAACAACCGGGCTGAGTATGCTAAACTAGTGAGAGAATCGCTGGCAACAAAATGAACATATTTTACCGTGATTTAATTGTAATACACGTTTCAAAATGATGCCGAAGTAACATACTGATACCAGTTAGCAAAAACCATTAATTAATGCTTTGACAAGTCTGCAGACAGACGGCAGGCGAAAAACCTTTTTAAATGCGTGTTTTCTGAATGGAGATCGACTAAGCTAACGCAGTATATGCTCTGACCGTCCACACTCACAACAACGGCCTATACAGACATACATAAACCAGCGACTGTATTCGCCATGACACAGGCAGTCTGTGGTTTGTACTTGTTTAACGTTTGTCTAGTTTCTGAACAGATATGAGGAGCTGTGAGCCCTGAGGACTATACAACTCTTATAGTATACTATAGTGTTACGCCCTCTCAAGGGGGAGGAGAGGAACGACGCACACACCAGTTGGATTTGGTAAATAATTATAGGAGGTTTATTTTCCACTGTAAACAATATGAGGTGCGAGCACACGGCCACCTATAAACAAAAGCCAAAACGGCGCAAGTCCAACAAAGGACTAAACAAAAGGAGGACTCTAACAAAACGGAGCCTGACTATGTATAAAAGGGGAGTTTTACAACAACGCAAATTAAAGAGGAGCTGTTCCAAAAACAGCTTCCGGAGCATATGCGGGCTCAGCAGAGTACAACCTAATACACACAGAACACACTGAATATACACACTAAACTAACACACTAATCTACACACTAAACTAACACACTAATCTACACCCTGACAGCAGTCAGGAACACAGTTAGCTGGTAGCGCTACAAAGTCACGGTAACCCAGTTGAGGCGTCTGCTCTACACAGCAGACCCTCCCGAATGAAGTGTGGCCGCTGACTTTAAGGTCCTCCTCCGGAAGGTGTGCCGAACGCTGAAGAGGGATTGGAGGACGTCAATCCAATCGGCTCTTCAGTCCGGGGGCGGGACAGCCAATGTCACCTAAGGAGCTTCGCAGCTCATTTGCATACACACACACACACAGTTAACAGAGCAGAGGACTGTCGTCCGTAACATATAGTAATACTATAATTCATTTATAGTTCATTTCGTAAGGGAGGTGCATACAGCAGTTTTCGACAGATACAGCCCACTCAAAAATATATTGTTTTATATAAAATGCATTAAGATATATATATATTAGCTGTACACTTTACGAATATAATAGTTTTTTATGGGCAACTTTACCATTCAATCTCGTCCAACTGATCTTGCAGCTGTCACTCCTCGGCTCTTGGTAGTTCAGGCATTTATCAAACCTGGCAACTCCGGGCTTCCTGGCAGCTGTCAATCAAAGTCCAGTGGCTCCGCCCCAAAGTGCCAGAAACTTTTCACGCGTGCATAGACAGACTCCGCGAGCGAGTGAGCCTGACACTCCCGCGAGCGAGCAAGAGGGCTGTCTTCCGCTCGCGGGGGTTTAATCTGCGCGCGAGGGTTTAATCTGCGCGTGAGGGTCATTTCATGCGCGTGTAAAAGCACATTTTCCGCTCGTGAGTAGCTTGTTTTGCGCGCTAGAATATTGACTCAAATCTGACTCCATAATAGCACCCAAGCCGTCAGGGGAGAGGCTCACAGGCCATGGCAAAATCCTGCTGCCGCAATAAATAATATAAAATAAGCCAGGAGCCAAGTGTCAGATGATAAAGGGAGGCAGACAACGGCAACTCACCAGGTGATAACACTGCGCTCAGGGGAGTCCTCAGCGGAGCAATTTCTCCGCCACTGCACCGGCAGTCAGATGCGCTGTCCAGATGCGAGTGTTGCAAAACGGCTGCCACGACAAACAATTCATTCGGGCCACGCCGTGCTCCAGCCACCAGCGAAGGGGTTGACAGGTAAATCACGATCCGCCACACCCCTGTATTTATACTTCCGGCGCGCCCAGTAGTGACAAATGCGGAGGTGCATGGCACAGTGCCGTGCAGCGGTACGGAGGGAGAAAACCTCCGGTCACAGTAGCATAAAGTGAGCCTGGCCTAACGAGGCCTAGCCATACCGTACTAAGCCGAGTGAGGCCCTGCAGTGGAAAAGCGCCATTAGTCTAAATTATCTCAGTGGGTCTCAAACGGTTTGGTCACCATTCATGTAAACTAGGGATGTGCATCTCCATCACTGAGGCCGATGCGATGCGCATCTCGATACGTTGCCACGATACGATACATTAACGATACATTTGAAACACCAGGCGATGCGATACGATACGATTCACCCCTGTTGCGATACAGTTCGATACGATTTGATTCAACATTATGCGATTCGGTGCGATACGATTCAACACGATGCAAAAATAATACTTCAATATGGTATGACAGAGGATTTTTGTTTTATTCCTTATATGCAGCAAATCATACATTAACAAAAAAGTGCTTTATATATTTGGTACTGCACATCCCATCATGCCGTTTATTTGTTTGCCTTTAAAAGCTCTCCAGAGTACAATTCTATAACACCTCACAGTTAAACAATGTAAGGCTGCATTGCTCATGATTAACAATGTGCAAATAACAGCGACCATAGTGCAATGCCCATACAGCTGCTGCCTGATGTGCTTAACACTCATTCATAGGCTAACTCACCAGTGAGCAGAAAGCAGTGGGTTCTATATGAACAATAAAGAAAATAACCTTTCACAAACAGGTATTTCATAACTGCTTACAGTAAGGAAGACATTTAAACTAGTATTGGCCGTCACAGGCTGCTGTAAACTAAACACCACTCTCTCTGACAGAACACCTCACTGAGTGATTTAACTCATATGTCTAACTTTCAGGTTTCTCTTTTCAGCCGCAGACCCCATGTCGCCTCTTTATGTGCGTCGCTAAGTTCCTCGTACTACTTGTGTACTTTAAAGCGGCTCGGCATCGTTAACAATTTGCGAGCGATTTTTCAAGTTGACCGTCTGTAGTATATAGTGCCGCGCACATATACCATCAGGACGTTACTGATGGGGTGCGGCTGCGGAGTGATACTGTGTGTATGCAAGCCCGCATCTAGGACGGATCTATGTATCATGGCTGTAGACCTGTTAAGTAATAAAGATACCTCATACAAAGGTCTACGGATACCTTATTACTCTCCATGACCTGCGGTCAACTATATAGCATAAAGGACTATTACACCGTCTTTCTTGAACAATCCGAAGTGTTGCCAAACGTTTGATATGTAGGTATTTTTCAGTGCGCTGTGTTTCTCTTTCTCCTCAACTTCCGTGTGTTGATAACTGAGACTCTCGGCCTCCGTAGTGGCGAGCAAATATCAAAGATCGTCTCTGCTGAGCGTTGACAAGATGAGGGGATTTTATATGAATGAATCGGTTTTTTACCGATGCAAAGACGCTACGCCATCGATGCATCGCGAGTTCAACCCGGTTCAACCCAAACTGTAGCCGATGTGCACTCTTTCAACCGGTGCACTCGCATCTTGAACGTTTATGCCGGTGCACCGATGCGAATCGGTGAATCTTAACATCTCTAATGTAAACACATAATTTCCATTTGAGGGGTGAGTGCAGGGCCGGTGTTCCGGATTAACTTGTTTCCCGATCAACTTGTTTCCCAATCAACTCGTTTCCATGGGGTGCGTGGCTTTCGACTGAAATACACATTTCGATCGCTTTCTTCTGTCGTTTACATCTTTTGGTATATTTGGCTTCTTAGGAACACGTTGATGCACATCCAGTACCAGTGTGTGAGGTTGTGATTACGATGGCGATATCCGGACGCGAACAGCGAGGACTACAACAAGACAAACGAGTTGCTCGAATAAATCATTTAAACCAGCTATTGTTTCCAGACTTATTACGGAATATCGTTGTTAATGTCCAAGTCCATCTGTGTATACCTTCAGACAGCCTCCAAGTGAAGCACACGGTGTTTACTCACAGTTTGAAAGCAGCGTGGAGAAGGCTTCATCTGTGTTAAACTGTGATCCTCCCACGGAACTGGGACCCGCCCACGTTCAAATGTGACCTGCCCAGGTTAAATTGTGTTACGATTTCTGTGGCTATCTACCAGCGATCATGTTTAATATGAAAGACTACCCACACATGTATCCCTTATAAAAACGGTATTGTGCAGCACTCATCCAGATAAGATGTGACTGTCTCGTTTTGCAAAGATAGCAGCATAAATGTCATTGGGGATATTTAGACTTTAAAATGCTGCTTGGTCGTGAATGTTGGTGTCGGCAAACAATATTACGAATCCTCTATTCAAACATAATATTCAATGTGCATCGACATGAAAATAACAAAAAAGTTCATGCTGGACTCAAACCCGAGTCCCAACAGTAAAAATCAATCATGCCCTGCGTGTTATGAGTGCGCCACTAATCTTCACGTTCTAACAGACCACCACAGCTCATTTTATTACATTAATATTGTCAACAAGTTCTAGAAAAATGCAATCCGATTATGGCAGAAGCAAAAAAGCTCAAAATATATAATTTTCACCCCGAGTGGGAGGATGATTATTTTTGTATCTATTCCAATTCAAAATCCATCTGTCTCATCTGCAATGCGAGCGTGGTTTTATCGAAGAAGGGTAATTTAAGAGCGGCATTTCAAAACAGTGCACAAACGCTACAAGACGGAATTCCCTCCTAATTCTGCCCTACGCTCCAAAAGGTGAGGGACCTGAAAGGACAGCTAAATGCACAGCAGTCCATTTTCACCAGGCCCAACAACAAGAGCAAGGGAAAAACAGGGTTTGATTCTATTAATTTTGTCTCTTTTATTGCACTTTGGCAGCAGATTCTTGTGTAGCTTCAGATCCGAGTTGTCTTATTAGTAAGCCTAATTTATACTTTTGTAGCAACACTATTTTTATATAATGGCAAAGAAAGGGTTCAGAGTCTTTTCTTTTTTCCCTGTGTCATATGTGGCAGCACTGTTCAATGTTTCTTGAAAACATTACCCACTGTAGTATGTGACGTGTGAATAAACTCCAACTCTGTATCAACAATACTTGTAATGGCAATTTCCTTTTCCTATGTCCTATATATTTTTGCCGTTACTTTCACAGAAGGGTTGAAAAGTGATCCAGACGCAGACACAAACAGATGATTTTCCGGTCCTTAGTTGTGGTTTATGATGATGTTTATTCGTCTTTACATACCAGGGTTAATTTAGCGTTCTAGTGATTCTATGAGCATCTGCCGGGCTGGTGGAATCGGTATGCTCTTCTCCTACTGTGTCCCCCCCTCTCCTGTCACCTATGACCTCCTTATATACACCCGGTGCAGCTAAACCCCGCCACCCAGTGTTCATAAATAATATTGCACTATACATATAACTTAAATAAACTAACACACCAACATCACCCACAAAATGGCTCCTACACACCGGCCCCTAATTGGCTTTAGTATGAAAACAAAAACAATTACCAATAAATAATAAAGGAGCTATACAAATGGTGTGTATGTGTTAGCATGTAATTCTTAAATAATTGTTAGTTTATTTTCTTCTCCCTTATTTTAAGGGTCATCAGTCTTTGCTGTTCTTAGGTTGAAGCAGTAGTGTTGCCATCCCGTCCAGCGCCGAGAGAACCTGTGGGTTATATTTTCACCCAATTCCAAGCCTCTCCTTATAGGGCTCCTGCATTGATGAGTCAGTCACTTCTTCAGGTCTGTCACTTGGGTTCAGCCGATGCCCTGCTACCATAGCAGCAAAATCGCAGATGAGCTGCTCGGTAACGTGTTTGTTGTTAGGCAAGCTGGGATTTTCTTGTCTGAATGGCAAGTCTAGGCAGTAGTGTCCATCTGACATTTTCACTTTCTCGGCCACAGGCTTGGCTTCTTCCTCAGGCACTGCGTCAGATTGGTGTAACTCGACATCTGCTGTGAAGTCAGGCATGCTGTGACAGGAGTCTGAAGTCGGCTGGCTTTCAAAAGGCTCGTCTTCTGCCTCTTCATAGTAATCACCTGAATCCCGACCCTCATCTTCTTCTTCTTGGGGGGGCCTCAGTTTTGCCTTCAACATCCCTATCACTGTCTCCTTTGGCATCTGCTACAACATCGCCATCCTCTTTGGCGTCTGCTACAACATCTCCATCCTCTTTGGCGTCCGCTACAACATCGCCATCCTCTTTGGCGTCTGACATGTTTGCAGAGTGATTCATAATGTTCAGGAATTGTTTGTCTTCTCTGGACATTTCCTCTGTTTCCTTGCTTGTATTTTCCTTGAAATCATGCTTGTATTGTTTGACCAATAGCTCCTCTAGGTGTACCATGGCTATCCGATTAACAGCAGCAGCAGGGTGGCCATTAGCATCTCTGCTGTCGTTGCTTCCTTTTAGGGGACCATAGAAGACCCACCCCAGTAGGGTCTTTGCAGCGTACGTTCCTTCTCCTTGGCTATTGATCAGCTCCCAAGGTTCCAATACCTTAGGAGAATTTGTCCCAATGAGTAGGTCAATGCCAGAAGCAATTTCATTAATTTTGATGTCCTTTAAGTAAGGCCATTTTTCCAGATCTTCTTGTAGAGGAATATTGTGCTTGGAAACAGGCATGGTTTTATGTGTAAACACATCGGATAGTTGAAGGAAATTGTTTTCGTCCAGACTCGATATTTCCAAACCTGAGATATGATGACTAGACACAATCTTTCTCTGATTCATTGTTTTTAGGAGAATGTTAGTCCTTTGTCCTGTAAGGTTTAGCCTCCTCATTAAACTTTCTGAGCAAAAGGTGGATGAACTTCCATGGTCCAGAAATGCATAAGTTTGTAACACTTTGTCCCCTTTGTGGCTCTTTACTTGTACTGGTACAAGGGAGAAGATGGAGTTTTCATCACCGGCCCCAATGTGACCACATGTATGAGGTGAGATGACACTATTACTTTCCATTGGCTTCCCATTCTGTTTTGTGTGTTCTGCTTCCTCTCTTTTGCCTTTTTGTTCAATGTGGAGTATTTCAGGATGACTTTGATTGCACACATAACATGTCAAACGACTGTGGCAGTGTTTGCTCATGTGTCCTATTTTTAGGCATCCAAAACACACCCCTTTTCCTTTCAAGAAGTCCATTCTTTCTCTGTGTGTTTTCTTCAGGATGTGTGGACACTGCCCCAATGAGTGACCACTTCTTCTGCAGAACAAACACAAATGTAGGGAGTTGTGGCTTGATGGAGGTATTTTCATTCCATTCGTTGTTACATGTTCTAGCACTGCTGTTCTTGGGCAGGTAATAATTGTTGCAAAACTACTTCCCCTTAGGCTTGGTTTTCCTTTTGAAAAGGTAGAGATAACAGTTTTGATAGCTGCAGTTGGTTTATCATCCTGGATGCTTCCAAACAGAGGATCTGACAGTATCTTCACTTGCCTCTCTATGAAGCTAACAAGGTCAGGAAATGTAGCTCGATGCCCACGCTCTTCCTGTAGCTGACATGCTCTATTCCTCCACTTGTCTCTGAATTTGTAGGGTAGTTTCTGAAGTATGTGTTTCATGTTTGAAACAACATTCATTTCATCCATATAGGTGAGATGTTCCATTGCATTGCAACAACCTCTTAGGAACAAAGAGAAGGCTTGCAGTGCTTTCACATCTTCGGCTTTGATCATTGTCCAGGTAAATGCTTTGTTCATGTATGCAGTGGCGATCTTATGTTCATTACCAAAGTGCTCTTTAAGCAGCTGTTTTGCCCTTTGATAACCTTGAGCTGGAGGCAGATGTTGGCAGCTGCGCACTAGGTCCTGTGGTTGTCCTCTAGTGTATTGCTCTAGGTAATGCAGGCAGTCACTTTCATCATTAGTTTTCCGCTCTACTCCTCTTTCAAATGCACGGATGAAAGCTTCAAACTGCAATGGGTCACCGTCATAAACAGGAATGTCTCTTGGAGGTAAAGTAGAAGTGAGATGTTGTTGAGCCAGCATAGCAGTGTTGTCATTTTGCCTCTGGATTAGGTTATAGATGTCACCTTGATTACCATTGTTGATTACAGGTGGTGTGATGTCAACATGTCCCTGCACATGTGTCTGTATACTTTGTCTGGGAATAGAGGTTTGGGCTTGATGAGGCAAGAATTCAGTGGCCTGTACGTTAAATCTTGCTATAGGGTTTCTGTAGTAAGAGCTCATCCCATCTGATGCTCTAGAGGTGTGTCTTGATCCCATGCTGAGCACGTTTAGCCTGGCATTGGCTTCTGCCAGCTTAGTTTGTATATCCAGTTGTTCCTTTTTCCGTTTCACCTGTTCTTCCTGTTCTTCCAACTGTTGTTTCTGTTGTTGTTTCTGTTGCTCCAACTGTTGTTTCTGGTGTTTTAATTGTTCCCCTTCTACATCAAGCTCATGTTGTTTGTTCAGTGCTGCCGCCCTTTCGATTAAAGCCGCCCTTTCTGCCTGGGCTTTAATTCGAGCAGAAGAGGTAGATGATGCGTGTGATGAACCAGGTTTGTATTTTGACTGAGGGTGTGATGCATTTGAAATGCTGTCATCAGGTCCGATGTCATCTGAGCTGACACTTTGTTCTATGGCACTTCCCACAATAGAGTGTCTAATTGCCTGTCCACTCTCAGATAACCACACATTTGCATCTTGTATAAATCCATCAAATATATGCATCTTTTCTTGCAGCCACTGTCTTTGCTTTCCCATTTCTTCTTCAGGCAGTTGAAGGTCAGTTAATGATTTGTGATTTTCTTTTAGTTCATCACACAACTTCTTAAATTCAACCAGTTTCAACTGTATTTCCTTTGCATTGTCTTCTGAGCTCATAAGCTCTTTCAGTACTTCCATTAACTTCTTTACTTGTTTGTAACTGAAGTTTCTTGCTTTTTGGCAGTTTGCAATAAACAATTCCAATCCTTTGGCAGTGTGAGTGATAATCCTTTTTTCTCTCACAGATTGCAGTCCAACAGCGCCATCTTGTGACGTGACGTCAGATTTCACAGACATGATTAATGTTCACTGTCCCTTTAAGTTTCGTTCTCAGGAATTGTCCGTTAGCTGACAGCGCGCTGTTTCAAACAGCTGACAATGTTGCAGCACCACATCCATTTACTAAGCCATTGTCCAATACAGCTTAATATCTCTTTTACAATCTACTTATCATGCTGCACGGTGCACATACCCGGCCGCTTTCCCAGTCCTCTCTCCGCCTCTTCGGTCCTCGCAGGTGGGAACAATCTCCAGCTGATTGTGGCGTGTGCAGCTGATCCGTGATGAGAAGTCGATGGTGCAATAATCCAATTATTTGTTTTCCCCGAAAACGATCCTTAATCCAATTTGAAGTGAATCCAATTGTCCAGTTTCACTCAAAAGTACGATTCCACTTAATGTAATGGCAATTTCCTTTTCCTATGTCCTATATATTTTTGCCGTTACTTTCACAGAAGGGTTGAAAAGTGATCCAGACGCAGACACAAACAGATGATTTTCCGGTCCTTAGTTGTGGTTTATGATGATGTTTATTCGTCTTTACATACCAGGGTTAATTTAGCGTTCTAGTGATTCTATGAGGCAAGGCAAGGCAAGGCAAGTTTATTTATATAGCACTTTTCAACACAAGGCAATTCAAAGTGCTTTACAAAAAATGAAAGAGATTAAGAAAATGGCATTTAAAATCAGTCATTAAAAAGAAAAGCTAATAAAATAAACATTAAAAGAAAAAATACATGGATAAAAGTTACAGTGCAATTAAACATTAAAAGAAAAAAAGTACATGGATAAAAGTTACAGTGCAGTCTAAGATATGAATAGTTCAATTAAAAGCAGCGACAAAAAGAAAAGTCTTCAGCCTGGATTTAAAAGTAGTCAGAGTTACAGTATGAGCATCTGCCGGGCTGATGGAATCGGTATGCTCTTCTCCTACTGTGTCCCCCCCCTCTCCTGTCACCTATGACCTCCTTATATACACCCGGTGCAGCTAAACCCCGCCACCCAGTGTTCATAAATAATATTGCACTATACATATAACTTAAATAAACTAACACACCAACATCACCCACAAAATGGCTCCTACACACCGGCCCCTAATTGGCTTTAGTATGAAAACAAAAACAATTACCAATAAATAATAAAGGAGCTATACAAATGGTGTGTATGTGTTAGCATGTAATTCTTAAATAATTTTTAGTTTATTTTCTTCTCCCTTATTTTAAGGGTCATCAGTCTTTGCTGTTCTTAGGTTGAAGCAGTAGTGTTGCCATCCCGTCCAGCGCCGAGAGAACCTGTGGGTTATATTTTCACCCAATTCCAAGCCTCTCCTTATAGGGCTCCTGCATTGATGAGTCAGTCACTTCTTCAGGTCTGTCACTTGGGTTCAGCCGATGCCCTGCTACCATAGCAGCAAAATCGCAGATGAGCTGCTCGGTAACGTGTTTGTTGTTAGGCAAGCTGGGATTTTCTTGTCTGAATGGCAAGTCTAGGCAGTAGTGTCCATCTGACATTTTCACTTTCTCGGCCACAGGCTTGGCTTCTTCCTCAGGCACTGCGTCAGATTGGTGTAACTCGACATCTGCTGTGAAGTCAGGCATGCTGTGACAGGAGTCTGAAGTCGGCTGGCTTTCAAAAGGCTCGTCTTCTGCCTCTTCATAGTAATCACCTGAATCCCGACCCTCATCTTCTTCTTCTTGGGGGGCCTCAGTTTTGCCTTCAACATCCCTATCACTGTCTCCTTTGGCATCTGCTACAACATCGCCATCCTCTTTGGCGTCTGCTACAACATCTCCATCCTCTTTGGCGTCCGCTACAACATCGCCATCCTCTTTGGCGTCTGACATGTTTGCAGAGTGATTCATAATGTTCAGGAATTGTTTGTCTTCTCTGGACATTTCCTCTGTTTCCTTGCTTGTATTTTCCTTGAAATCATGCTTGTATTGTTTGACCAATAGCTCCTCTAGGTGTACCATGGCTATCCGATTAACAGCAGCAGCAGGGTGGCCATTAGCATCTCTGCTGTCGTTGCTTCCTTTTAGGGGACCATAGAAGACCCACCCCAGTAGGGTCTTTGCAGCGTACGGTCCTTCTCCTTGGCTATTGATCAGCTCCCAAGGTTCCAATACCTTAGGAGAATTTGTCCCAATGAGTAGGTCAATGCCAGAAGCAATTTCATTAATTTTGATGTCCTTTAAGTAAGGCCATTTTTCCAGATCTCCTTGTAGAGGAATATTGTGCTTGGAAACAGGCATGGTTTTATGTGTAAACACATCGGATAGTTGAAGGAAATTGTTTTCGTCCAGACTCGATATTTCCAAACCTGAGATATGATGACTAGACACAATCTTTCTCTGATTCATTGTCTTTAGGAGAATGTTAGTCCTTTGTCCTGTAAGGTTTAGCCTCCTCATTAAACTTTCTGAGCAAAAGGTAGATGAACTTCCATGGTCCAGAAATGCATAAGTTTGTAACACTTTGTCCCCTTTGTGGCTCTTTACTTGTACTGGTACAATGGAGAAGATGGAGTTTTCATCACCGGCCCCAATGTGACCACATGTATGAGGTGAGATGACACTATTACTTTCCATTGGCTTCCCATTCTGTTTTGTGTGTTCTGCTTCCTCTCTTTTGCCTTTTTGTTCAATGTGGAGTATTTCAGGATGACTTTGATTGCACACATAACATGTCAAACGACTGTGGCAGTGTTTGCTCATGTGTCCTATTTTTAGGCATCCAAAACACACCCCTTTTCCTTTCAAGAAGTCCATTCTTTCTCTGTGTGTTTTCTTCAGGATGTGTGGACACTGCCCCAATGAGTGACCACTTCTTCTGCAGAACAAACACAAATGTAGGGAGTTGTGGCTTGATGGAGGTATTTTCATTCCATTCGTTGTTACATGTTCTAGCACTGCTGTTCTTGGGCAGGTAATAATTGTTGCAAAACTACTTGCTCTTAGGCTTGGTTTTCCCTTTGAAAAGGTAGAGATAACAGTTTTGATAGCTGCAGTTGGTTTATCATCCTGGATGCTTCCAAACAGAGGATCTGACAGTATCTTCACTTGCCTCTCTATGAAGCTAACAAGGTCAGGAAATGTAGCTCGATGCCCACGCTCTTCCTGTAGCTGACATGCTCTATTCCTCCACTTGTCTCTGAATTTGTAGGGTAGTTTCTGAAGTATGTGTTTCATGTTTGAAACAACATTCATTTCATCCATATAGGTGAGATGTTCCATTGCATTGCAACAACCTCTTAGGAACAAAGAGAAGGCTTGCAGTGCTTTCACATCTTCGGCTTTGATCATTGTCCAGGTAAATGCTTTGTTCATGTATGCAGTGGCGATCTTATGTTCATTACCAAAGTGCTCTTTAAGCAGCTGTTTTGCCCTTTGATAACCTTGAGCTGGAGGCAGATGTTGGCAGCGGCGCACTAGGTCCTGTGGTTGTCCTCTAGTGTATTGCTCTAGGTCAGGGGTGGCCAACCCGCGGCTCTCGAGCCGCATGCGGCTCTTTGCCTAGTTTCATGCGGCTCTTCAGTTCATATCGAATTTTATGTGTGAGTTTTGGGGAGAGACACTGACTCCTTACTAGTGTTGCACGGTCAGTGGCGGCGGGTCATTAGGGGCAGGTGGGGCACAGCCCCACCTAGTGTCAGAAGAAAGTATTACAAATAATGATTACAAAAAAATACTAAAAAATAAATAAAAAAACATATAAAATATATTTTAAGGTCATGTTTAATAATCTGATTCGTCTGTACATTTCTGTTTTAGTCTGTGTTCTTCTAATTAGTGTCTAGAGTGCCGTTTTGAGCTGTTTAGAGCCATGTGGGACAAAACCCGATCCTGCCCCTCCCTCTCACAGTCTAAGTGAACGGTGATTGTAAAAACTACACTGCGCATGCTCAGAGTATTTTTCTATTTAATGTGTGTGGCAAAAAAATAATGACCGTAGGGGCATAGTGCTCCCATCCCCACCATACGTCATCTCACATAATTCAGAATTGATTGGCTGTAAGTACTCACGTGTGCAGTGCTGCGAAACGTCACGTGTAGTTTGAAGAGGAGACGAGAGAGCAGCATATAGCTAACATCACCAGCGATTAAAAGAAGTAAAAAACTGAAAGAAAATGAATGAAGTTGACCATTTACTGGAGCACACATTTGAGACACTTAGTCTCGGAGAGAAACTGGAGGTAAAGCGCCTCGGTGCCCACCATCCACCGGATTTCCAAATGGTCCAGACTGCGGGCAAAGTTAAACGTGGGTTTAACACTGAGTGGTTTGCTAAAAAGAAATGGCTAACGGCGAGCATCCAGAAGAATTCCCTCTTTTGCTTTCCTTGCCTGCTTTTTGGTGAAGATCAAGGTACTTGGTCGAGGACAGCTTACAAGGACTTAAAGCATCTTTCGGAGAGGACAATGAAGCATGAGAGCAGCAACAGTCATTTGGAAAATGCCGTAAAATTGGGATTACTTGGAAGGGTGAATGTTGCAGCTCAGATTGACAGCGCCTACAGACGCGGCATTGATTCTCATAATAGGAAGGTAGAAGAAAACAGGTACGTGCTTGGTCGGATCATCACCTGTATTAAACTGTGTGGGAAATGTGAGACAGCACTGCGGGGCCACAACGAGTCGGCGGACTCTCTGAATCCAGGGATATTCAGGTCAATTTTCGAGACAATGTGTGAGGGCGATTCCAGGCTTCAACGGCACTACGAAGCTCAGCTTGTTTTCAAAGGGACATCAAGCACCATACAGAATGAACTCTTGGACTGCATGTATGATGTGTACAGGGAGGAAATAGCCAAGCAAGTGGACAACACATAATTTGTTGCCGTTCAGGCCGACGAGACAACCGATGTAAATCGCAAATGGTGATTGTGCTGCGATACATTATGCCTGACCTCACAGTTACAGAGCGTTTTTTGGAGTTTGTGGAAGTAAAGGACAAAACTGGTGTAGGTCTCTCTAACAGCATCAAGGCTGTTCTGGAACCCCTGAAGCTGAAAGAAAAGCTAATCGCTCAGACCTATGACGGGGCGGCCGTCATGAGCGGTAACGTGCGCGGGGTACAGACGGTGATGAAGGAGACGTACCCAAATGCTCAGTTTGTTCACTGCAACGCCCACCAACTGAACCTGACCCTGCAGCAACTGTGTTCAGCAAGGATGAGCATCCTGAAGGTGTTTTTTGCAGATCTAACTGCTTTTTCCACTTTTTTTCTCCGGTGCTCCAAAACGTGTTGCAGCTCTTGCAGAGGCAACACAGAGACGCATCCCACGGCCACCGGCTGTGAGATGGAACTTTAAAAGCAGAACTGTGAACGCGGTTTGGGAGACCCGAGATGCACTACTTCAGTGTATGAAGCATATACGCGCACAACCAGGATGGGATGCGGTCACCATAAGTGAGGCATACGGCCTGTCAAAGAAACTGCGGGACCGAGCATTTATGCAGCTCCTGGAGTTTTTTTCGTTGCTTATGCCAGAAGTGGATGTTCTATACAACACTCTGCAAAAACGAAGCATCGATGCACCTGGGATCAACAGCGCGCTCTGCCGTTTCAAGGAAAATGTTCAGAAAATGAGGCAGAAAACTGATGCATTGGCCGCCACTGCTCATGATGGAACAGACGAGCCAGGCCAACGAGTCAGCAGCACAGCGCCGGTGATGAAGGAGGCTTGTGACACAGTCATCTCACAGGTGGAACAGAGGTTCTCACAAAGTGACCATTTGATCGCTGCAAAGCTTGTTGACAGCTCATTCTTCCCACAGCATGTCCTGTCATTTCCTACACCTGAGCTTGACTGCGCCGTGAAACTGTGGCCTGCGTTGGGAAACAAGGAGAAGTTGAAGTCTGAGCTGACCACGCTCTACCGCCACAGTGAGCTTCACACTGGAAACACTGCCCTGTCTCTGTTGAAATCCATTCACGAGAACAACTTGGAGGAAACGTTTGCTGAGACTGTTATTTTGGTCAAAATAATAGTGACAACTCCGAGGACGACATCCGAGTCAGAGAGGAACTTTTCCACCCTCAAAAGGATAAAGACTTTCACTCGCAACACCATGGGACAGCCGCGACTTAACGCATTGGCCATGCTTTCAATTGAAAGCCAGTTGATCCAGCAACTACAGGACTTCATCCCCAAAGTGATAGACACATTCTGTCAGAGGAAGGACCGCCGTGCCGCTTTTCTTTTCAAGTGAGCCTTCAGCTTTGGTAAGTTCATTTATGTCATATATTTTGTTGATCTTCTGTGTTTTGCCTCTGCTGGATCGATTGATATTGTGACCTCGATGATGAGTGTCTGTGTTTTCCTTATATTTACAGTCTATGGTGTTTTAATGCTAAAGCATTACGGTTGTTGTTATTGTTAAGAATTACTTTGTGATGGTGACCTTTACTCCATGTATGAAGGTGCATTACTATGACATCCCCACGCTGTGTACGTAAATGTATGCGCTCACAGTGTGTGCTCCTGTGGTCTTCAGTATGTAATTTGACACTCCCCCTCTCTCTCTCCTCCCCCCCTCTCTCTGTCCCCCCCTCTCTCTCTGCTCCCTCTCTCTGTCCCCCCCTCTCTCTCTCTCCCCGACCTCTTTCTGCCCCCCCAGTTTTGTACACCTAGAAACGCCACTGTGCACGGTGTACCGATACTTGAAAGGTACCGCGATACCCTGCCGTTAAAAACGTTACGATTCCTCCGTTTCATTAGTATCGGTACTTTAAGAATGACGGGGAAAGTACTCCGGTGAGAAAGCGCCGTTTTAATAAGAGCCGTGTGTGTTCAGCGCTCTGCTTCCACTCTCCCTGCACTGCAGCCGTGCCTGCTGTCCCGCCCCTCTCAAGCACGTTTTAAGTCCCTCCCCTCTCAAGCACGCTCTAAGTCCCTCCCCTCTCTCATGCACGCGCTAGCTGCCAGAGCATGTGAGAAAACGAGAAGCATGGCTGCCAGTGGGAGTGCAACTGCCGCTGCGCCTCGGCTTGTTGACAAAAAAGACGTCAGAAGCGAAATTTGGAAGTATTTGAGCTATATCTCTGACAGTGAGGGCAAGCCTACGGACACCACGAGGCCGGTCTGTGAGACATTTATTAATTTTATTTAATACGAATTCTTGTCATTTATTTTATTTATTGTTCTCATTGTTTAAACGTTTGTGTTATGGTTCTGGTGTGAAATAAAGCACAATAATTACATTTAAGACCGTTTCCCTTTTTTTAAGAAAATATCGAAAAATAATCGGAATCGCAATTCTTGACTTGGTATCAAAACCAAAATGTTGGTATCGTGACAACACTAGCTACTCCTGACAGTTAAACCTGATATTTAGTAGGTCTGTTAAGTATTGAATGCTGATAATTCTGACGTAATTTGGCCGGTCAAAGTTGTTTGGGCTCGGATAAAATCGCTCCGTTACTTTCGTCCCGTGTTATGTATGTTGTGTATGTGTGGTGTCAGTGTGAGAGGATGACAGCGCGTATAATTTTGATGTGGCCCAAGAGCCAATCACAATAATACCTGCGATGCAGTGAACCAATCACCTTTGAGGGGGGGGAAACCTATCGTTGATTAAACATTATCCAGTATTTCCCCTGCCATTGTCTTGGAGGGGCGCTGCGCCCCGCCAACGGAGCCCCGCCAACGGAGCCCCGCGCCCCCCTGAAATTCAAGGTGTTTAAAAAATATATATATATACTTTTTTTTTAAAAATATATATATAGCACCAAATTGCAAATAATCTATAACTACTGTCACTTTTCACATTGAACATGTGCTCTTTTATTAAATAAACTAAACGCTTTCATTTTAAGTTGTGAGTTTAGTGTTTTTGACCCTAAGAAACACTGATGCATTAATCAATAACAATAATCCACAGCTCCTCTCTCTGCTCCAGAGGATTTAAAAAAAAAATATCCCAATGCCACAAAAATGCATCAGTGACGTGGTTGAAATCTTGTCTCCAGAAAACAAAAAACTGAAACAAGCGGTATCAGTGACTGTGTGTTTGATGTGGCTCTTTGCAGTAACATAGAAAAAATGTGGCTCTTAACCTCTGACTGGTTGGCCACCCCTGCTCTAGGTAATGCAGGCAGTCACTTTCATCATTAGTTTTCCGCTCTACTCCTCTTTCAAATGCACGGATGAAAGCTTCAAACTGCAATGGGTCACCGTCATAAACAGGAATGTCTCTTGGAGGTAAAGTAGAAGTGAGATGTTGTTGAGCCAGCATAGCAGTGTTGTCATTTTGCCTCTGGATTAGGTTATAGATGTCACCTTGATTACCATTGTTGATTATAGGTGGTGTGATGTCAACATGTCCCTGCACATGTGTCTGTATACTTTGTCTGGGAATAGAGGTTTGGGCTTGATGAGGCAAGAATTCAGTGGCCTGTACGTTAAATCTTGCTGTAGGGTTTCTGTAGTAAGAGCTCATCCCATCTGATGCTCTAGAGGTGTGTCTTGATCCCATGCTGAGCACGTTTAGCCTGGCATTGGCTTCTGCCAGCTTAGTTTGTATATCCAGTTGTTCCTTTTTCCGTTTCACCTGTTCTTCCTGTTCTTCCAACTGTTGTTTCTGTTGTTGTTTCTGTTGCTCCAACTGTTGTTTCTGGTGTTTTAATTGTTCCCCTTCTACATCAAGCTCATGTTGTTTGTTCAGTGCTGCCGCCCTTTCGATTAAAGCCGCCCTTTCTGCCTGGGCTTTAATTCGAGCAGAAGAGGTAGATGATGCGTGTGATGAACCAGGTTTGTATTTTGACTGAGGGTGTGATGCATTTGAAAAGCTGTCATCAGGTCCGATGTCATCTGAGCTGACACTTTGTTCTATGGCACTTCCCACAATAGAGTGTCTAATTGCCTGTCCACTCTCAGATAACCACACATTTGCATCTTGTATAAATCCATCAAATATATGCATCTTTTCTTGCAGCCACTGTCTTTGCTTTCCCATTTCTTCTTCAGGCAGTTGAAGGTCAGTTAATGATTTGTGATTTTCTTTTAGTTCATCACACATCTTCTTAAATTCAACCAGTTTCAACTGTATTTCCTTGCATTGTCTTCTGAGCTCATAAGCTCTTTCAGTACTTCCATTAACTTCTTTACTTGTTTGTAACTGAAGTTTCTTGCTTTTTGGCAGTTTGCAATAAACAATTCCAATCCTTTGGCAGTGTGAGTGATAATCCTTTTTTCTCTCACAGATTGCAGTCCAACAGCGCCATCTTGTGACGTGACGTCAGATTTCACAGACATGATTAATGTTCACTGTCCCTTTAAGTTTCGTTCTCAGGAATTGTCCGTTAGCTGACAGCGCGCTGTTTCAAACAGCTGACAATGTTGCAGCACCACATCCATTTACTAAGCCATTGTCCAATACAGCTTAATATCTCTTTTACAATCTACTTATCATGCTGCACGGTGCACATACCCGGCCGCTTTCCCAGTCCTCTCTCCGCCTCTTCGGTCCTCGCAGGTGGGAACAATCTCCAGCTGATTGTGGCGTGTGCAGCTGATCCGTGATGAGAAGTCGATGGTGCAATAATCCAATTATTTGTTTTCCCCGAAAACGATCCTTAATCCAATTTGAAGTGAATCCAATTGTCCAGTTTCACTCAAAAGTACGATTCCACTTAATGTAATGGCAATTTCCTTTTCCTATGTCCTATATATTTTTGCCGTTACTTTCACAGAAGGGTTGAAAAGTGATCCAGACGCAGACACAAACAGATGATTTTCCGGTCCTTAGTTGTGGTTTATGATGATGTTTATTCGTCTTTACATACCAGGGTTAATTTAGCGTTCTAGTGATTCTATGAGCATCTGCCGGGCTGGTGGAATCGGTATGCTCTTCTCCTACTGTGTCCCCCCCTCTCCTGTCACCTATGACCTCCTTATATACACCCGGTGCAGCTAAACCCCGCCACCCAGTGTTCATAAATAATATTGCACTATACATATAACTTAAATAAACTGACACACCAACATCACCCACAAAATGGCTCCTACAACACTGTTGTGTAACTTCAGTTAAATACTTCTATGTGTTTAGATTAGAAAGAGGTAAGATAAAGGATCTTCAGTATTTTATGAAGTATTAATCGTACAAAGGTCAGTTTTATACAAGTAGTGTGTATTTACCTGGTAGTAGGCTGTCAGTAATGGCTACGCCTCTCTATTTGGACTGGTAGATCTCGGCAGACTGGCAACTTTAAAAGTAGCTCTCGGTTAAAAAAAGGTTGGGCACCCCTGTCTTATAGTATAAAATACTATATGACAGTAAAACAAAGTTGTTATTAATAAACAAGAATACAGTTTAAAAGGAGAGTGATTTGTAAAATATCCATAAATAAAAATAAAATCTGCTTACAGTTCTGTTTCAAATGGGTGTTGAGAGATGCATCCATAGATCTCTTAATGTTGCTCTCAACACCAGATTGATGCTTTTAACTTCAATATTTAAAATATATATATATTCCCGGGGGAGCATGCCCCCGGACCCCCCAAGAGGAGGTTAGGTCCACCCCCCACTTAAGTCATGTTCAAATGGATAGAATACTAAATACATTTGCACACATCTTCTGTCCATAACTTTCTGTTTTGGTCGCAAGTCATAGTGAGTGTCTGCATTTGGGGGGGGGGGGGGGGCGCCAGCTAAAATCTTGCCTAGGGCAGCAAATTGGTCAGGGCCGGCCCTGGGTGAGTGATTAGTAAAATATGCATGAATAAAAAGAAAAATAAATTAAATAGGTGAAAAAAGGTAAGATACACTTTTAAAACTTGTTGAGAGCTAAAACTAGTCTTTGCTGCTGCCTCAAAGGAGGAGCAGGGGGGAGACAGGTGAGGCTGATTCAGGAGCCTCACAACTCACTCACAACTAACAAAAATAAATAAACAACTTTCAATTTTTTTAAATATTGGATATGGTATGTTATTGGTTATGGCCATGTTCTTATGATTTTATGATTATTTAAATGTATACAGTGTGGTGACAATTACGGGAAATAATTCACTGTGGCTTATAGTGTGTGTTGCAACCCGGACCCGTTAGTGAGGGTACCGGGGTGAGAGTTCATTCATGCTAGCTGGTTACACAGAGCAGCTCATGTACTCACGTTGTCTGGATTAATAATAATAAAGTGTGGAAATCCATTCTGAATGCACTGCCTCTACACTGGTGACCCCGACTTTTCCGAGATAGTGTCCGGAAAGTTAACGAACATGGCTGAGCGCGATGTTTTTGTAAAGCTGCCGGAATTCTGGGAGCACGCCGCAGAGGCATGGTTCGCACACGTGGAGGCGCACTTCGCCTGCCGACTGGTCCGTGACGGGGACCTGAAATACTACCATGTTGTAGCAGCGCTGGGAATCTCCACATCGTCCAGGTTGGTTGGATTTATCGCAGACCCCCCACACCATGGCAAATATGAGGTGATTAAGGCCCTTCTCCTTAAGACATTTAGCTTATCTGCTAAAGAGAGGGCCCGCCAGATACTTGACATTCAAGGCCTAGGAGACAGCAAGCCATCTCAGCTAATGGAGAAAATGCTAAATCTGCTAGGGGGGGAAGATCCCCAGATTTTATTCACGGAGATTTTCCTGCGTCACTTGCCTCCCCGGGTCCAGACGGCGCTGGCCAACACGCCTGTCACAGAGCCCCATGCCTTGGCTGAGGAAGCGGATCGTTTTTTCCTGGCTACACAACAGCCTGGTGCAGAGACGTTAGCCGCAACGCTCAGCGGCCCATCTGCAGTCAAGAAAGCGTGGCGGAGGCAGGACACGGCTGTATCGAGCCGGCGTGGAGACGCCGGAGAGTGCTTTTACCACGCACGTTTCGGGACAATGGCGAAGAAATGCATCGCTCCGTGCAGCTACAAACCCCCGGGAAACGAAGGGGCCGGCGCTCAGTAGTGGCCCTGAGCGTCGGCGGCACGTGCAGGCTCCTCTTTCTGTGTGACATGGGCGCTCAACGGAGCGTAGTTCCAGCGTTGAGTGAAGAAGTCACCCGTGGTGGGCACGGACCGCGATTGACGACGGCTAACGGCGGTCCCATTCGCATGTACGGCGTGAGGCCTATGTGTTTGTGCATCGGAGGACGGCGGACATTTCTTTTCCCCTCCTCGGAGCGGATTTTTTGTGTGCCCATGGGACTCTTAGTGGACGTTAAGAATAGGCGTTTGGTTGATGCCTTAACGTTTTCTTCCCTCGTGTGCACACTTGGCAGCGCAGCGTACCGTCGTACGCTGCGCTGCCAAGTGTGCACACGAGGGAAGAAAACGCTGTCGGGCTTGCTGTCGGGGGCAGACACGTTTTTCAGACTGTTGGCCGAGTTTCCAGACCTGTCGCTGCCCACCTTCTCTGCGCTTACCACTAAGCATGGCGTGGAGCACCACGTCACTACCGAGGGGCCTCCTGTCTACGCCAGGGCCCGGCGGTCGAACCCTTCTAAGCTGGCTGTAGCGAGGGCGGAGTTTGCAACTATGGAGCGCCTGGGCATTGTCCGCCGCTCTGACAGTCCTTGGGCTTCCCCCCTGCACGTCGTCCCCAAACAGAACGGCGGGTTCCGCCCGTGCGGGGATTACCGACGACTCAACGACGCCACTACGCCTGACCGCAAGGTGGACCTGGTGCGTGGATACCACCAGGTGCCCATGCACCCCCTGGACATTCCCAAGACAGCAGTGATAACGCCTTTTGGAATTTTTTAGTTCCTGCGGATGCCTTTTGGACTCAAGAATGCCGCTCAGACGTTCCAGCGCCTGATGGATTCGGTGCTACGGGACCTGCCGTTTGTGTTTGTCTACCTCGACGACATACTCGTCGCCAGCGCTTCAGTGCTGGAGCACCTGTCCCACCTGTTGGAGCACCACCCAATGGCGGTGGTGGAAGGTTCATCTCTGCTCCGCGCGTCCCTTGATGACTGATGATGATGATGATGATGATGATGATGATGCGCTAGTCAAATTACAAAAGAAGGAACTCAAAGCACCAGGATAGAAGTTTAAACAATAATCTGTTTTACTGGTAGAAAATAACAATACACAATACAGAACACTCTGCAACAGTACCAAATTGAGTGCTTCGGGCTGAATTCTACCACCGTGTGAGATACGTCCCACGACAGTCAGTCAGAAGACAGCACAGAGCATAAGAATGTTACAGTATTTATACACATAAGCGGGGAGGAGTTGTGTTGGTTCATCCTCCCTAGCTGTTTGTTATTGGCGAGTTCACTTCTGGGCGAGCTAGCCAGTGAGTTGGCAGTTCTCCATTGGCCAGTTTAACTTCTGGGCGAGCCCAAGACAGTGACTCAGCAGTTTGTTGATTCCATCTCCTTACAGTGTGTGTGTGTGTGTGTGTGTGTGTGTGTGTGTGTGTGTGTGTGTGTGTGTGTGTGTGTGTGTGTGTGTGTGTGTGTGTGTGTGTGTGTGTGTGTGTGTGTGTGTGTGTGTGTGTGTGTGTGTGTGTGTGTGTGTGTGTGTGTGTGTGTGTGTGTGTGTGTGTGTGTACTTAGTGTTACAAGGGTGACACCAGGACAATGACCAGAAGTGGGGGAAGTACTCAGATCTTGTACTTAATTAAAAGTAATACAAGTACAATAAAAGTGTAGGAATACTCTGTTACAAGTACAAGTCAAATAAAAGTAAAAAAGTATCCGCATCAAAATATACTTAAAGCACCTAAAGTAGTCATTGTGCAGATTGGTCCATTTCAGAATAATATCTATGATATGTTTTATAATGATTGATCATGAAAGTGTTCTCAAAGCTGGTATAGGTGCAGCTAGTTTGAATGACTTTGTATACTGCAGGGTAGCTGGTGGATTTACTCCAGGTGGAACTAAAGTCTGATTCAACACTTGATTATATTTCACATCATTAATGAAATTCTGCTTACTTGAATACATGATGATATATAGACAGCAGCACAGTTAAAACATGTTTTGCTCCTTTTGATTGTATAGTGAAATGAAAAGCAAACTGTGATAATACTAACGGTGTACGTGTGGACTGTGCAGTGGTGTCAGGAGGCCTCAGCAGACCCACTAAGGTCCGCCTGACCTCTCAGGACATGAACCTGGTCCTGAGCTGGGACTCGCCTGCAGGACCAGCCGGCCTGCTCTACACAGCGGAGTACAAGTGAGTCAGCCGCAGGGGGTGAAGTAACTTAGTACATTTACTCAGTTACTGTACTGAAGTACAATTTTAAAGGGACTTTATTTGAGTATTTACATTTTTGCTACTTTGTCTTTTTTACCAGGTAAATGATGTACTTTGACTCCACTACATGTATTTAGTACCCTGCACATTTGGATCTTATATTAACAATTATTAGATGCCATATTTGTCTATAAAATATCAGAAAAATAATTGTCACAAAATATAGTGGTGGAATGTAAAGTGTATTTACTATAGTATCGTACTTAAGTACAATTTGTAGGTACTTATAGTACTGAGTATTTTTATTTTACACTACTTTATACTGTACTCCACTACATTTATCTGACAGCTTTAGTTACTTATATGATTCTGTTTTCTTCAAGTTTGTATCTTCTTTGTCGAATGCACTTATTGTAAGTCGCTTTGGATAAAAGCGTCAGCTTAATGAAATGTAATGTTACTTGTAATTTAAGAGTAAGATTATTAGCTAATAGCAAATTGAAATCAACTCATACAGGACTCTTTAACAGAACGCACACACATTCCCCCTAAAACATCTTTAACACACACATCTGTTTAAACCAACTATTCCAAAATGTGGTGGCAATTTAGTACTTATAACATGAAAGAATAAAACAGAGAGAAATCAATATAACACAAACACAGGTATGGTTGAGCAGTAATTAATTATACATAGCTACTACAATAAACACACATATCCTCCCTATGCATGTTTGACGCACACACATCCTATCCTCCAGCTCACCACACCAATGTCACATGTTTTCCTTTATGCAGTGGCGGCGCCAGAGTATTTTTGTTGGGTAATCTATGGTAGGGCTAACCCATACAGTGGTGGGGCTCAAGTCAGTATTTGCAATGTAATTACATACACGCTATATCGCCCCCCTTGACAGTGAAACGCCAAGCGTGAGGCTTTTATTAGCTTTTATTAGTCTCCTTTTATCAGCTAAATTACATCGAGAGCAACAGGTGTGAGTTAAACAATACAATAGCCTATTCTGCTAATTCCACGTTGTTACAACATGCTACGCAGCGGAAGAAACAAGAAAAGTTGCCATCTAGAATTGAGAGAGAGAGAGAGAGAGAGAGAGAGAGAGAGAGAGAGAGAGAGAGGGAGAGAGAGAGAGAGAGAGAGAGAGAGAGATAGAGAGAGGACGAGAGAGGAGAGAAGAGAGGAGGAGAGACGAGAGATAGAGGGAGAGAGATGAGAGAGCGAGGAGAGGAGAGAGAGAGGAGACGAGAGAAGAGAGAGACACACAGAGAGACAGAGAGACAGACACAGGTAAACAGAGAGAGACTGACACAGCACACAACAGGTGGCCTGTGTCTCTATTGTCATACAAAACACTTTTTCAAATGACTATTACAAAATATATTCAAAACTGACTATTCACTCTTCAGGTGGGTCGTGTGACTCTGGCACCTGTTCGACTTGTACCTCAATGCGAGGGCGTTTAAGAACAAATCTATCCATCCGAAATATACAATTAATCCTAGAAGTTCTGCTGTCTGTCTGCAATTTACTCTGCGCGAGTTTGGGACTTTTCACTGTGAACGTGACGTATCTACTATCAGTAATGCATGACGCAGCAGACCCAACGTTTCGTTGCTCTGATTGGCTGTAGGTCTATTCAAATTGCATTCGGAGGCATTTTGATCTGACCGCGGCCACGCTGATATTATAACACCAGAGAATTTTCACACCTTTAGTGTATAAAACTCCTCCACTACTTAGACTATTCCTTGCACCCCTCTAGCATAAGCCCGAATGATCTCAACCTTATTGCGTCAGTAACGTGCACTTGTTGTTACAGCAGGATCAGTTTGCATGTTATGGACACGACCGGTAGATTTTCGCAATCCGTGTTCTCAACATGCTTACTTTAACATACTTTTTCATGGTCGGGCTAAGGTAGGGCTAAGCCATTTCTTGGTATGGCTGTAGCCTACCCCAGCCATACCCTGGCGCCGCCACTGCCTTTATGAAAGCCATACTTGTTGGGGTTTAACAGTCATCATCTCATGACCTCCTTAGGATCAGTTAACTAACAAAGATTAACTGTTCCCATACCCTAAGGCCATCTCTGAACTTCCCTTCCACTCTGAAGTCAGCTTACTTAAAATGAATGCATCTATTGATAAATCAAAAGGACCATTGTCTCTAACTGTGTGACTCACATCATCTCATGACTTCTTCAAGTATCTGGAAACTAATCAAGGTATGAAGGTATGTTATATTTGAGAAGATCCAATAATTGACATATTTCCTCCTCTTATTAATTTAAGCTTCCAGATTATACAGAAAACTCTTACAGACAATCTACTGAGTTCTGCCCTCGAAAGCCCAAAATGACTCTCTGAAAAATACTTATCAACGGGTAATTATTTTACTTAAAGCAGAAATCACAGATTGTCCTGAACCATTACCTACTCACAAATAACCTTCTGATTATTAAAAAGTCAAGTGGAAGAAAAGACCATTTGCGCTAAATGTACTTCTACTAAAAATGGGACATCATTATAGGAACATCAATATAAAAAACCTCTCTATATTTAAGAGGAAAAAATGGACTTGTCCATCCAAGTTTTAATACACATATATTAGATGACAATAAAATGAATATACCAGAAATACACTGTATTAAACTTTTTGCCATAACACTTTACTTCAATTCTTCACACCTCAGAGGTGGAGGCTGTTGTGGCTTTTCCTCGCCCGCTCACAGCCCGGTCGCTCCGTGAGTTTCTGGGGATGGTGACCTTCTACCACCGTTTCATCGCCCGGGCCGCACACATCATGCGGCCGCTGTATGAAGCGTTGAAAGGAAAGACCCCCGTCCAGGTGATCGACTGGACAGCAGAGGCGGACGCCGCTTTTGTTGAGGTCAAAACCGCGTTGGCTCAGGTGGCTTTGCTGGCACACCCATCATCTGCGGCTCCCATCTCCATCACAACGGACGCGTCGGACTACGCGGTGCGGTGCACGAGCAGTGGGTGGAGGGCGCTTGGCAGCCGCTCGCCTTTTTCAGCCGCCAGCTGACGCCCAGAGAACGCAGATACAGCGCCTTTGACCGAGAGCTCCTTGGACTTTATTTGGCCGTGCGGCACTTCCGTGAATTTACGGCGTTTGTCGACCACAAGCTGCTCACCTTCGCCATGTCAAAAGTGGCGGAGCCTTGGTCGGCACATCAGCAGCGGCAGCTGTCCTACATATCAGAGTTCACTACGGACATTAAGCACGTGGCTGGCAAGTCGAATCTGGTGGCAGATTGCCTCTCCAGAGTCGTCATCGGTGCCGTCCAGTTGGGCCTGGACTATACTCGCATGGCGGCGGACCAGGTCACAGATCCCGATGTCCAGGCTCTGAAGGTGGAGGGCGCGGGGCTGCGCTTGGAGGACATGGTGTTCGGCGAAGTGGGCGTTACCCTCCTGTGTGACGTCTCCACGGGCCAGTCGTTACCGCCAGCTGGAGGTGCTATGCGTGCTTGTCAGCGCGCTAAGGTGCACCGCCACACGAAGGCCCCTTTGGAGCGTTTCCTGGTGCCTGAGAGGAGGTTTGACCACGTCAACATCGACCTGGTTGGTCCATTGCCCTCCTCTCAGGGCTTTTCCTACCTCCTCACCATGGTGGACAGGACGACCCGTTGGCCGGAGGCGGTTCCTCTCGTGTCGACATCAGCCGCAGACATTGCCAGGGCTTTCATTGCGACGTGGGTGTGTCGTTTTGGCACCCCGTCAGACATTTTCCCTCTGAGAGGGGCTCACAGTTCACGTCCGAGCTCTGGAACGCCGTGGCGAGTGGTCTGGGGGTTAAGCTGCATAGGACTACCGCTTATCACCCTCAAGCTCTATGAGCGGTTCTATCGCTCCATGAAGGCCGGCCTCACGGACGGGAATTGGGTCGACAAGCTGCCCTGGGTGATGCTGGGCCTGAGGACGGCGCCTAAAGAGGGCCTGCAGTGCTCTACGGCTGAGATGGTATACGGTCAGCCGCTGAGGGTTCCTGGGGATTTCCTCCCTAATGCATCGGCTCCCTGGTCGGCGACGGCCCAGCGGGCTTTCCTGCAGGACGTCGCTGGGTCTTTTGCTCCGGTCCCTACTACTCAGCACGGTACTCAAGTTTGTCGGGTTCCGCGGGGCACATATTTATCCGGCACGACGCGCACAGAGGCCCCCTACAACCCCGTTACGATGGACCTTTCCGGGTTTTGGAGCACGGGGACAAGCACCTGGTGGTCGACCTGGGTGGCAAAGCCGAGCACGTCTCGGTGGACCGGGTGAAGGCTGCTCACCTGGACTTAGACCAGCCGGTGGTGCTGGCTCGACCTCCGCGACGGGGACGCCCCCCGGCCTCGACGCCTGTCACAGAATTGGGGCCTGCGGCTCCGGCCCCATCTCTTCCAGCGGCCGCCCCTTCAGAGGTCGGCTCCCGTTCTTCGGAGTCGGGGTGGTCAGCTTGTCGTTCCTCCCCGCCGCACAGACTTTGTGTATGAGTGAATTCTGGGGGGGCTTGTGTGGTGACAGTTGCGCGACATAATTCACTGTGGCTTATAGTGTGTGTTGCAACCCGGACCCGTTAGTGAGGGTACCGGGGTGAGAGTTCATTCATGCTAGCTGGTTACACAGAGCAGCTCATGTACTCACGTTGTCTGGATTAATAATAATAAAGTGTGGAAATCCATTCTGAATGCACTGCCTCTGACTCCCGTTCATCGGCTCTACAACAGTTCTGTTTCATATGGGTTTTTCCATAGATCTATGTGGAGATGTGTGGCGCAGTGGGTTGTGCGTAGGTGTTTGGATCAGGGGGTCACAGGTTCAAACCCGACTGCAGTCAGCATGTCGTTGTGTCCCTGGGCAAGACACTTCACCCCAAATTGCTCCTGTGGGGATTGTCCACAGTATTGAGTAAGTCGCTTTGGATAATGTTTAGAGTATGAGAGGTCCTGATAATTTATTCCGGTAAATTATTCTGACCTCCTAATTGACCTTTCCGAAGATTATTGAGTCTATGTAAGTTTGCTGCGTGGCTCAGATCCACCAACGTCAGCAAGATCTCACCTCTTCCTAACCCCCCCGAAGAACCAGGTTCAATTAACTGCTGTTTCAATTCAGACAACTCTCTTTTAATCTGTTTAAGCGATCCCGAAGGATTTTGATATCAGTAAATGGAGTGTGCTCCTACCTAAGTGTGTGTGGCAGGGTGCAATCTTACCTTTGACGCAGGAGAGGAGGGCACAGGTGTCTTTTAAAGGATCCCAATCCAACAGGTGGGAGTCAGTTTATTTGAAGAAAAATAGGTCCAAACTAATACAGGGTTTTTTCCTTCTCTCTCACAACATTATAATCATACTAACAAAAAACACCGTGCTGTGATCATGTTCAAATGAAACTTTAATTCACAGTCTTACATTTATTACCAAAATGTTTTAATTTCAACTGCCCATTTCAGTTGTGACATTTTAAAATTCTCCCGATAGAATTTAGAGGTATTTCCTCGTAAAAAGACCGGTGACAATAAAAAGCGCATTCAACTTTCCATTCATCAATTAATTCACATCAGTTCCATACCGTTTTTTTCCGACACAGACGGCGGATTAACACTTAAAAAAAACACATACCCATCCGCCAAGAGTTCGAAGGAAGATCCTTACAGGTTGCGGTTATAATATTCAAAAACACATCTTCCGACACAGACGGCGGATTAACCTGTCAAAAACACATACCCATCCGCCAAGAGTTCGAAGGAAGATCCTTACAGGTTGCGGTTAGAATATTCCCAAACACATACCCATCAAATCATTCCACTCAGCCAACAACCAAGAAAATCGAGAGATATTTACCCCGTCTGACAGAACCAAATACCGAGAGCTAGTTACCCAGCTCTGAAGCACACAGCCTACCCGGAGAGAGTCTACCAGGGGTCACCCCCCCTCTCTCGCGCTCTCTCAAAAAACCAGTCTCTTTATGCTAAAAAAACTGGATCCTAAACCCAAAAAAACAAACTCCTCCTCTTCACGTTAGGGTGAAAAGGACATGAACTCTCTTTGGCCTCTTAATGTGTCTCCTTAGTGTGAAGCCCCTCCCTGTGGACTGCTGCCAGAGGAGAGGAAGAAAACTCAACCTAAACAACCCACTTTGTTTTGTTTATACTGTAACTATAGAAAACCTAAAATATGAAGCATTTTCATTGTGGGTTATACAAGAATATAATTGATTATATTTGATTATAACTAACTTTCGTTTTTAAGTATTAAACATACTATGAAAACTCACAACACCCTCTTTTCAAAACGCAAAGTTCTCAAATAGCAACAGAAAAAATTGTAAGCATAGATACATATTCAAAAACCGTCAAGAAGCATTCTCATTATGGGTTTATACAAAAATATGATTGATCATGTATGATTTATAATTAACTTTCGTTTTTTAAGTATTCACTTCATACCATGATCTCAATTAACTTTCGTTTTAAGTATTCACTTCATATGAAGATCTCAACACCCTCTTTTCAAACGCAAAGTTTATCAAACTGGCAACAGATAAAATCGTAAAAACACATACATATTACATCCGTAAAACTCCATGCATCAATATCATGAAAAGTTCTTCAGTATGTGTAATCAGGACGACCCTTTGATGAACCTGGTGTGAAAAAACACCGAAAACATAGTACCGTACAGGAATGTCCTTGGGCGAGGGGCCCATCTGTTGTAGACTCCTAAATCCATGTTGCTATCTGATGTATATCCTTGACCCTGACCATGGAGGGGTTGCAGTTTTTCGCTGGACGACATCTCCAAACGAAAACCAGATAACTCGGTCGACAGTTGTTATGGATTTTTTAGACCTCGTCAATAATCGCTCATGACTTTGTGACAAGGTCAATGAGTCCCCACACAATGATAGCACAAACGAGGAACCAGAGGCATATGAAACAGCTTAGCTGGCACTGGCTCATGACATCCTGTGTGTGCAGTGTGAGATTAGGTGTATGTGGTGCCAGTGTGGTGCTGGTGGTACTTGTTGTCGTCTTTCGTTGGTGACTAGGACACATCACTTGTTGTCGTCTGTTTCTACCGTCTCTCCTGGCCTGTGACTACGACCTTGCAGTGGCTGGCGTAGACCCACGTGGCTCTCTCGGTGACCTTGACCGCTGTCTGGGTGATGAGGAGCACCTGGTAGGGACCTTGCCAACGGTTGGATTTCCAGCTCTTTCTCCGGAAGTCCTTGACCAGCACGAAGTCACCGGGTTGGAGATGGTGAAGTGGACCAGTGGCAGGGGGTAGGTAGGGTTGCTGCTACCTGGCGTCTGATATCTGACCATGCAGTTATCAGGTAGTCGTCATCCTTTCCTGGGAAATCCACTGCGATCTGAGTGGCTCAGCGGGTAGAGATGCAGCCTGTCCCACAGAGCTGGAAGAATCATCCTCCTTCTCTGGCGGGGTCATAGGTGACTCAGCCGCTGATCCATTAATAATTGTTTCAATTGAAACAATTTCCCCCAGGAATCCTTCCAAGGGGTCTGGTACTCCATGTTCCTCTGGAATGTCTATTGACAGCAAGGACATCTTTTTGGCTTGGGCACCCGGGGAGACCTCTGAATCAGATCACTTTTTTCTCTTACGAGTCTCCTCCTTTTCACCGCTTGCCCCTTCCGGTCCTTCTGCACAGGTTTCCTGGGTCCAGGAGTCTACTTAGCTTCACTTGAGGCACTGTGACTGAAGTTTCCCCGCTAGGCAGGTTCAAATCCTCTTGGTAGATTGCTGAGGTATTAATCTAAAAAATATAGCTAAAATCAAGTTTAAATCATTTCTCTGATCCATAAAAAGTTGTTTCAGTTAAAATAAAAACTTCCCCAAGGGTTTTCTCAAGAGGGTCGTGTATTCCATATTGCTCTGTAATTTCTATACACAGCAAGGTGATTGTTTCTCCTCTTACTCAGTTGGCCTCTAATGGCAGAAAGCACTGGGCCATAATTTACTCTTATCAGTTTAACGACCTGACAGCCCTACACCTTCATGCTGTGTGAGAACCAGCAAAAAAAAAGGAGAGATGTGCTCAAAAAATCAAATTTAAATGAATACTCTTTTTAGGGTGTAAGCGTATATCAATTAAAAATAACTGAAAAGAAAACTAATAGTGTAAAGTTAAAAAACAATGAGAAAAATAATATAAAGGTTATTTTCCATTTCCTCTTTGATACTGAGGTATTCTCCATCCAAGCTCTAATGATTCATATGCTTAATAGACAGAGTTTCGTCTTGCCATTTTTCTGCATAATTCACTATAGATTCTAACAGTTCTACTGCTAAATCCTTTGCATTGGAGCTATTGCTTGTTACTCAGATTTAAATTCCCTCTTTTGCTCTATAAAATATCCCTTGGTACAGAATTTACCAAGACAAATTTTAACTTATTGCGAGAAGATCCCACAAAAAGCCATCCTCTCCTGTGGAAGAAAGCACATTAACTGCCACGTGTGTGTGCAAAACATGTCATGTGATGTGAGACTGATAGCATCAATAGTGGATGGGTAGGCCGCAGTCATATTCCTATCTGGATTCCAAACTCAGTTGGCTTGGGTGAACCGGTCCCCTCCTCTGGAGTGAAACTACTTTCCCAGAAATTGACTTCACTGTATCCAAACCTTCTGATTTAGTTTTAAGCTAACCCTTCTCTGGACTTTGCCCCTTTCTGGTCACCCATACACGATTTCTGAATTTAAACGGAAAAGGTGTGATAGTTAGATATGACCTGACCTTTGCCCTAGGTAGCTTTTCCATACTTATAGGAATATATTCAGCCTTGTCAAATTGATTGGAATGTCCCAATTTGTTTTACAGTTTTTTATACTCCACTCTTTGGCTGCTCTAACGCCTGATAACTTCTATGGTAAAGACCAGATAGGTGTGATTCCTTTATCCTGCAAGGGTGACAAAAACTTTCTCATTTTTAAAGTGAGTGACATTATCCATTCCTATTTCCTCAGTTTTTAGGAAAAATACTTATATGTTCCGCCATTTTAGCAGACACTGTGTTCCAGTTGCTCTGGTCAGAGGATAAACATGTTTATGACTCCCTCCATTTATCAAAGGTCACAAGGAAATACTTATTCCCACTGGGAGTGCGGGTCAGAAAAGGACCTGCTTATGTCAGCACTAAAAATGGTTAGTGGTCCTTCCTCTATTATTTTAAGATGCTCAGGATGAACTTTCTTAAACCCATCCACCTCTACACATTGAAGACATGTTGACCATGTGTGTTGTAGGTGCAATCGCAGTTTTGGTAAGAGGATTTTATTGTGGAGACAATATTTCCTCATCTGAAATAGGCCCACATGGCCTAAACTGCTGTGTAATTCACGCACAACCTGAGGAGCTTCTTCAGGTGGTACGTGAATGCTTCCACCCTTTTTCCATATTCTAGGGAATATGGCAGTCAGGTGGTTAACTCGTCCCGTGCTTTAAGCAAGGTAAAACTTCTCTATTACCCTGATAGTCAAATTATATCTTATCTGTATGGCTACGGACATGATTCCATTCTACATGCCTGCCTTTAACTCTGCAATAAGACCCTCAATAGATGGGCATGTGTCAGCGTTTCACCTTTCACATTTTTGAACTGCCTTTGTTCCCAATTATTAAGCTCTTCTTTACCCGCTTTTTAATAATAATCACTATCAGTAATAATACGGATGTGTGCTATTTTTCCTTTTTTAGCAAAAGGAAGTCCCTCAACAAATGGCCTTTTCCTCAGCAGGCTGTACCTGGTATTGCACTCTTTTGCTTGCAAAGTACTTCACCTGAATTAGTTTTCATTATAAAGGCCCAAGTGGCTGCTTGGTCACCTTTTCGCAAACTCCCATCTGTAAACAGTGTTATCTGTGGAGTAGCGGTTTTCTGTAAGGGTTTCAATGTTTCCCTTTGTGGCTTACTTCCTGAGGTCCTCTGCACCCCACATCTGGATCAGACATTATCATCTTCCATTTTCTTCATCTACTCTTCATTGTTTTTGCTCCCTGAACAGTTTGTTTAGTAGCTTCAGATATTGAAAAATAAAGAGTGTATATGCACATTTTGGTACCTTGAGACATTTCCCTCAGGGCTGGATACATTTTTAATGCAAGTGCAAGATGCTTCTCTTCAGGTGATAATTTTCCCTCTGTTCCTGATCAAGTCATGGACATAAATAACACAGATTTTCTATCACCCTGGTTCCTTATCTCCACACTGTTAGTTTCTGAGAATTGGTCTCAACATACTATTTTGGTTTTTGATATTTGATATTATTGTTCTGGTGTTAAGATAATTTTTTGAATCTCCCTCTTTTCTTAACAACTGGAGCTATGTCTATTTTAGATCCGACTTGGTTAAGAGTTGATTTATTCATTGGTGAGAGGAACACTATTTCCCTTGTGCTGGGGTGGGGGTGGGTAGCCTGGTAGAGTTCCTTAAAATCTCCAGATCTTCCTCTGTGCTGAGGCCATAAAACTTTTAATGGTCTTTCGTGGTCTGCTCAGATTTTCTTCCCCTCCAGAGGTCACGCCTGTCTTTGACCCTGTGTGCTGCGTGTTTTCTGCAGCACCTCGGGAGCAGAGAAAAGAGGAAACCTTTTTTCCAAAAGTGCATTCTCCTTCATGAGAAAAATAGCACCACATTTAACTCTCATTGACTTGTCCTTAAAGCGTTCTTTAAGGCTTGAATTGAGTTTTCCGTTGTGTAACGGAAAATCCCATTCCCAAACAGGGGTCAAAAGTAAATAGTTTAGTTGATTTTGGTAAAGTATTTGAGCTTTAGCTTCGCAAAAACTTTCTCATATTAGTTTTGAAGATATTTTTGGGACTTGATATCTGCTGATAGTTCCCACATAGTTTTTTTTTTTTTTAAAAGTACATTCAAAACAACCGGTATTTGTGGGTCATCTGATCACCACATCGCCTTCTGACAGTTTAATAGTCCTTATCATATTATCACACTGTTATTGCATGCTAGGACCTATTCTCTTTGCCAGAGCTGCTGCTATTCCTCCTGCATGTTGCAACTCCATATTAGCAGGGTTCACTAACATGGTTGGTTGATCTAATTTGAGATATTCAAAATTTGCCATTATTATTTCCAACATTCCTCTTCCCGAACTATTAGGTCTAACAATGTGTTTTCTTCTAGGAGTAGTAGAGGGGACACTCATAAATGGCATCTGTGAGTTTTTATCCCCGTAGGGTGGGGGTAAGGTCTCGGACACTATACCACCTGTTTGTTGCACATTGTCTACACGGTAGTCTGATAGGAAGGTATTTAGGTCGCGGTAAGCCCGTGGGTCTGGGCTAATTCGACCAGGGGGGGCAGAAGGTCCGGATTTTCCTTCTGTGTATCCCTCCCCATCTGTGGTTGGCTCTGAGTCATTAAACTGTGTTCTATCCTCATCCGCCATTTATTTATTTTTGTTTGGTTTTTTAAACAACAAAAATGTATTTAAAGGGTTCAAGTTCACTCTTTTATACACATGCAAGTTCCTAGGCTTTACTCTCGATGGGTGTACAGTCCGACTATACCGTCACTTGGTTCTAAGTTCTCTTTCTGGATTCAGTTAGTACATGCGGGTACCTCAGCTAAGAGTTTTATTTACCGAGCTTCGAATTTTTTAAACAGCATAGGTACCTTTAGACCTATGTTTATCTTTATTAAATCTCCTATTAACTCTTCCCCACGTTATGTTTTAACGCAAAAGTTCAAACCGCAGCTCTTGGTCAAGTCCTACCTATAAGTTTCAAAGTAATTGGACAAGTACTGAGCAGTGCTCCTACGGCTGACTTCACTTTAGCCACCTAAACCTGTGTTAAAGGGACCACAGGCTTCTCAATTTGACTAGGGGAAAATGAACCTTCTTTAGCTTCTTTAATCAGACAGCTATATCCGATATAATATAACCCTCAGTCCGGTGCAATAGTATTAACTTAAATTACTACACTTTCAGGTTTTAATTATATATATTCTAGGATTTGGGGTAGGTATTTTAACAAGACTTTCAGCCTGTATTTCGCTGATTTGTATTCATCGACTTTTTTCACTAGGTCGTTTTGGTTCTTGTATTTTGACTCTGTAAAAGTATTATTTTTCACAGAGCCCCACGTTGGGTGCCATGTTTAGAGTATGAGAGGTCCTGATAATTTATTCCGGTAAATTATTCTGACCTCCTAATTGACCTTTCCGAAGATTATTGAGTCTATGTAAGTTTGCTGCGTGGCTCAGATCCACCAACGTCAGCAAGATCTCACCTCTTCCTAACCCCCCCGAAGAACCAGGTTCAATTAACTGCTGTTTCAATTCAGACAACTCTCTTTTAATCTGTTTAAGCGATCCCGAAGGATTTTGATATCAGTAAATGGAGTGTGCTCCTACCTAAGTGTGTGTGGCAGGGTGCAATCTTACCTTTGACGCAGGAGAGGAGAGCACAGGTGTCTTTTAAAGGATCCCAATCCAACAGGTGGGATTCAGTTTATTTGAAGAAAAATAGGTCCAAACTAATACAGGGTTTTTACCTTCTCTCTTTACAACATTATAATCATCCTAACAAAAAACCCCGTGCTGTGATCATGTTCAAATGAAACTTTAATTCACAGTCTTACATTTATTACCAAAATGTTTTAATTTCAACTGCCCATTTCAGTTGTGACATTTTAAAATTCTCCCGATAGAATTTAGAGGTATTTCCTCGTAAAAAGACCGGTGACAATAAAAAGCGCATTCAACTTTCCATTCACCCATTTATTCACATCAGTTTCATACCGTTTTTTCCGACACAGACGGCGGATTAACACTCAAAAACCCATACCTCTCCGCAAAATTCGGGGGACCAGATTTCCCCACAGGTCGCGGTATTTATAAAGGTTCATACACTTTTTCCGACACAGACGGCGGATTAACACTCAAAAACCCATACCTCTCCGCAAAATTCGGGGGACCAGATTTCCCCACAGGTCGCGGTATTTATAAAGGTTCATACACACATCTCTCATCAAATCATTCCACTCAGCCAACAACCAATAAATTCGAGAGATATTTACCCCGTCTAGAAGGACCTTACCGAGAGCTATTAACCCAGCTCTGAAGCACACAGCCTACCCGGAGAGAGTCTACCAGGGGTCACCCCCCCTCTCTCGCGCTCTCTCAAAAAACCAGTCTCTTTATGCTAAAAAAAACTGGATCCTAAACCCAAAAAAACAAACTCCTCCTCTTCACGTTAGGGTGAAAAGGACATGAACTCTCTTTGGCCTCTTAATGTGTCTCCTTAGTGTGAAGCCCCTCCCTGTGGACTGCTGCCAGAGGAGAGGAAGAAAACTCAACCTAAACAACCCACTTTGTTTTGTTTATACTGTAACTATAGAAAACCTAAAATATGAAGCATTTTCATTGTGGGTTATACAAGAATATAATTGATTATATTTGATTATAACTAACTTTCGTTTTTAAGTATTAAACATACTATGAAAACTCACAACACCCTCTTTTCAAAACGCAAAGTTCTCAAATAGCAACAGAAAAAATTGTAAGCATAGATACATATTCAAAAACCGTCAAGAAGCATTCTCATTATGGGTTTATACAAGAATATGATTGATCATGTATGATTTATAATTAACTTTCGTTTTTTAAGTATTCACTTCATACCATGATCTCAATTAACTTTCGTTTTAAGTATTCACTTCATATGAAGATCTCAACAATAAAAGCATCGAACAAGTAACATGTAATCTAGTGTCTTTATTTTCCCCTCAAAATGCACCAGATTGATGTATTTAACTCCAAAATAAAATAAAAAATCTTACCGGGGGGGAAAGCCCCCGGACCCCCCTGGAGGATTTTAGGTCCACCCCCACTTAAAATATGTTCACATGGATAGGTTCCCAAATACATTTGCACATTTTTAAAAATAGTAACCCCTATCCATATGTTTATTATTGGGTGGGTCAATATCACTATAAAGTAACTTTGGTGTCCCCATCAGAATCACTCAGTTATCATGAAAATGTAGCAGAATAATGAAACTCTGAGGTCTTATTATAAAAGGCCAAACATTTACCCACATATCAGTACAATGATACGTCTCTTGAAATGTGTTTCCTTCATTTTATACCTTATTTTGTAATTGAATGTACGTGATTTTGGCATGTCCCACACACTACTCTGCTAACTACAGTACATAATAAGTGGTTAAATTTAAACATTTAAAAAAATGTTATATGGTTTTATTGTCCACAACAAGTTATGTGATAAAACGAGTCATTTTGATCATGTATATTCTATTTTCATAATAATATTGAAAATGTTTCATGTGTCCCTGACATTTGCTGACAGCAAATGTCAGGGACACATGAAACATGTTTGTACTTTAGGGTGATGTACTTTAGGGTGTAATTTAGGGTGGGCCTGTAAAAAATAGGGTGGGCCAGATTTTTCTTCTGCGTATCAGAAGCTAACAACAATCCCCGCTGGTACCTGTGGCAAATTACTTTTAGATTACTTTTAGAATACTTTTGGAATACTTTCTTTTTCCATAACAGATGGGTATGTTTTGGTGCACAGGAGACACTTATTTTACTGTTTTAATGGCTTATCAAGAGCACAAACACAACATCTTGGTGTCATTCTGGACAGCTCTCTCATCTGCACCACACATAAAAAACATCACCCGGACTGCATTCTTTGTACTGTCTTAAAACCTTTCCTTGGAATATGTTATGAATTGTAAGGTGTCCTTGGGTGCGTTGAAAGGCGCCCCCAAATAGAATGAATTATCATTATTATTATTATTATTATTATCTGAAACGATGTAATAACTTTTACAACTTTTTCCAGTCACTTGCCCCATGCATTCAGCAGCAGCAGGCCATTCACTTTGATTTTATCCCGTTATGAAATGTCATCATTTCGACAATAAAGAAACGCTACATAAACGTTATCTTGCACATTTTATCTAACCATCTCCGTTTCTAACTTTCAATATATTTTAAAAGAGATCTCTCTCTCTCATCTGCGTGCGGGGGCGGGGCCTCACAGACACGCTGCATCTCTCTCGCTCACAGACATGCTGCAGCGCCGTGCAAAATGTAATATTCATTACCGGCAGAACGGTAATGAATATTACATTTTGTGAGGAAAGTTTTCCACCAATAATTCCAATAAGTATTCCAAAATGTATTCACTTCAGGTTTACGAAAGTAACTGTAATCAGATTACTCGTTTTTCAAATGTAACGCCAGCTGAATAGTTAGCCTACTTGATTTTTGTATTCTGATTACGTAACGCCGTTGCATGTATTCCGTTACAACCCAACCCTGTGTATATCCAGGATTGGGTTGTAACGGAATACATGTAATGGCGTTACGTAATCAGAATACAAAAATCAAGTAACTGTATTCAGCTCTCTCTCTCTCTCACGTTATTATGGCGCGCGCCGGAACCAACAATCAGTTTTTACCATAAATGAGTTCGGTTCAGAGGATAAAGCACATACAACATTAATTATGCCTTAAAGTAAACAGATATTGTTCTAAACTGTATTAAAGTAAACATGTATTATTTTAATCTGTATTGAAGTGAAAATGTATTATTTGGGACTGTTTTCAAGTAATCCTATATATATATATATATATATATATATATATATATAACCTTCTCACTCACACTCACTGACCCATATACCAGCACACACACATATTATTTTCAAGGTTGTTTCTGTGGCCAATATAATCTAAGGCACCAATATATCTGTGTACAATGTTTGATTGTCTGGGAAAGAATAGTTTGTGTGAAATATTCCTTGGGAAAGTAAAGGAGTGAATTCAGGTGCAAGATAAAGATTGACTCTGTCCTTGTTTACTTCCGAAGCTCTCACGCTCTGTTCAGAAGTAAGCCACCAATATATCTGTGTACAATGTTTGATTGTCTGGGAAAGAATAGTTTGTGTGAAATATTCCTTGGGAAAGTAAAGGAGTTAATTCAGGTGCAAGATAAAGATTGACTCTGTCCTTGTTTACTTCCGAAGCCCTCACGCTCTGTTCAGAAGAAAAATACTTTTTCCCAGAACTCTGATCCGCTGTATTGGACCCGACCCGAAGTGAATCCAACCAGTAAGAACACCTAGGGGAGTGAGCAGCCGACACAACTCCTCCCCACGGACTCTCTGATTCGCTTAGGAGTAAAATGGGACGGAAGAGCCGACATAACTCCGCCCCAAATATGTCTATGTATACTGTTGTTTATTCATGCAAAATGCCCCCTGTTTCTGACTGGCTGGTCCCGATATCTGTATCGCACAGCAGTAGAACTGGGAGTCCAGAGTACTCTGTAAACTTGTATTGGTGTTTTTTACCATTAAAATCAGATTATTGATATAACTTTTATTCCGGTGTTTTGAACTCCTTCTTTTATTAATCTGACCAGGCTCATCTAACGGACGGCGCGGAGCGGAGGTGGGCTTTAAGCCACCACCACTGTGTTTGCTCCTACAGCCTCTCGTCCAATGAAATGACTTGCTCGCTCTATGACGCGTTGAACCCAACGTGAGCAAATTACTCTGAATGCTGCGACGCAGCACCTGAGATTACTTCCAAAAGGTTGTTCACGTTCTCAATTGTTTACGTTTAACGTCATATTCGTCTTATAACTGATTTGCTTGACTGTCTCAAATTGTAATTGTGTGCATTGCTTGAATTTCATTAACATACTGTTTGTGGTTTGTCTTGTGTGTCATGTTTTGCATTTTGTCTTTTTGTTTATGTATGTCTGTAAGTTGTTGCTATTGTCGGGACCCCCTTGAAAACGAGATGGTGCATCTCAAGGGGTTTATCTCAATGAATAAAATGTCTATATATATATATATTCGTTCGGTACACTTCGGTACACACGTGCACCGAACTGATTCGGTACACACGTGTACCGAACCAATTCGGTACGGGTACGTGTACCGTTACACCCCTACTATCCATAGATCTCTTCATTTTGCTCTCAAAGTGCACCAGATTGATGCTTTTAACTTCAATATTTTAAAAATAATCTTTCCGGGGGAGCATGCCCCCAGACCCTCCTATAGGAGGTTAGGTCCACCCCCACCTAAAACATGTTCACATGGATAGGATACTAAATATATTTGCACAGTTTTTGTATAGTGGCCTATATCCATATGTTTCTGTTTTGGTGGTTGTGCCACAACCGTGCATGTATGCACAAGTCATAGGTGTGCTATACAATAGCACTACACCCCTGCAATGTGTGGGAAAGACAATTGACTTTACAGCATGTTTTTTGAAGTTGCGTTGGTGTTTGTGTGTTGGTTGTTGACGGCAGTGTGTGTCCCCTTGGTAAATGATTGCCCCCCATTCGATTTGTTCTAGAGCCGACCCTGGCTGACCTGCAGGCAATATTATATGAAGAGACAGCTTTCTCCCTCTACAGACTCCGTAAAAAACACTTTGAATGTGGTGATAAAGCAGGAAACATGCTTGCTCTTCAACTTAAACAGTTAGAGGGTAAATTGTCAATTCCAGCTATAAGAGACTCTGGAGGTGATTATAAATGATCCCAAGCGAATAAACCGCAAATTCCAAACATTTTACTCCAATTTATATCAAACTGACCATAGCCTGGATCAATTTCTTAAGAATGTTACACTTCCTGTACTAAATCCTACTCAGAAACACGAGTTGTAATCTTCTGTCACGCCAAAAAAAAATAGCGTCTGCCATACAGTAAAATCTCTTACATCGGGTAAGACCCCTGGGTGCGATGGCTTTAGTATTGAATTTTATAAATGCTTTCTGGAAGTGTTGTCGCCATTGTTGGTTATGTTGTATAACGACATGATAGAAAATCAATCACAAAAACAATGCCTACCGCCACATTATGTCTACTTCCAAAACCTGGGAAAGATCATCAATACATGAGCAACTACCGACCCCTAAGTCTTCTTAACAATGATTACAAAGTGTTTGCAAAAATCCTAGCCCTTCGCCTGGAGTAAGTTATCCCATCCCTAGTGAATCTAGACCAGGTAGGATTTGTAGCTGGACGCCAGTCAGCTAATAACATGAGAAGGCTGCTCCAGGTTATATTTAGCGCTAACTCCCTCCATCTTCCAGCAATGGCAATATCACTGGATGCAGAGAAAGCCTTTGACAGAACAGAATGGCCATATTTATGTAATGTTCTATCAACATTTGGATTTGGCCCTGTCTGCAGGGGCGGATCTAGACAAATATTCATGGGGTGGCAAGAGGGTGGCAGGAGAATTTCAGGGGTGGCATCCCCTGGCAGAAATATATGCTGATTTAATCGCAGTCATATCAATCAATGTTAACTTGGAAAGCCACAGTATTGATATTTTAACTCAATAACATTAGGTGACATTATTGTGGCACATCAGTAAAGCCTTACATATTGTTGTCCGCGTGTTCGTTTGGCGAGCTGCTTAAAATCGTAACAGGAAGGAAATCAGAAGACACCAGGATACCAGTTAAACAATAATCTGTTTTAATTATAAAAGGTAATAATCCAATGCAATACAATATAATATAATATAATATAAGGAGTACTCCTGCACTGGTTCGCGTGCTGCTTAGATCCTTCGGTCCTGACAGCCAGAGAAGAGAGAGCGAACACACGAACACATACAGGAGATACAAAGGTACCACGGGGGGGAGTCGGGGAAGATTCTCCTCCCACAGAGCCCATCCTGCAGCATTCCAGAAACTTTAGTTGTGTCTAAAGAATATTCCCTTGCTCACAAAGATATATACAAAGGTTTCATTTCTCATATTCCCAGCTCCTGGTTACACAGACTGCTTATTATTAATACAAAGTAATTAAACACACACCTCTACTATTCAAGATATGTAGACTTCTCTGACCTGCTGGAGATCCTAAGAAGAATATCCCCTTCCCCCCTAGTCTCCTGTCCTGCATAACTGCACCCCCTTTATGTTGTAGCAATTTTAGTCCTCACATTTATGAAAGAATAAAACAGAGAAATCAATATAAAACACAAGTACAGGTATCGTTTTGAGCAGTAATCCCATCTAGCTGCTGCAAGACACACTTCTTCCCCAAACATCTTTAACGCACACACATCTTTATCATTAACAGAAGTTGATTGTTCTTTTTAGCTTAAGGGCTTCTGTGAACTTCCTTTCACCTCGAAGTCCGCGTTTACTGGAATGAATGCATTCATTGACAATTCAGACTGACTATTGTCTCTCTTAACTGTGTAACTCTATTCTCAAGGCCTGCAGGATGCGCATCATTAACTTAAGAAGAATTTAACCATTATATCTGGGGAAAATGTCCCTCGCAGTTCCCTTGTTAATTTGCAAAGACCATTAATGATTAACCAAGACCCTCATGGCCCCTAACTGCAACAAGACTTTCTGAAAAACATTTAACGGGTAATCTTTTCACTCAAAACAGAAATCACAAGTAATTCTGCATTTTACCTACTTACAGATCTTACAAAAAACCACCCTTTTGATTACACATAAAAGTGGAAGAAAAAGACTATTGCGCTAATCTACTTTTAAGAAAAAGGGAACATTGTTTGAATATATAAAAAAACCTCTCTATATTTAAGAGGAAAAATGTACTTTGTTCCTTCAACTATTAACACACAGGAATGTATAAAACCACACATATATTAGGGATAACATGATGCAACACACCTCTTATATATGGGTGACATTAAAATGAATATACCAAAAATATGCTGTATCAAATTTTCTGCATAATACTTTACATCAATTTCCACAATATACATATATAAGGTGCCAGACATAATTTAATGAATTTTAACTGAATGAGTTGGTTTCACTCTTAGACCAGCAGGGGTACCAAATCTATGCAGACTGCTGCAATAAGTATTAATTAACTGTCTCATCGATGTGCGTCTGTATGAATATGATAATATTAACAATCATATTATTCCTATCAGCTGTCAATCACTGTTATGATTCACATATTCAGTGTTATTATTAAATAAACTATATTTTTTGGAGGAGTTAATGATGAACGTTCCTCAAGATGCTTGCTCACCCTCCTTCAAATTTGAAAGACAAGTAATTACTATCATAAATCAAAATAATCAAAAGAACAGTTCAGCGCCCCACAACTTCATTGCAAACACTTACAACCTTGACTTTACATCAGAAAGAACACACATTAGAGAAGGACTAACTGCATCAATTAGGGTTAAAAAATGTGTATTCAGCTAAAACATATACATCGCTACAGTTATTATCCAGTGGAAAGCCCTTACCTACTGGCCTAGTTAAATCAAAGTGGTTACTTTTTTTTGGCTGGGCAGTGTAGTTTTACACACCGTCTTATTTGACTTTCTCAGGACTTGAAACAGTTTTTTGGGGTATGCTCATCGAGTCATCCGTGAGCAGAGCATCAAGTTGGCATGCCTATAACAGCTGAATGTGGCGATTACTTCAGATTGTAGAAATGCAGTTCATTCGCCATATAGTTGAATACATAACCCCAAACATCGCCATTTTTCAGAGTCCATTCTTCATGAAGTTATTTTGCTGGAGGCGTCTGAACCCGGCCCAGATACTGCATTCGTTTCGTGATTGACGCTCCGGACGGATGGCGGTAAGTTGTCACAGGCGTCTCGCTGATTAAACCCATATCGAGGCGTCTCTTGGCCATTTTTCTTTTTTGAAAGGTGACTTGGCGAGTGGAACTGACTGGCTTGTTATTTAGTTTGAGCGTATTTATTTTTTCATCTATTTCCACCCCCTTACTTTTAAATGATCTGGTGAGGAGGGCGGGACTTGTTATGTTGAGTGGGAGGCGGAGCCCTCTGTAAAAGCTGGAGCCGCCATGGAGTGAATGGAGCAGAAACACATTTTTTTTTTTAAACTTCTCTTTTATGGATACAGCAACATTTTAATATTACCCCTATACACCCTCACATAACTTCATATTGGGCTTCCTTATAGTTGTGTGAAGTAATTATAAAAAAGATCATGGGGGCAATAGGATATTTTAAATTATTATTTCCCTCTTCAGAGAGACTTTCTTATAGTTAATAAAGTAATTACACATTAGTTCACAATCCATACAACTAAAGAGAATATCCTTAGGTATCACTATTAAAAAACCTAAATAAGATCTTTTTAAATGAATATGAATACCCTCTTTGGAAAACAGATACTTCCTTGTAGTTAACAGTTTCACAAAAACTTAAAAAGAAACATGAGGAGCCCTCTGTAAAAAGTGAGAGTCTTTTGCAGTCAAACCTTTTTTGTTGCATACAACAAATTCTAATATGACACCCATACAACCTCACACAACTTCATATTGGGTTTCCTTATAGTGGTGTGAAGTAATTATTAAAAAAAAAAGAGACAAAGATCATGGGGGGAATAGGATATTTTATTATTTCCCTCTTTACGTATTTGAAAAGTACACAACCGGGGGGGAAATCTGCCACTTCCTCACAGAGCCCCTCCTCCAACACACATGAACGTGCGCACATGACCAAAAGAGGGCACGAGGGCTGGAGGTGTCTGAACCCCGCACAGATGCTGCATTTGTTTCTTGACTGGCGCTCCGGACGGATGGTGGTAAGTTGTCACAGGCCTCTCGCTGATTAAACCCATATCGAGGCGTATCTTGGCCATTTTTCTTTTTTAAAAGGTGACTTGGTAAGTGGAAATTACTGTCTTTTTATTTAGTTTGAGCATATTTCTATTTTCACCTAATTCCACCCCCCACTATCTGCTGGCGTCATAGCCAAAGGAAGGGGTGGAGAAAAGGGGGAGAGGCCTGGGCTGGGAGGGGGCCAGGTACCCAAAGTTGGCAACCCTGGTGTATATATATATATATATATACATATATATATATATACACATATATATATATATACATATATATATATATACATATATATATATATACATATATATATATATACATATATATATATACATATATCAGGGTTCGTACGGTCATTGAAAACCTGTAAAAGTCATGGAAATTCAAAATGCAAATTCCAGGCCCTGGAAAAGTTATGGAATACAATATTTGTTCCAAAGTTTTGGAAAAGTCATGGAAATATAACTAAAGTTGCATCAAATATAATTTATATTTTATATAATCGCCAAAATAGTAATACTATAATGATAATAAATACTGTATCGTATAGTAGTAGTAATGAAACGTAAAATGGCGTAAAATAAATGTAACTGTCGCGGTATTTAGCTGGTGAGAGATGTTTACAATCACGCCCCCTCTAACCTACAGTTGCTTAAGCCTGTAGAAGCTAGTAAGCTACACTATTCGATATAATGCTGCCAAGATGCCAGGGAATTGCAGTTTCAACAACGTATGGCTTCTCAAGGATAAGTACCAATTGTGGCTATCAAAAGACATTAACCCAAGACGTGCTAAATGCAAACTATGTTCTAAAATAATCGATATTTAGAATATGGGCGAGGCAGCGCTTGCTAGCCACATGAAGGGGACAAAGCACCAGACCGCTGCCGCTGTTGCTAGCAGCGCAATGCCCATAAGTACATTTATGAATGTTGACGCTGCTAATACACCAAGTAATGCTGCTTCAGTCTCAAAAGCAACGAAACAGACAACGTTAAACGTTCCGTCAAAACACGAAGTTATCAAAGCGGAGATACTTTGGGCTTTAAAAATCATGGATTCTCACTACTCATACAAGTCATCCGAGGACACGAGCCGTTTTTTTGCGCCGATGTTCCCGGACAGCGAGATTGCAGCTCAATTTGCATGCAGTGAGAGTGTGCCTATGTCTGCACATCTGGGCTTGCTCCGTATTTTAAGAGAATCATTCTGACTGACGTTTCCAAACAAACGGCATATGTAGTGCTGTTTGATGAAACGCTGAACCACCATTTGCAGTCAAAACAAATGGATGTACACGTGAGGCTGTAGGATGGAGCAGAAGTCAAGACTAACTACATTGGCTCTGAATCTTTGGGACATTCCACTGCAATTGATATCATTGAAAAGATGAGCAAAGGACTGTCCGAAACGGGAGTGAATAACCTCATTCAGCTTTCCATGGACGGGCCACATGTGAACTGGAAAGTGTTTGAACTGCTACAGAAAGAGATGCAGAAGCAGGCGGACAAATCGCTTCTCAACATTGGTTCATGCGGTTTGCATGTCCTGCACAATGCGTTCAGAGATGGATGCAAAGCTACCGGCTGGGACATTGAGCACATTCTCTCGAGCCTATACTGGCTTTTCCACGATTGTCCAGCTCGTCGTGAGGACTTTGTTACCGCCACTGGATGCAACACCGTGATGCTAAAGTTCTGCAGAGTCCGTTGGATTGAAAATGTCACCGTGTCTGACGAGCTTTAACGTTTTGGCCCTACGTGACAACCTACGTCATTATTTTATTTTATTAGCTTTTCTTTTTAATGACTGATTTTAAATGCCATTTTCTTAATGTCTTTCATTTTTTGTAAAACACTTTGAATTGCCTTGTGTTGAAAAGTGCTATATAAATAAACTTGCCTTGCCTTGCCTTACGTGGAGTTGGTTAACAAGGGTGATCTACCGGATCCTAAGGTTAAGTCTTTTGAGGCTGTGAAGAAAAGTTCCAAGGATCTGCTGTTCATCCCAAAAGTGATGATATTCAACAGCATCGCAAGAGAGATCAAGCCCTTCCTCACCCTTTACCAGACGGATAAGCCTATGCTACCCTTCTTCAGCGAGGATTTGTTTCAACTGATGAAAGGTAAGGTTGTCTCATTTTATATGTGTTTTCTGTCTGTTGCTGTCCCTCTATGATGTAGCTAAATGCCTTATATTTAGTTTTACCTGCCGCTATAGTATTGTAATGTTCGACATAGGAGTCGGAGACAATAATGTAGTTCTTTAATTTAATAACTATTTTGTACATGTCCAATGCGTAACAGGTCACAACAACATTAGCAGACTTAAACTCTCAACTTTCAACTCCAAGAGCCGGGTCAACGTCACACTGGCCAGCTCTCCCCCTCTTCTCCCCCAACCAGGCAATTTTATTTATATAGCACTTTTCAGCACGTGGCGATTCAAAGTGCTTTACAAAATAAAAACAAAAGACATTTAAAAACAAATACAGCATAAATGCATAATTAAATGGCATTTAAAAACAGGCATAAAAAGCAAAGATAATGAAATTAAATAAATAAATAAACACAGCAGATACAGAATACATAACTAAAAGGCATACTGTAGTGTCAAATCAAGTAGTTTGTTAAGTTGAGTGTAAGGCATATAATGATTTATGGGTGTCACTGATAAGGGAGAAGGCAGTTTCTTCCCTCTCCTCTCACAGCAGTACACAGGGAAGGGGGCTCCGGACTTAAGGAGAAATACATTGAGGCCTCAAAAGGGCGGTTATGTCATAGCCGAGAATAATATTTTGCAAGTCCTGCAGGGGTCATGTCCTTTTTACACAAACATGGGAAGGTGTGTCTTATGCCATAAGCCATATAATATGTCTGGTCATGTCCAGTCCTGTACATCAGAGGCCATGTCCAGTTTTCCACAAATATGATGGGTGATGTGTTTGTGAATATTAGGCCCGCCACCTGTGAGGAATCTTCCTCCGAATTCATGCGGATAGGTATGGGTTTTTGAATGTTATTCCCGCCATCTGTGTCGGAAAAACGTGTATGAATATTAGGCCCGCCACCTGTGAGGAATCTTCCTCCAAATTCATGCGGATAGGTATGGGTTTTTGAATGTTATTCCCGCCATCTGTGTCGGAAAAACGTGTATGAATATTAGGCCCGCCACCTGTGAGGAATCTTCCTCCAAATTCATGCGGATAGGTTTGGGTTTTTGAATGTTATTCCCGCAATCTGTCGGAAAAACGTGTATGAATATTAGGCCCGCCACCTGTGAGGAATCTTCCTCCAAATTCATGCGGATAGGTATGGGTTTTTGAATGTTATTCCTGCCATCTGTGTCGGAAAAAAGGTATGAAATGTATGTGAATTGATTGGGTGAAAATTAAAGTTTGAATGTGCTTTTTATTATCACCGGTCTTTTTTGAGGAAATGCCTCTAAATTCTATCGGGAGATTTAAAAATCACAACTTAATTGGGCAGTTGAAATTACAATTTTGGTAATAAATGTAAAACTGTGAATTAAAGTTTCATATTAGAACATAATCACAGCATGATAGGTTTAGTATGAGTATAATGTTGTAAAGAGAGAAGGTAAAAACCCTGTATTAGTTTGGACCTATTTTTCTTCAAATAAACTGATCCCACCTTTTGGATTGGGACAACTTAAAAGACATCTGCGCTCTCCACTCCTGCTTCAAAGGTAAGATTGCACCCTGCCACACTCACACTTAGGTAGGGCCACACCTCATTTACTGATATCAAAATCCTTTGGGATCTCAATAACTTCGGTTAGGTTAATTAGTAGGTCTGAGTAATTTCCCGGAATAAATTATCAGCCCTCACCAACTCTTACAAGAGTTTTTCTTGCACGATTTGGGCAGTTTGTTCCAGATTGTTGGGGCATAATAACTAAAAGCTGCTTTTCCATATTTAGTTGTTATTCACGGAACAGAGAGCAGACCCGACCCAGAAGACCTGAGACTCCTGGGTCACTTCATAGTGATGGAGGAGGTCGTCTATATACCTCGGTCCTAAGCCATTTAGTGATTTAAAAACTAGCAGTAGTATTTTAAAATCAATTATTTGGTCGACTGGAAGCCAGTGTAATGATCTCAGAACCGGAGTCATGTGATCCACTTTTCTAGTGTCAGTGAGCAGCTACTCGAGCAGCAGCGTTCTGAATCAGCTGCAGCTTTCTGATAGATTTTGTAGTGAGCCCTGTGAATACACTATTGCAGTAGTTGAGTCTACTGAAAATAAAAGCATGGACAAGTTTTTCCAAATCCTGTTTAATCCTTTATATATTCTTCAGGTGATAGTATGCAGACCTAATAACTGTTGTAATGTGACTGTTAAAATTCAGGTCTGAGTCCATCACTACACCCAGATTTCTTGCTTTGTGAGTTACTTTGTAGTCTGCCGACTGAAGCTCTGTGATTACTTTTAATCGGTCCTTCTTTGCTCCAAAAACAATGATCTCAGTTTTTTTTTGTTCAATTGGAGAAAGTTCTGAGTCATCCAGTCATTGATGTGCTCAATGCACTTGCTCAGTGTTCTAATCGGAGAGTAGTCTCCCGGTGTAATTTAAAAATAAATCTGGGTGTCGTCTGCATAGATGTGATAGCTTAGATCGCTCTTTTTAATAATTTCAGCCAGAGGTAGCATATAAATATTAAAAAGCAAAGGTCCTAAGATGGAGCCTTGAGGAACCCCGCATGACATATTTATCAGGGTTGATTTGTAATTGCCTATAGAAACAACGTTTGTTCTGTCCTTTAAGTAGGAACTAAACCAGTTTAGAGCTGTTGCTGAAACTCCCACCCAGTTTTCAAGACGGTCTAGCAATATGTTGTGGTCAACAGTATCAAAGGCAGCGCTGAGATCTAATAATACTAACACTGATATTCTGCCACTGTCTGTGTTCAAATGGATGTCATTTAAGACCTTAACAAGTGAAGTCTCAGTGCTGTGGTTAGGTCGAAAGCCCGACTGAAACACATCAAAACCGTCAGTTAAAAACATGAAATTACTCAACTGTTGAAAAACAGCTTTTTCAATCAATTTGCTTAAAAAGGGAAGGTTTGATATTGGCCTGTAGTTATTCATTATGGTTGCGTCTAGGTTATGCTTTTTTAGGAGCGGTTTAATTATTGCAGTTTTCAGGGCCTGTGGAAATAAACCTGATTGAAGAGATTTGTTTACTATGTGTCGTATATCTGAGGCCAAGCAATGAAAAACAGTTTTGAAAAATCCTGTCGGGATGATGTCGAGGCTACAGGAGGAGGATTTCAGATGTTGGATAATGTCTTCCAGGTCTTTAGCATTTATCAGACGGAATTGTGATATGATGTCTGAATTGGCTTTAGGTGAACACAGGGACCACACATTTGCTGTACCTGATACAGAGGCACTGACTGCTTGTCTAATTTGCATGATTTTGTCAGTGAAGAAGGAGGCAAAATCATTGCAGGCCCTGGTGGATAGAAATTCTGAGGCTATCGACACTGGGGGGTTTGTTAGTCTGTTGACGGTAGCAAACAAGGCATGTGAGTTGTTTTTATTTTTGGTAATGATGTCAGAGAAGAACGATTGTCGTGCCTTTTTTATTTCCTGATTATAGAAACCGAGTTTCTCTTTATATATTTCCAAGTGAACCTGGAGATTTGTTTTTCTCCACCTGTGTTCAGCTTTTCTGCACACGTTTTTGCTGTTCTCACAATCATGGCTTTTCTACATGGAGATATTTTCTTGCCAGATACTGGCAAGAAAATATTTGTTTGTTTTAATGAGAGCGATGGTATCCATGATATTTGTTATTTTAGAATTAAAATGCTCAACTAGCTAATTTACTGAGAAGTTAGCATGGGCAAGTGAGGGAGTAAAAATCTGGGCAAACATTTCTTGTGCATTTTCAGTTAAGTGACGTCTAGTGGTTACCTCTTGCTTAACAATTGTATGGACGGTAATAGAGCTCTCAAAGAAAACACAGGAATGGTCGGAGAGCGCAACATCAGTCACCACAAGCTTAGAGATGTTCAGACCCTTTGATACAATTAAGTCCAGGGTGTGCCCCTTATTGTGCGTCGGACCCTTGACATGCTGAGTCAGTCCAAAATTGTCGATAACACAAAACAGTTCTTTAGCCCCTCTGTCCTCAGGGTTGTCAACATGAATATTAAAATCGCCAACGATGATTAACCGGTCAAAGTCAATACACATTATAGACAACAACTCGGTAAAATCATCAAAAAAGCTTGCACAGTATTTGGGTGGTCTATAGATGTTTAGGAAAAGAGCTCGAAAGGAGCATTTAAACTGAAGGGCCACATATTCAAAAGAAACAAAGTTTCCATACATAGTCTGCTTGCATTGAAGTAAGTCATTAAACAAAATAGCTACTCCACCCCCTTTCTTATGTAGTCTTGCCTGACTCATAGAATTAAAGTTGGGAGGGGTTGATTCTATAAGAACAGCTGTGCTGTTGTTTTGGTCTAACCAAGTTTCAGTTAAAAACATAAAATCCAGGTTGTGCTTGGTGATAAAATCATTGATTAAAAATGATTTACCAGCTAAAGACCTGACATTTAATAAAGCCAGTTTAAGTGTATTTGACATACCACCACTCTGACTGTTAACGACAGACCGCGGAGCACGTGGAATCACTGCAAAATGTGATACATTCAGACGGATGCCCTTGGATCCTGTGGTCTCAGTCCGAGTCACCAGCCTTCTGTGTGAGCAGGCCACAACACAAATGGGACGCTGCACTGGCATGGAAGCCTCTGGTCGTTCGGTGGCGCCAGAGAGCGAGATGGCAGGCGTGGAAACAGTGGCCTGGGATGACACCGTCAATCGACAGAGGACGGGAGTGAGTTTAGCAGCCCCGGGAGTTTCTTCAGGATAACCGGGACAGAGGCTCCAGGGAGGCAGCGTGTGGCCGCGTTGAAAAATCGGTTGTTTCTGATTATGGAATCCCCGATTATTAATGTGGTTGGGGCGAACAGGGGACGATGAGGTTCCGGTGATTGAGGATGTGGTGACCGAGCAGGAACAGCTGGGCTTGGAGAGGGTTTCCTTGCCGGCTCAGGGCCCGAAAAACTTCCCGAGTGTCTCAGCACGGCCTCTTTGAGGAGTCTACGACGTGAAGAGGTGGTCGCCGGACGGGATGCCGGACGGGATGAGGGACGCCGAGTTGACTCCACAGGGGCCTGGGTAGCAGCACAAATGCTAGTGTCGGCTGCCGGCGCAGAAGTTGCAGAGGCGGCAGGGTGCATATCTGGATGGGTCGGTGCCGCGGGAGCATCAGCTGGACGGGCCGGATCATCTGGATGGGCCAGCACCGCGGGAGCACCAGCTGAACGGGCCGGGTCATCTGGACGGGTCAGTGCCGCGGGAGCATCAACTGGATGGACCGGATTGTCGGACAGGGCCGCGAAGCGGTTCCGAAGGCCCAGGCGAGGCGGTGAAGTTACCCCATTCAAAAAGCTCCTGCGCACCACTTCAGACCACGACTGCTGGTGGCTAGGTGTCGAGCAGTCAGAATGCCGTGGACAGGTGGAAGGATCCCACAGAACTGTGTCATGGATAGTTGTACTGAACGAGGCAAGCTGTTTAGACTGCACAGATGCTACCTCCATGAGACCAGACACGAGAGACTCTTTATCTTTCGGCACGTCAGAAAGTCGTCGGATATCTTCCTTAAGGTCTGTTAATTAGCTATTTGAAGTAGCACATCATCCTCAGGGTGTTTTGATGGCATTATTGAGTGTGAAAGGTTTAGGGCAATTACTGTCCCATGCACCAATGCCAAACTGCGTCAAGATGTTTTATAAGCAGGGATGGCTAAATGTTTGTAAGAGGAGAGCTAGATGCTAACAGATGCCAGATGCTAACAGGTAGTGGGAGCCTGTAAAAATTGCGACTGCCTTGCTGTAGTATTAACTGCGAAACCGTGTTGCATTTCTATAGGTTGTAGATACGAGCATGGTTTTTATATACTATCAAGTTTAATCGTGTTTTATGCCGTTTGCCAAGACTTGATAAGTCGCTCGTAAAACACAGGAGGTATGGAAGCTAAGAACACCATATGTGGTAAATTGTACAGCTAATATAACACAACACATTAGTTGTATTTCCTTTAACTGGTGGATATAGGGTTGCTGAGGGGGGGGGGGGGTGGTTGAGACGCACAGGCTGCAGTGGAGAGGCTGCGCACAGCTGATCGACAGCTGGGACACAAACCACCAAAAAATACAAACATAATTCAGATCCAGTCGTCATGACTCCACACCGGGGGAATCCCCGTTCACTTCTTACAGTTTCTCATCAAGGGGGTGTCTCTGAGTCCTGTCCCCGGTACAAACACACTGCCTGAGGAAGGATGTGTATTGTTTTTGTCATTAACCTTTTTCGGGCCATTTATTTATTTATTTTGGTGACGATCCGACCTCCATGCTGCTCCTCTGTTCAAACTGCATTCACCAAACAATATGATTTATCTCGACCTCCCCAAAATAACCAGAATCTGACACGGTGTGAGATGTCTTTTTTAGCTGTTCTGTCGTCATTTCCTGCGATCTTCTTCATAAAGTCAGTCAGAATGAATGAATGAATGGGCGTTTCTTTGACTATTTATAGGCAAATATGGGCGTTACGTGAACCCCGCAAAAGCTGCACCGCATTTCGAGTCGGTTGTGATTTATAAAGGGAAACCGGCGTAGGAAGTGCTGTACGCACTTTCCTCGCCGGTGCGCAATGTTTGGTGAATCGGGAAGTGGCGGAAAATGTATGGATCTATTTTTCGGATTTCTACTACGTAAGCAACCTTCCCACGTGAATCCTACGCACGGAGTTTTTCATGAGGCCCCAGGTCTCGGGACGCATTACCTATAGGAAGTCTAGCACACTGAGGTTAAATAAATCCAACCGTTTCCACTCTGTATTTTTCTAATCATACTATCTGTCTTGGTTGTTAAATGCCATCTTAACAACAACATGAATGTTTCCTAATGATATTACAGAACTCCTTTAAAAAACGTATTTCAACCATTTGTAACATATTTACTCACAACAACTTTTTCAGTAAACCATTTTCTCCTATAAAATGAAATACTCACATATTTCAAGCTACATATATTTCACACAAGAAGAAAATCCACACATATTCTCCAATATTTTAAATCTATTACTTAGAACAACAGTAAAAACCAGCAGAGAGCATACAGATCACAACAATGTAAAATGACTCAAGAGTAGGCCTATGTTTTCTTTCTATTATAATTATTAATATTATCACTTTTAGTGAACACTTATTCGCATTATCTAAATGCCCTGTCCATAATCCAGACATGCAAATTGTTTGAGTGTAAACATGTGTTTTTCCCTATCTGTTTACACTCTAAAGATTCTTTAAATTATTATGGATTAATTACTAATCCCTTTTGTACTTCTGATCAAAATTATTTATGTGTAATGCTTTAAATATACAAATATGTGTTAAATGTAATAGTTCTAACTTTGAACACAGTGGTTCTAGTTCTGACTAAAATAATATACAATATGTCCGGCAGATGGAGCCAAACCTTAATTTATAATTAATCTCTCTTTCTTTTGTGCCACACCCTGTTGGCCACCAGATGGCAGCACCTGACCAGGAATGAGCTTCACTTCAGCCACAAATACCTCTGACTCCCTTTTTCTTTTCTTTTTTATTCTCACATAAGCTTTTTCCAAACTTTCTCATCTATTTGTTCTGTTCTTTTACACCAAAACAACGTAAAAATCTTAGCATTTTAACAACCAAATGCTATATTTTTCTGTTGAAATGCCGTAAGCTGTCCCTGCCACCATTTTAGGATAATATAGTAAGTTCATAGGAAGGAATGAGACAATTAAGCTGTCGTCACTCACCTAACGTAATCACCCTTTTAAACAGTGGCGGCTGGTGGAAAATATTTTTGGTGGGGCTGTTGATATAGTGAGTAAAACAAAATTTTTTGGGAGAAATGACCCCTTAAATTAGGTATTCTGGTGATGTAATGGTGCAGCGCAGAGCTCACTTTAATGCTGCGTTCAGACCGGACGAGATGCGAATATTCACTTTGCTCTAAACGCTCCTATCGCATCGCTCTAGTCGCTCGAGTTTCACCACGGCTGCCAGCTGTGTTTACTCGCATCATTCAAACGACGCGCTGGCTCGGGAGCTACAACTACAACAAAATGAACATATTTTACCGTGATTAAATTGTAATACACGTTTCTAAATGATGCCGACGTAACAACATACTGATACCGGTTAGTAAAAACCATGAATTAATGCTTTGACAAGTCTGCAGACAGACGGCAGGCGAAAAACCTTTTAGAATGCTTGTTTTCTGAATGAATATTGGGTCGACCAGGCTAAGCTAACGTTGTATATGCTCACTCCACACTCATAACAACGGCCTACAGACATAAATAAACCAGCGACTGTATTCGCCATAACACCGACAGTGCCGAGCCGTGCGGGGCCCGTTTTTGGTTGCGTTTCCACTTGGCCTAGTACCGGCTAGCGGGTCCTAATTCACAGTTTTTCTGGCCCCATAAAATCGTGGTTCTAGGGCCAGGAACAACCAGGCGGAGTCGGGCTGATTATGCTAAACTAGAGAGAGAATCGCTGGCAAGGGGGCTACAACTACAACAAGATGAACATATTTTACCGTGATTTAATTGTAATACATGTTTCAAAATGATGCCGAATTAACAACATACTGATACCGGTTAGTAAAAACCATTAATTAATGCTTTGACAAGTCTGCAGACAGACAGCAGGCGAAAAACCCTTTTAAAATGCGTGTTTTCTAAATGGAGCTTGGCTAAGCTAACGTTATATGCTCCGACCGTCCACACTCACAACAACGGCCTATACAGACATAAATAAACCAGCGACTGTATTCTCCATGACACAGACAGTCTGTGGTTTGTACTTGTTTAACTTTTGTCTAGTTTCTGAACAGATCGTATCTGTCCCTGGCTGTTTGAAGACCAAGCATGGGAAACAAAAGACAGCATTTATCTGTTTGCATCCAGCTAGCTATGCCTTTCTGGTGTACCAGCTACGTGAGAAACCTCGTTGATACGTTTTGTCTTTTTCACGAGCTTGCTGCGATATATACAAATCGGGTTGGTCCGGTCCAAGGTCTTTAAGCAACAGTTTATCTCCCAAACTTCTCCTTTAGAAAGGATTGGAGATTAGCTCTTGAACGGAATTGGGCGGGGACCGAGGTCCGGCGACTCCACCTGCACACGAAGCCATTTTCATCCAACTACTGCGTCACCTTTGAAGAGTTTATCGCCGGCCACTAGAGGGCAGCGTCACTGCTGTCGCTGTCCGGATATGCCGTGCTCTGACCCGGTAGTGCCGAGCGGCCATTTTAGTTCAAATATTGTTCATTCACTCCGCCTCGAGTTGAGACGTTCATCCACTCATTCATGTAAGATTGTTTCCACTATTGTTTGGTGTGTCTTTACTCTATGTAATTGAATATATGTGTATTGGTCATGACATGCATGTATGTAGTACTTTGTCAGCTTATCTTATCTAGTATCTATCTAGTACTTTGTCAGCTTATCTTGCTGCATTGCTCTGTTTCAGGGTGTCGTTATCCTTGTCATTAAAGTACCGAAACTGACATTGAGGAGTGTGTTTCTTCAACCTTGGTCACTCACGAGTCTAAAAAACAACTCACGTCAACGCACGTAAGCAACGTGGGCGCCAACGTGAGCGCCCTCGTGACCAAAATATTTGACGGCGCTGATTGGCTGAAATTATGTTTCGGCGGCACAGTTTACTATTGAGACTTTTGCAACGTGCTGGTTGCTGCTGTTTGGCTCGGGGGCTCCTTGCACGGCGCCCGGTAATGATAAACTAATGCCACGGGCAAGGCCAGGCAGGAAACATGTGACTTATCAGTAACTTTAGACATCGTAACACAATTTTAAACGAGATTTTATTGTATGTGGGAAGAGGTGGGGCGGCGCCCCTAGCGCCCCTATGGGCCGGCCGCCACTGCTTTTAAACCTATGCCGTCTTGACGGGCTCTCCGTAAAAAGTTATAAATATCTTACTTTAAATCCATCACTTGCCCTATTCTTCGTTTCCCCCAACCCACAGCCTCCACAAGGCGGTGGAGCCTCACGGCGGAGGATTTAATCTCTTTTCTGATAAGGTCCCAGACTCTTATCCTTAATTAATCTATAAGGTCCCAGGCTCTTATCTTTAATTAATCTATAAGGTCCCAGACTCTTATCTTTAATTCTTAACATAGGTCCCAGACTCTTATGTTGATCACTAATTCTTAACATAGGTCCCAGACTCTTATGTTGAATTTTTTTAACATAGGTACCAAACTCTTATGTTTATATTCAATTCTTAACATAGGTACCAAACTCTTATGTTGATTTTCAATTATTGTCATAGGTTCCGGACACCTAAACCATGTGCACACTTATCAGAAATATATCCCTTGCTCCCCCCACACTTCAGTTGTCTCATATATTTTACATTACCTCCTCTGTTCATCCACCAACACTCACAGTTCTAACAGTCCTATTCTACCTATGCAGAATTTTGGTAGTTATACAACAGGCTTCTGCTTACATGGCCGTATCTACCATTGAGGTCACCGAGGTCCAGACCTCGGTAACATTTTCCGAGCTGTGTATATAACAAAACTTGTGAAATAACTAAAAGGGGTTCTTTGTAGTACTTCCATTTACTGACCATGGGGGCGCTGCATAACTACGCAGCCTCGATTAAAGCAAACAGAAGAAGACCACATGTATCAACAAACCACTGCAGCCATGACTGCAGCCCGGACGCGTCTATCGTTTTTCCAACCCAGTTTAGATCCCACTTCCGAGAGATGATTTGAAGATGGCGGAGTGAGAAGCAGCAACGTTGCAGGCTCGTAAAAAAAGTTTAGATTTGAGTCCTTGACTGCAAAACTGACAAGCAATAGCTTATTCATGATACACTTTAAGTTATTATAGAAGCTTAAATAGTCACATTTTACTTTAACTCTTCAATTACTAACACTTTTGACATAAAGTGCCTGCTAGCATGACCGACCACGATTACAACTTAAAAGTTCTCCGTGAGGCGTGTGACGACTCGGATATTGAGGACATGGAAGCGGACAACTCTAAGGGACACAAAAAAAATTGGGACCACACACCAACTAAAGGACCGAATCCAAAGAAATCAAAGGTTCATAGCGAAACACAAATGGCAGAGGATAGCAGCAGCACCATTCTCCAGGCAATACAAGTCTTATCCGGAAAAATGGATGAACAGACAGAGCTGTTAAAAAAGTTTGAAAAACGCATTTGTTACGTACTCTCCCCCCCCTTTTTGTTGTCCTCTTTGTTCTCTCTGCTGTGCAGGTACACCTGGCTCCGCCTTCCCCAGGTGTTCCCAGTTGTCACTCAGCCGAGCTTGGCCCAGGTGTTCCCAGTTGCCAATCAGCCAAACATAAAAGAGGAGGCTGAAGGAGAAGGAGGAGGCCGATCACTACTCCGGATGTCTCTGCTGTGTCAGAGCTCTTTTGCCTTTTTGTTGTGTTTCCTGGAGGACGTGTTAGGATTAGGTTTTCGCGGCTTTATTTCTCCCGTTAGGTCTGTTGGATTTTGGGTAGCGGAGGAAGGCTCTGGATCCTACGGCCCGTGGTGTGGTTGGCCCAAGTCCCCTCCGTCTGTTTGTTTGTTTTACCTGTCCTCCAGTGGAATGATTAAATATTGTGGCAATAAATGTACGATTACAGTTTAGTGCCTACGTGTTGTGTACTTTTGTTTTATGTTGCGGACTGCCTCACGAGCCACTACTATTGAGTAGGGAGGCGGGTCGTAACATATGGGGGCTCGTCCAAAGGCTGTCTCGGGCAGGTGCCGGTGTGGTGGTGAGTAGTATTACTTTGTAAAAGGCCCTTGACAGCATTTATTTGTTTGGTTGGCTGTATAGCGTAGAGTTGCAGTGATGGATTTCGACTTGGAGGGGTTTGTTGGTGATCCGACTCGGGGGAAGTTGGATGCATGTAGCAAACAGCAGCTTGGTCTGATCGCAGGCAAATTTGACGTTGTAGTTAATAAGCAGAACAAGAAACAAATCATTAAGGGACAGCTGTTGGCTGCGCTTATAGATCAGGAGGTATTGTCGGAGGAGGAAGTAGACGTTCCCATAGATGACGAGACAGAGGTCTCTCAGAAAGTGAGCGACCTTCAACTTCAGCTAGAGCTGCGCAAGCTGATGGTTAGAGAGAAGGAGAGTGATAACAGACTGAGAGAGAAGGAGATCGCCTGTAATTTCGAATTGAGGAAATATGAGGTGGAGTTACGTTTGAGGGAGCTGGAGCTGACGTCTTACCAGACTCAGCAGTTGGGGTCTGCGCAACCTCATGATTTTGACGTAGGCAAGTATACTCGGTTTATCCCAGTATTTAACGAAAAATACGTTGATAGCTATTTTGTCCTGTTTGAGCGTGTAGCAACAACGTTTAAATGGCCTGGGAACATGTGGACCGTTATGCTGCAGTGCGTTCTCGCAGGTAAAGCGCAGGAGGTGTATACGGCGTTATCTGAGGAGGTTAGCCAGGATTATGAACAGGTGAAAGCTGCAATTCTGCGCGCTTATGAGCTGGTGCCTGAGGCATACCGTCAAAATTTTCGTGGTTTGAAAAGACAAGATTGTCAAGCGTATGTGGAATTCGCCCGTGAGAAAGAGGTTCTGTTTGAGCGATGGTGCTCATCAACGGGGACAAAATCTCTAGAGGACCTAAAAACATTAGTGCTCATGGAAGAATTTAAAAACTGTTTGCCTTACACAGTAGCCACATACCTCAATGAGCAAAAACCGGTGAAACTGTTTGATGCTGCGGTTTTGGCTGATGAATATGTGCTTACTCACAAGACTGTCTACAGTGAGAGGACTAGGGCACAGGCCGGGTTTGTGGACAATAATATCAGAGAAATCCCAGTGTTCACTAAAGTGCCATGGCAGTCCAGCAGGCCAAGAGTTGTTGAGGAAAAACCGGGAGAGGTGAATTGGGGATCTACGGATAGGCCAGTGTGTCATCACTGCAACAAAAGAGGTCATATGGTTGTGAATTGCTATGTTTTGCGGGATGAATATTAACATGTAAAGACAGTAGCCTTTGTCAATACTTCTCGACCGGGACCACTCAAGTCAGAACTAGAAGTGTTTGCTCCGTTTCTTATGCAGGGAGTAGTGTCTTCGCTTGGGAAGGACAACAGGATTCCAGTGACAATTTTGAGGGATACAGCGGCATCACAATCTTTTATCGTGACTGGTGTGTTGCCCCTCTCGGAGGAGTCGGCTGTTAATTCGGGTGTTCTTGTGAGGGGGTTTGGTATGCAGTATGTAGATTCACCGTTGCATTATATTCACCTCGAGTCAGATCTTGTTACAGGGCCGGTGATTGTCGGGGTTCGGTCATGTTTTCCTATTGAGGGGGTAGATTTGATCTTGGGGAATTACTTAGCCGGGGGCAGAGTGCTCGTTAAGCCGGAGGTGACTGCAGTTCCTGTGTGGGTCCGAGAGTTCCCTGATGTACATTTCGCCTGTGCCGTTACCCGCGCCAAGTCCAAATGTGAGGTTGAGGTTAGCAATGATGTGGATCTGGCTGATAGTTTTATGGCTATAGAACTAGATGTGCCATTTAATGACCCTCCCCTGCAGCGTGACGGTGTGAAGACTGATACGATAAGTCTCGGTACTATGCCTGTGGCACGTCAGCAGCTGGTGTGTGATCAAAAGGCGGATGCGGAATTGTCATTGCTGTTGGAGGATACGGTATCAGAAGGTGTCGTTGGCTCTCGGGGGTACTTTGTCGAAGACGGGGTGCTCATGCGTAAATGGACACCGCTGTTTGCGTCACCAGATGATGATTGGAGTGTAAAAATACAAGTGGTGGTCCCGGCTAAATACCGCCGTGACATCTTAGGTTTGGCTCATGATCATCAGCTTGCTGGCCACCTTGGTGTCAATAAAATGTATGACCGAGTGCTGCGCCACTTCTTCTGGCCTGGTCTGAAGAGGGATGTGGTGCAATACTGTAAAACCTGCCATGTGTGCCAGGTTGTAGGGAAGCCCAATCAAACGATTCCGCCTGCACCGCTGTATCCCATCCCGGCTGTAGGTGAACCTTTTGAGCGGGTGATCGTGGACTGTGTAGGCCCTTTTCCATGTAGTAAATCCGGGAATACATTTCTGCTTACCATCATGTGTGCAACAACACGGTTTCCTGAAGCCATACCGTTGCGTAACATCACTGCTCCGAGTGTGGTCAAGGCCCTGGTGAATTTTTTTTCCGTGTTTGGTTTGCCAAAGGTAATTCAAACTGACCAGGGATCTAATTTCATGTCGCGGGTCTTTGCTCAGACTCTCAAACAGCTCGCTATTAGTCATGTCCACTCGAGTGCATATCACCCGGAGTCGCAGGGGGCACTTGAGCGTTTTCATCAGACGCTTAAATCGATGTTACGTGCGTACTGTTTGGAATCTGATAAGGATTGGGATGAGGGAGTGCATTTAATGTTGTTCGCAGTGAGAGAGGTGGTCCAGGAATCGCTAGGATTTAGCCCGTCTGAGCTGGTTTTTGCTCATAATATACGTGGTCCCCTGAAGCTGTTGAAGGAAAAGTGGCTGGGTGTGGCTGAGCCACTTAATTTGCTGGATTATGTGAGTGGGTTTCGTTTCAGGATGCGCCGTGCATGCGAGCTGGCACAGGATAATCTGGTTGTTGCTCAGAGAGGAATGAAGAGTTGGTATGACAAGCGGGCTAAGGACAGAGTATTCGCTCCAGGGGATAAAGTGCTAGCCTTGTTGCCGATCCCTGGTTCCAGTTTGCAAGCCCGGTTCAGTGGCCCTTATGTTATTACCAAGAAAGTCGGTGACCGTGACTATCTCATCGCTACCCCTGACCGGGGTCGTAGGAGCAGGCTTTGTCACGTTAATATGTTGAAGCCATACAATGAGAGGGCGAATGCGACTGACTTGAGCAGTGGCTCAGTTGCTGTTACTGCTAAGTCTAGTGGTCTACCCGGGGAGCTGTCTGGTGATGATCTCTGTAAACCTGTCGCGGCCTGTATGGTGGCGCTGTCCAATCAATCAATCAATCAATCAATGTTTATTTATATAGCCCAATATCACAAATGTTACATTTGTCTCAGTGGACTTTACAGTTTGTACAAAATATCAGTATGACAATACGACACCCTCTGTCCTTAGACCCTCACATCGTACAAGGAAAAACTTCCGAAGAAAACCCACAGTTTAAAGGGAAAAATGGGAGAAACCTCAGGGAGAGCAACAGAGGAGGGATCCCTCTCCCAGGACGGACAGACGTGCAATAGATGCTGTGTGTAAATTGAAAAGATAATACATTTGCAACATAGGTAGTCCAAATGTTTGGAAATGCATGTGTGTATAATAGGAAGATGAATCCACGAGGAAATCCATCCAGGACCTATGATCCAGGACCACAGCCACGACTCAAGATCCAGGGCTCGCGATCCAGGACAGAGGAGCGCAGGATCATCCATGACTCCGGATCCCGGCGTATATAGCCACCAAAAAGAAAGACATTTGGGGAAGCTGGGTTAATCGGAACATGAGAGTACACAGGTATAGACAGAGAGAAGGAAGAAGTAAGATGTCCCCCGACAAACTAAGCCTATATCAGCAAAACTAGGGGCTGAATCTAATCAGCCCTAACTATAAGCTTTATCAAAAAGGAAGGTCTTAAGCGCACTCTTAAAAACGGATAGGGTGTCTGCCGCCCGAACACAAACTGGAAGCTGATTCCACAAATGTGGAGCTTGATAAGAAAAGGCTCTGGCTCCCATTGTACTTTTAGAGACTCTAGGAACAACCAACAACCCTGCATTCTTGGAACGCAATGCCCTAGTAGGACAGTAGGGTATAATGAGTTCTTTAAGGTAAGATGGCGCCTGCCCATTAAGGGCTTTGTAGGCGAGAAGAAGAATTTTAAATTCTATCCTGTGTTCTATAGGGAGCCAGTGTAAGGCAGCCAGAACAGGAGTAATGTGGTCCCTTTTCCTAACTCTGGTTAGTACACGAGCCGCAGTATTTTGAATCAGCTGAAGCGACTTGACTGACTTCTTGGTACACCCTGATAATAAAGAGTTACAATAATCCAGCCTTGAAGTAACAAATGCATGGACTAGTTTCTCTGCATCGTTTTGAGGCAAGATATGCCTGATTTTTGCAATGTTACGTAGATGGAAGTAGGCGGTCCTTGAAATTGATTTTATGTGGGCGTTAAAGGATAAATCCTGATCAAATATAACACCAAGATTCCTTACAGTCTCACTGGAGGCCAAATTAATGCCATCCATAGTTAGTATATCCTTAGATAATTTGTTTCGTAGATTCTTCGGGCCAAGTACAATAACTTCAGTTTTGGTCGTGTTTAACATCAAAAAGTTTAAGGTCATCCACGTTTTTAAGTCCTTAAGGCAGTCTTGAATTTAATTTAGATGATTAATTTCATCAGGCTTGATTGATAAATATAGTTGAGTATCATCCGCATAACAATGAAAGTTTACAGAATGATTCCTTATAATATTGCCTAACGGAAGCATATATAATGTGAACAAAATAGGTCCGAGCACTGAGCCCTGTGGCACTCCATGGCTAACTTTGGTTTGCGTGGAAGATTCATCATTGACACGTACAAACTGAGAGCGTTCAGATAGAGAGGACCTAAACCAGTCTAAAGCAGTTCTCTGTATGCCAACTAAGTGCTCTAGTCTTTGCAATAAGATATCATGGTCGATAGTATCAAATGCAGCACTGAGATCGAGCAAAACAAGAATAGAGACACGTCCCTTGTCAGAGGCTATTAGAATGTTATTTGTGACTTTAACCAGAGCTGTCTCTGTGCTATGATGTGTTCTAAAGCCAGACTGAAAAGCTTAAAATAAATCATTGTTTTTTAAGTAATCACACAACTGTTTTGCGACCGCTTTCTCAAGAATTTTTGAGAGGAACGGAAGATTGGAAATAGGTCTATAATTGGCTAAAACCTCTGGATCGAGGTTGTGCTTTTTAAGAAGCGGTTTTATCACTGCTACTTTGAATGATTGTGGAACATAGCCTGATAATAAAGACATATTCATAATATTTAATAAATAAGTGCTAATTAATGGAAAAACTTCCTTCAACAGCTTAGTTGGAATTGGGTCTAACATGCACGTTGATGGTTTAGAAGAGAGAATCATTGAATTTAATTGTTCAAGGTTTATGGCTGAAAAGCATTCTAGTTTACTATCTAGTGTAATATTAGAACTTACGTTTCCGGGAGCTGTTGATAACACTATACTGGTCAAAGGCAAGAGGTCATTAATTTTGTTTCTAAGAGTAACAATTTTATCGTTAAAAAAAGCACATACAATCATTACTACTGAGTGCTATGGGAATAGAAGGCTCAATCGAGCTGTGGCTTTCTGTCAGCCTGGCTACAGTGCTGAAAAGAAATCTTGCATTATTCTTATTCTCATCTATTAATGAAGAGTAGTAGGCTGCTCTCGCTTTACGCAGTGCTTTCTTATATTCATTGAGAGTAATATGCCAAATTAAACGAGATTCTTCAAGTTTAGTGGAACGCCATATCCTTTCAAGTTGTCTCGACTTTTGCTTTATTTTGCGGGTTTCGGCATTATGCCATGGAGCTAATCTATGTTGTTTTATTTTCTTCTTTTTCAAAGGAGCAACAGAGTCTAATTTTATTCGCAGCGCATCTGTAGCACTATCAACAACATGATCAATTTGGGGTGGTGTACATTTTGTATAAGTTTCCTCCCTTACATGCAGACATGCTATCGAGTTAAGTATTGGTGGAATCTCTTCCTTAAATTTGGCTATAGCACTAACAGATAGGTTTCTGCTGCAGGAGCTTTTGACTAATGCTTTGTAGTCTCGTAACAGTACTTCAAAAGTTACTAAGAAATGGTCGGATAAAGCAGGATTATGCGGTTCGACTGTCCAGTGCTGAAAGTGACACGTCTGTCACCTCTGAGGTCCCGGTCATTTGGGGGGGGGATGAAGACGTTGTGGTCCAATCGAAGGCGGTGTTACAGGGGAGGCTGCAAAACTCAGAGATTCTGGATAACATTGAGGCACATTTAGCACACTTGCCTGATGCGCAGCGTGCAGATATAAATGAACTGATCTTGTCCAACAAGCAACTATTTTCTGACGTACCTTCCTGTACGACGGTTTTGGAACATGATATTGATGTGGGTGACTCACCGCCGATTAAACAACATGCATATCGTGTAAACCCTGACAAACGCCGTCGGTTTAAGAAGGAGGTGGATTATATGCTTACTGTATGAACGGGATTGCTGAGTCCAGTTTAAGCCCGTGGAGCTCGCCGTGCTTACTGGTTGACAAGTCGGACAAATCGGATCGCTTTTGTACAGACTTCCGGAAAGTTAACAACGTAACAAAACCCGACAGTTATCCTTTGCCCAGAATGGAAGACTGTATTGACCAGGTGGGCAGTGCCTCGTTTGTCACCAAGATCGACTTGTTAAAAGGGTATTGGCAAGTTCCACTAACTAGCCGCGCTAAAGAAATTTCAGCGTGTGACACCGGATAATTTCCTACAGTACACTGTCATGGCGTTTGGGATGTGCAATGCGCCGGCAACTTTTCAACGGCTTGTTAATATTGTGCTGGCGGGTCTGTCAGGGTGTGCGGCATACTTGGATGACATTGTGGTTTATTCAGAGTCATGGCAAAAGCACATGGAGCAGCTGGCTGAGGTTTTCGAGCGTTTGCGCAGGGCGAACTTAACTATTAACCTGGCAAAATGTGAATTTGCTCAAGCAACTGTGGTCTATTTGGGGAAAGTGGTTGGTAACGGGGAAGTGCGGCCGGTTCAGGCCAAGGTGGAAGCAATCCTGGCATTTTCTGCTCCGGCTTCCAGACGTGACCTGCGCTGCTTTCTTGGAATGACTGGGTACTACAGAGGGTTCTGTAGAAATTTCTCAGCTATTGCTGCCCCGTTAACTGATCTGTTATGCCCGAAAGGTCCTTATGTGTGGTCTGAGCGATGTGAACATGCTTTCCAGCAAATTAAATCGCTGATGACTAATGCTCCTGTGCTTGTAGCGCCAAACTTTGTTCAGCCCTTTAAATTGGCAGTTGATGCGAGTGAGTTTGGGGCCGGAGCTGTCTTGCTGCAGGATGTCGAGGAGGTGGAGCATCCGGTGTCATACTTCTCAAAGAAGTTCAATCGACACCAGCGGGTGTATTCCACCATCGAAAAGGAGGCACTGGCTATGGTTCTGGTTTTGAACCATTTTGAGGTATACGTAGGGTCATCAAACATTCCTGTCACTATTTTCACCGATCACAACCCCCTTGTGTTTCTGCAGAGAATGCGTAACCCAAATCAAAGGTTGATGCGGTGGAGTATTTTCATGCAAGCCTTCAATGTTGAGGTCAAACACATTCGTGGCAAGGATAATGTGTTGGCTGATGCATTGTCGCGCTTATAATATAGCAGTTATTGTGTGTTGTTAACCTGTCTGGTGTGTGGAATGAGTGGTGGTGAGCACGTCTGTCAACTAAGGTTGATTGTTGTGATTGTTTTGTTTAAAAACATTTAATAAAAAAAAATATCACTAACTCATGGTGGGGGTGTTACGTACTCCCCCCCTTTTTGTTGTCCTCTTTGTTCTCTCTGCTGTGCAGGTACACCTGGCTCCGCCTTCCCCAGGTGTTCCCAGTTGTCACTCAGCCGAGCTTGGCCCAGGTGTTCCCAGTTGCCAATCAGCCGAACATAAAAGAGGAGGCTGAAGGAGAGGGCCGATCACTACTCCGGATGTCTCTACTGTGTCAGAGCTCTTTTGCCTTTTTGTTGTGTTTCCTGGAGGACGTGTTAGGATTAGGTTTTCGCGGCTTTATTTCTCCCGTTAGGTCTGTTGGATTTTGGGTAGCGGAGGAAGGCTCTGGATCCTACGGCCCGTGGTGTGGTTGGCCCAAGTCCCCTCCGTCTGTTTTTTTGTTTTACCTGTCCTCCAGTGGAATGATTAAATATTGTGGCAATAAATGTACGATTACAGTTTAGTGCCTACGTGTTGTGTACTTTTGTTTTATGTTGCGGACTGCCTCACGAGCCACTACTATTGAGTAGGGAGGCGGGTCGTAACAGTATTGAAGCAAACACTGAAGCAGCTAAAGAAAATAAGAAAGACATTTCTGTTCTTCAGAAAAAGTTTGATGATCTTCTGAAAGATAACACTTTATTACGTAAGTCTGGCGAGGAGCAAGCCCGCTACAAACGGAGGTGGAATCTGAGGATGAATGGTCTGCCTGAAAAAGAAGGAGAAAACACAAGAGAAGCTGTGATCGGGATACTCACAAGAGTTGTTCCGCTGTCTGTGGAAAAGCTGCGTGACTCAGTAGACACTGTCCATCGGCTGGGTATGAAGGGTAATGCAGCTACTTCCAACAACACACCGAGGTCAATCATCATTCAGTTCGGGATGAGGACTGTTCGTGACGAGATCTGGAAAAAGTCCAAAGATGCGAGAGTCTGCAGCGAGATGCACATTCGTTTCAAAGAGGATTTCTCCAAGGAGGACCGGGAGGCTCGCTCCAAGCTGTGGCCACTGGTTCAAGTTGCCAGGAGAAAGGGGAAGAGAGCTTTTCTGAAGGAAGGGTTCGCGCTGATTGACAACAAAAGAGTGGACCCGGAATAACGTGATAAACACCGCAGTAATTAACTGAAGGGACAGGGAGCAGGTTTTCGGTCCTCAGTAGGTATGCTTAAGTTCTCAGTTTGAGTGTTTATTTATTTATTTATTTTTAGGATTGGACTTGGCTCAGGCTATATTCAAAATGTTGTGAGCTATTGCAATAAATATGTTTGTTAAGGGCTACGTTACTCACTCCTGCGCATCGATATAGCATTCCTTTGCGCATTTTCTTAAGGTTTCTATCTTTGCTCTTTCAATGTTATCGTTCATATCCTTAAATGCTAGGAGGCTAAAAAACAATGTGAAACGTAAGGCAATTTTTCTTTTTTGTAAGGAACAAAAGGCAATTTGTGTTTTTCTGCAAGAAACTCATTCTGCAGAGGCAGATACTAAGTTCTGGAAAGTACAATGGGGAGACAAACATTTTTTCAGCCATGGAACATCACATTCGGCTGGAGTGATGATTTTATTTAACAGGTTACCTGGAAATATAATTGACCACAGGAGTGATACAAACGGTCATTGGCTAATGGTTGTGACTGATGTTAATGGGACTAATTACATACTGGTGTGTGTTTATGGATATAACAGAAAGATTAAAAACAATAATTTTCTTTAAAAAAAAAGATCCCACTTCCGCATTACGCAAGCATCGACGTGACGTTACGTCACAGCATCAACCTGGCGTTACATCCCTATGGTTACATCACTGCCTCACGCGGGACACCCGCAAAATCTGAATCTGACAAGCGAAATACTGTCCTTTTAAACGCCGCATAATATACAATATAATAGTGCTTCTTTGTCAATATGACTGACGACCACACTTATGCAGTGCTGAGGTAATGTTAATTCATCATTTAATATGAATTCCTGATGGATATAAGAGGGATACATTAGCAAACATCTGTATATATAGCCTATATAATGTTTCGTTTTTTTGTTTGTCATGTAACATATTAATGTTTTGACCTTCTGTTTAGGATGTAAAGGTATCTATTTAATATTTTATTTAAAGATAGACATTTTTAATATGTTATAAATGTCTATTTTGTTATATAATACAGCATATAACATTTGACATAACATATTAACGTTTTGCCATGTAAAAATGAAATGTTGGGACATTTATAAAAATGTATTCCTTTACATAAAAATGCTTTCCAGAGGTGTAAGAAGTGATAAGATCTTGTACTTGAGTAAAGGTACAAGTACCAGAGTGTAGAAATACTCAAGTATAAGTACTAAAGTATTAGCATCAGAATAGTACCTGAATAACTATAGGCTCTCTTTTTTGCTTTCATTTCAGACCTCGTGTTTTAGTGTGCTCTGGAGGCACACAGAACAATATGGAGTACCCGCAGTTGAAGGTATCTGATAAGACCTATCTCTCAATATTATGATGAACATCAAATTACATTGGATGTGTTTGCTCATATCAATGCCTCACCTACACATAGATAGAGGGTGTCGTTTTTTCTCATACTGATATTCTGAACAATCTGTGCTGTTGTATTTGCTGTAAAGTGTCTCTACTGTAGGCTATTTTTATTATATGTACAGCACTTTGGCTCGACCAAAGATCGTTTATAAATGTGCTATATAAATAAAACTTGATTTGATTTGATTACACATCATCATCATCATCATCTAAACTATACCACTTAATAACAGACTTATTGTCCAGATAAAAGACAAGGCATTACAAAGAATAACATGCAAGCACATGAAGTACATTTAAAGAGAATATAAACATTTTAGCATAACTATACCAATGTTTTAGGATTTTGAGGGTTGGATTTTTATTTTTCAGACTTTTTAAGCCTGCCAGTATAATGTGTATTCTACTCTAGTTCTAAGTAAAGTCAGTACAATTTAAACCTCATGGTCCTCTTTAGTTCTTCAGATCATGGCACAACTCTTACTGGTATTCTGAGCTGACACAATATTATGTGTGTGGATTTTAATTAATAGTTGTTTCCTTGTAGGGTTGGCTACCAGGTGAGTTTAGATACCACGTGTCCCAGTATGAAGAGGTGGTTTCACTGGGGGACCACACTGGTTTTGAGGCCACTTTGAGGCTGGATGTCCACACAGGTCAAGGAGTGGGTCCAAACGCTGAAGGGGTCATCAGGGGTGACATGGAGGGTGGATGTTACCCGACCCTGGTTGGGGAAGCGGGTGCTTTTCAAAGTAAGTGTTGTCTTATTGATATTTCTTGAAGTTACCTTTTAATGATCCTTTTTACTTTGACCTGTACTATAAAAAATCTGCTTTATTTTGTTCAGGCAAGTTATAAGTGTCAGCATAGGGTGAACCCGAGAGCAGCCAAAAGCAGCAAGAACACCTGCTGTCAAGCAAAAATGCACACGACACTCAAGAGTACTCGTGGGGAAATGAAGTGAGTTTACTGATCCACATACTTATTATTTCACGTTTAGCTTTTTTTACATAATATTGATATATATATTGATTTATGTTATAGGACCGAAGACCCACACATGCCTGACCTACCATTTAAGGTTATTCTAATAAACAGGCACAACCACAATCTTTTTGTTTAGAGGCAGGACACTGGTATTCGGTGCCCCTCTACACCCTTTATGTACCTGTTTGTATATGTGTATGCCTTTCTTTCTCATTTGTTTTTCACCTTATGTCTTTGTCATATCTTATCCCATTTATGGCCTGTACCTTGTCGTGGTAAGTGGGCTTTTTACCAAATCAGGCCTCAAGGTGTATCTCAAATGCTGAAATATAACCTCCCTGTTAATACAAATGCATTACCCTACATCACAGTATTACATGACTAAAGGTCCACTGCCCTCTGCAGTCATGAAATCTTTCCAGAGGCTGGTGTTGATCCAACCTAAAGGACATCAGATGACCCCTGCTTGACCTCCTGCAGTTGATGCAAACAGGTAAGTGGATCATGCAGTCAACTTGGGATTGTATCCTGGGACTTCAGCATTCAGCAGTCCCCTGCTCCTACCTCACCCTTCCCACTGTCCCAGCCTTCACCTGGTGAGACATATACACCAATTAAAAGGCATGATTATTACACAGTCAACCCTTATTCAGAGTGCCTAATAAATGTATATATTTTTTTACAGTGCGGATTGTGGCTTTTTTGGGACCATCGCACATGTGTGTAAGTAACAAGTATGCTGTATAATCTGCAACAACTGTCAGGTGGTGTTATTGATTATCTTTGCAAAAGAGCCCCCACCAATATTGATTTTGAAAAATATATTTTAATTGAAATATGGGAGCAAAAACAAAAGGGTAGAATTGATCATACCATATTATGTTATTGCAACTGTTTTTATTATATTGTGTTGTTTTGTTTATATATATATATATATATATATGTGTGTGTGTACAAATGAATTAATATAAAGTGTATATATGTGAGTGTGTGTATAAATGAATGAATACATCTGTGTGTATACATGAATAAATACATGTGTGAGTACATATAAGTGTGTGTTTATATATATATATGTTTATAAATGAATAAATGTATATATATATAAAATAGTATCATTAAATAAATATATATATATAAAATAGTATCATTAAATAATGCTGTCAGATAAATGAAGTACACAGTAATAGTCAAGGTTATATTATATATATTAGTCTATAAGACCCTTTTTGTGTTTGTACACAATGATGACGTAGAACGTATGCGCGCGCATGGTGGCAACAGAAGGATGGCAGAGATAAACAGCTTGTCAAACTACGCAAGGGGATTATCAACTAAAGATCGTGAATGTTACCTTAACAAGTTGACTTTGACAAATGGTGTCCGACTTCCAGATCCGTGTTCTATTGATGAGTGGGTTGAAGACGTTAGCAAGTGGCCGAATATACAGTGGCCAGATATATATACCTATTTAATTGAGAAACCGAGCGTGTACACCAGAGAGAAATTACGAGCCTATAAGTCACTGGATGCTTACGAATACGTTGTCTGTGGTCATGTACAGAACGTCAAATACCATGACATAGACTCAGAGTTTTGTATTTTGAGATCAGAAATTCTCCCTAGTCAAAGACAAGGACACAAGACAACGATGTATTCTTTCACACAGTGACGTCACGAGCTACCCACAATGCAACGCGCGCCATATATATATATATATATATAAATATGCCATTTTCCTGGAGGTGCAAATATCCTGGAGGTGCTAATATAAACAGCTAGGTAATGTCGCCAGGCAGAGCGCACTAGGTTTTTTTTCTGAATTAACGACCGAAGAAATCGCTGCATGTCTTCGGATTACATCTCTGGACTTGAGGGGTGTGCTCTAGGTCGTTACCAGCGTAAACTAGAGCTGTGTGGGTTGTCGGATTGCCCTTACAGACTGCCTGCAGATGTATGGAAAAACGACCCTCGAAAGTGGCCTTCGGTGGATTTTGGCAGCATCTACGTCTATCTTCTGGAAACACCAGGTGAATACCCCACTTGTCACAATAATATTATCATGCCAATGCATATATGTGGTATTTTAAAGTTGACTATATTGATTAAGGCAATAGACTATGATATTCTGGTTGCACCTCGTGTGAAATGGCGGATACCGGAAGTACGGTGTCGCCCTCGGCCCAAAACCCGTATGTGTGTGTGAAAGAATGAGGCTTGGGTTATAATCAACCAACGAGAAAACTACGTCCTCACAGCGAATTGCACCTGTATGGACGACGCTGAAGTTGGCTTCCGATTCAGAGCATCCGATTCGGCAGTTAAGGGGAAAGTTAAGGGACATTTAATTTACAGCGCTGAGCGAACAATCCTCCGTGTTTGAACCTCTTAAATCGCTGCATAGCCGATTTATTTGGACTGGATTATCCCAGAGAGTCTAAAGATTCTTTATAACCCAGTTTGAGATTTGTGAAACCTTTATTCTATTTGTGAAAATTTAAAAAAGGGAGATTTCAGTGCTTTTTTCGCATCTTCACCACATTAGACCAGGTCCTGATCTAAAACCACTAGACCTAGACTCATCAAATCTGGACTGGATTATCCCAGAGAGGCTAAAGATTCTTTATAACATAGTTTCAGATTTGTGAAACCTTAATTCTATTTGTGAAAATACAAAAAGTGAGATTTCAGTGCTTTTTTCAAATGTAGACCACATTAGACCAGGTCCTGATCTAAAACCACTAGACCTACACTCATCAAATCTGGACTGGATTATCCCAGAGGGTCTAAAGATTCTTTATAACACAGTTTGAGATTTGTGAAACCTTTATTCTATTTGTGAAAATACAAACAAGGGAGATTTCAGTGCTTTTTTGTTATCTAGACCACATTAGACCAGGTCCTGATCTAAAACCACTAGACCTACACTCATCAAATCTGGACTGGATTATCCCAGAGGGTCTAAAGATTCTTTATAACCCAGTTTCAGATTTGTGAAACCTTAATTATATTTGTGAAAATACAAAAAGGGAGATTTTGCTGCTTTTTTTACATGTAGACCACATTAGACCAGGTCTTGATCTAAAACCACTTTTCCTAGACTCATCAAATCTGGATTGGATTATCCCAGAGGGTCCAAAGATTCTTTATAACACAGTTTCAGATTTGTGAAACCTTAATTCTATTTGTGAAAATACAAAAAGGGAGATTTCAGTGCTTTTTTCGCATCTTGACCACATTAGACCAGGTCCTGATCTAAAACCACTAGACCTACACTCATAAAATCTGGACTGGATTATCCCAGAGGGTCTAAAGATTCTTTATAACACAGTTTCAGATTTGTGAAATCTTTATTCTATTTGTGAAAATACAAACACAGGTGGAAGGCTGAGGTTGCTGCAGCAGGCCAGGATCAGGATCAGAAAGTTAACCTCCCAGCTGGGCAAGCCTTTATGCCTTCTTGAGGCTCTGCCTCTAGATGGGCGGGCACAAACAGGACGACACTTCCAGTACCTGCCAGAGGACAGCAAGGCAGGGAGCACAGACAGGCAGAAGGGGGGAGGGGTCGTCACAACATGTTCTTTTGTTTTGTTTTATTGTTCTGTCATAAATAAGCCAAAAGAAGAAAAAGTTTTTTTTATTATTGGACTTGATCAAAAAAAAGCCTTCGACTATTTATCCAGGGATTACTTATGGTCGGTGATGAAGGCCTACGGATTTCCTGAAGCCTTCATAAACATGATTAAGTGTCTGTATTTTAAATCTTGTGTCTGTGTAAATGTAAACGGTGTGTTAACAAATGCATTCAATGTTGAGAGAGGGGTTAAGCAGGGGTGCCTTCTAAGCGCAGCTTGCTAGCCATAAGTCCATTAATTAAAATAATAAACAATGACAGGTTCATATCAGGAACACCAGTTGGCCATGCTCCCAAAATAACTGCCATCGCCTATGCAGACGATGTCACTGTTATAATAAAAAACCAACAGGAAATGGATGTTCTAATAAACCACCTAAACCTATATGAATTGGCATCAGAAGCTAAAATAAACCACAACAAAACTGAAGGTGTTTGGATCGGCACCGACGATGCCAAATGTGACATTAACATTCAAGTGAAAAAAGAAATTAAAATACTTGGAATAACTATTTGTAGCGACAACTGTGCTGAACTCAATTGGGAGAACAAACTAAGTGAAGTCAAAGAACAAGTTAAACACTGGGAGAATAAAAATACAAATAATAAATCAAGAATAAACATAATAAAATCATTCATACTCAGCAAGATCCTTTTTCTAGCAAACATCTTCCCCCCACCAGCCCAAATAATTATGCAATTAAACAAACAGTGTGTCAATTTGGTGTGGGGTACAACAAGGGAGGTTGCTAAATGTAATTTGTTATTTAAGAGTAGGGAATATGGAGGCCTGGGAGCCATAGACCTGGGCATTCAACTAAACATTACCTTTGTAAAAAACATCTCCGCTGCAATCAATAGGAAAGCACCTTGGGTTGAGGATGGAGGAATGGGATGGAAGAAAAGAAGAGGCAGAGCTAGAAATGGACCCTATTACAAGTTACTTTATGGTGACTTCACAACTGAAGTTCAGCATTTAGAGATTGATTGGATCGGACTACCGAATAGAGTAATTTTTAAAACGATAAACGATTTCAAATATGGAGGTGTTATAGCATACAAAAACCTAACACCTGACGAAGGTAACGAAGTCTTAAAATTAGTCAAAAGTAAAAAGTTATCGGAGAGCATGAGAGACGTGAGGTGGCTGATATCAGTCAACAGACTTGCGGTCAGAGCTGTGGTCTCATGGAGCTGCTATGTGAAAACTAGAACATGCCCCATGATTAACTGTGAGGAGGACGAGACTTTACAGCACCTCCTCATGGACTGCTACAGAGCCCAGGAGGTGTGGTCGCTCCTACGGGGCATCGGGTTAGACTTCAATGTAGAATATGTCTCAATCATGTATTGTATTCTGGAAGAGGGGATGGACAAAAAACACAGGGACCTTTTTCAGCTGGTAATTTGTATCACATGTATGAAAATCTGGAAAACAAGGTGCAAAATGATACTAAATCAGACGATAATAAACAGTGGCACCATCGTGAAACAAATACTTACTGAACTAAGGAGAAGAAAAACCCTGGACGAATCCCAGACTCAGCCATGGGGCATTTTGAGTCTGTGACCGAGCTGAGTCTCATTGGAATATAAACGTGCTCTCTTTATGTTATTTATATATTTATTCATTGTGTTTTATGTGTATTATTAATGTAACTTGTGTATATCATGTACTGCCCAAATAATATAAATTAAAGTTTTCTAAAAAAAAAAAAAAAGAAGCAAGGCAGGGAGCACAGACAGGCAGAAGGGGGGAGGGGTCGTCACAATGTTCTTTTGTTTTGTTTTATTGTTCTGTCTTTTTATTTATTTAAGTATTCCAGTAATGTATGTTGCATGTTTTAATTTGATTGTATTTACTTGTTTAAATGAAATTTGCTTTAGGTTCACTTATAAAATCTGTCCAGGGACAACAGATGAAAAATAGCCTCTTGGCTAACTCTGGCACATTTACAGGAATGTTAATTAATGTGCACCGTCCCTGTTAAACAAATGAATAAATAAATAAAAATAAAAATAAGTGTATGCTCCTCATTTAGGTGATAATTCTTTATCTACAAAGTTTTCGTATCTTAAATACTGTTTCATAGCAAACAAAAAAACGAAAGAGATGTTAAAGGAATTCAGGTTCATGAGATAAAGAAAAAGGCTAACTTTCAGTCGTTCATTCACTTTGAACAGCTTCTGCTGCTTTGTCCTAAAGCTAAATAGCAATTATTTTTCTGAGAGAGAAGACAGGATTACAATGAACCAACTTTCTCATACCATTGTTACCAAAGTGTTATTTTCTAATCTTGTAATGTTTTTCACATTCCAAGCAATCCTAGTACTCAAGATGACATACTGTAATTAGGCAAACAAAGCTTGTTGCTTAAAGTAAACTTGAACAATGCTAGTTATAGACTATATTTAATTTCCTGTTGAAATGTTTTGCCTGCAACTGTAAATACATTAAGTTTATATAAGTATACCTACTTATCTGTTGAATTTTTATTTGCAACACAACATTATAATACATTTGAGAAGTAAAGACTTTATTCTTCCTTAATTAGCTGTCCATACTTACCCGATTTGATGAGTGTAGGTCTAGTGCAGGGGTGGGGAACCTTTTTCCTCTCGAGGGCCATTTCAATTTTTTCAACATCCTCCGAGGGCCGTACAAATTATTGACCTCTGCTTAAAAATCACAGCACATTAATTTGGCCTTTCTTTCATGCTGTGCAAAGAAAAAGCAACCTCTTAATCCAAATATCTTGCCATGACTCGCGCATGCATTCACGTGCACGGTTGTGGCATGACCACCAAACAGAAAGATATGGACACAAGATGTGTGCAAATGTATTTAGTTTCCTATCCATGGACATGATTTAAGTGGGGGGGGGACCTAACCTCCTCTAGGGGGGGTCCAGGGGGGCAAGCTCCCCCGGGAAGATTTTTTTTTTAAATATTGAAGTTAAAAGCATCAATCTGGTGCACTTTGAGAGCAACATTAGGAGATCTGTGGATACATCTCTCAACACCCATATGAAACAGAACTGTAAGCAGATTTTCTTTTTCTTTATGGATATTTTACAAATCACTCCCCTTTCAAACTGTATTCTTGTTTATTAATAACAACTTTTTTTTACTGTCATATAGTATTTTATAGCTGTTTACTTTATTCTCTTATAACTATAATGATCATATAAAGATGTGCCTTTACCTCACTGGTTGTAGAAAAAGCTTCTTATATTCAGGGCTGCCAAGTTTCAGTAAAAAGTAGGAGTGAGACTTTCGGGGGAAGATGCATTTCGATTTTTTTGGTTGCCTTTTTTAACGTCGATTTAGACTCGCAGTGCTTCTCAAAGCGCTCACTGGTGGTCCGTGAGCGCCCCCTAGTGGTCCGTGAGTATATTGGTAACGTTTCACATTTGAAATAAATTAACTTATTTAAGTTTTCCGCACTCTTGCGGGAATATCTCTGCAATGGAGCCAGCTTAAGTTTCACTTTTCGATTGCATGATATAGCCAGGGGCGGATCTACCGGGGTGGCATGGGGTGGCAACTGCCACCCTAAACAATAGCCTTGCCACCCCAGCTGCCACCCCAGTTGGCATCTTTGTTTTGAAAGAAAAGTTGTGGCTCATCGGACATTTATGAGAGAAAATCTCTAATGTCCGAGTGCAAGTGAATGCAGCACAAGACGCGAGTCTTGTAACCCCTCCCCCGGCCCTGGCGCGAGACTGGAAATATGATCGAGAAGCATTTCGGACCCAAGTAGACGGAAGGAATGAGGTATTTGCGATCTACAATGACAGAGAAGAGAATGTCAAGTTTGGCTGTACTCAGCATTGAATCAAAACGCACTAAAGCTTTGGATCTTAATACGTTTGTGAGGCGTTTTGCTGAACAAAATATTAATCGCCGCATTCAGCTGTAATAGACATGCCAACTTGATGCTCTGCTCACGGATGACTCGATGAGCATAACAAACTATTAAGATGATGACCTTGTATGCGTGTGTATATTTTTTTTCTTTGAGGGGGTCTGCCCCCAAAAAACTGTTTTAAATCCTGAGAAAGTAAAATCAGACGGTGTGTAAAACTACACTGCCCAGCCAACAGAAAGTAACCACTTTGATTTAACCAGGCCAGTAGACAAGGACTTTCCACTGGATAATAACTTACTGCAGCGATGTATATGTTTTAGCTGAATACACGTTTTTTTTTTTAACCCTAACTGATGCAGTTAGTCACTTTTTTAATATTTGTTCTTTCTGATGTAAAGTCAAGGTTGTAACTGTATATCAATAATGATATAATTACTTGTTTTTCAAATTTGAAGGAGGGTGAGCAAGCATCTTGATGAACATTCATCATTAACTCCTCCAAAAAATATAGTTTATTCAATAATAAATGAATATGTGAATCATAAAAGGGATTGACAGCTGATAGGAATAATATGATTGTTAATAGTATCATATTCATTCAGACAAACATCGATGAGACAGTTAATGAATGTACTTATTGCAGCAGTCTTCATAGATTTGGTACCCCTGCTGGTCTAAGATTGAAACAAACTCATTCAGTTATTGTTCAGTTAAAATTCATTAAATTACGTCTGCCACCTTATATATTTATATGTAAGGCTTTACTGATGTGCCACAATAATATCACCTAATGTCATTGAGTTAAAATATTAATATTGTGGCTTTCCAAGTTAACATTGATTGTAGGGGTGTAACGGTTCACAAACATTTCGGTTCGGTTCGTATCTCGGTTTTTAGGTCACGGTTCGGTTCGGTACGTTTTCGGTACAGCAGAAAAAATTATCACAAAACATTAAAAAAAATATTAATTGTTTTAATTATTATTAAACTGTGAATATTCACTCAAATAAATACAAAATATAATAAAATAAACATTAAGGTGCAGCATTTCGATGAACTGAAATAATCTGTATTTGAACTGTACTGTACTAGTACCTAAGCAGCCAGCTTGACATTAGGACTTGCTTGTCATTGTATTTTCATGTTTTTTTAAAGAAAAATTAACTTGTCCACATTGCTTGCCGAAAGGGCAGATCTGCTGGCACTAACAATGTCTCCTGCTGTGGAGAACACCCTCTCGCTAGGGACAGAGGTAGCAGATACAGCCAGGTAGCGCTTTGCTAACATGGCAACATAAGAATATTTGGCGTTTGTAATAGCTTTGGCTCGGTCTGAACTTGTTGCGAGTGGTGGAGGCTTAAATGCTAGTGGGAGTTGGGTTTGCACTTCAGTCTTTTTTCTTTTGGTACCGGTGATATTCACGTTTGGGTGATGCCTTTTCAAATGAGTGTGCAAGTTTGATGTATTGCCAGCCGCGTAACCAATGTTAGTTGAACAATCCCGACAAACAGCTTTGGTTCAGTCCACCTGTCTTTGTCCGTCATCCTTGTACGTAACTGCGAAACCAAAATGTTCCCAAACTGGAGACTTCAATGATGCTGGAGGATTTTCGAACTCAACTTTATCTGCGTTCGCCATTTCCTCAAATTACTGACTACATTTGAACGCATCCCTTTGACCAGCTCTCATAGTATGCCTCTCGTCCAATGAAATGACTTGGTCGCTCTATGATATATATACCTAAGATTACTTCCAGAAAGTTGTTCATGTTCTCAATTTTTTACATTTAACGTTATATTCGTTCGGTACCCTTCGGTTCACACGTGTACCGAACCGAAGGGCCCGTACCGAATAATTTCAGTACGGGTACGTGTACCGTTACACTGCGATTTAAATCAGCATATACTTCTGCCAGGGGATGCCACCCCTCAAAATCTCCTGCCACCCTCTTGCCACCCCATGAATATTTGTCTAGATCCGCCCCTGGATATAGCCCAGCGCAACACCTTCATCACACATGTTGCCACTTGTTTGTACCATTTTCAGGCGATTTGTAATCTGTTCTAAAAAAAAAACGATGTGTTTTTGGATATTTGTGGAGTTAGGTGGTCCGCGAGTTTTTTTTTATTGGTTAAGTGGTCCTTGGTATGAAAAAGTTTGAGAAACACTGTTTTAGAGGAATATCTTAATTTAAATGAACATTAAGACTGTTGTGATGTCTTCACCCCCATGCCAGCTGCTCTCCCTGCACTGTCGGCCTCCTCATGCTTATATAGTGTTAATAATTGACCAGCACAAGTAGAAATGAAAACAATTGTAACAAATAAAAGTTTGACAAATAAAATACATTTATTTATAAAATGTCAATATAAAGAAAACATAGCAGCCTTTTAAGAAACAATAGCAGCCTTTTAAGAACCAACCAGCCTTTTCCTTTAGTGCACTTTTTTTTTAAGAGTAACAAAGTTAGAACCAGAATAATATATATATATATATTAGTGCTGTCAAAATTATCGCGTTAACGGCGGTAATTAATTTTTTGAATTAATTGCGTTAAAATATTTAACGCATTTAACGCATGTGCAGAATGGCCCGCCCCATACGTGCCACCAGTGGCAGCGCCAGGGTATGGCTGGGGTAGGCTACACCCATACCAAGAAATGGCTTAGCCCCACCATGACAAATTATGTTAAAGTAAGCAAAATAAAGTCTGCCAAATCGCGCGTAGTAAATTGCACAGACAGCAGTTAGTAAGATTGATTTCAGTAGCCACGGTTTTGAAAACTTTTGTCACGTAGTGATCGTCTTCTCAATAGAACATCTTTGATAACGGCGTGGTGTTGTTGCAGGAAGTCCCGACGGAGAATACTTTTGCTGTAGTACAGGGGTGCACATAACTGGTACGCAGGTTATGTGCGTAATCTCTCTGAAATGCGTACCGTCACTTGTGTCACAAAGCGCATTTGCGTACCGACGTACTTGTGAAGCTTTTCCAGAAGGCGGTTAGATCACCGGACGACAGAGTCGGTCTCCGTGTGCACAGACAGGGCTGCTGTTAACGTCGGTCTGTACAACGGAATTGTGCCAAAACTACGCCAACCGGCTGCGGAGGGAGACTCCCCCCCTTCACTGGAGAACTCCGCTAAAACAGCTGATCACAACGTTCACACTCTGTGGTCACGAAGTACTCCACTAGCCGCCCCCCCCCCCGTCGACTTTCCTGAAGTACTCCCCCGTTGATAGAAATCAACACGTAATGAATTCAGACCCCACGGTTTGATGATTGATAGGTGTGTGGGTTGTCTTTCATTTTGACACGCAGAAAAATGTTATAATAAACATAGATACTGTATGTTAAATTGTTATATCCGCCTTCTTTCATTTATCTTCCCATTCCCACAACAATATGCATAAATAAATGGCATATTTTGGACATAGTTCGAATGGTGATTAATCATGATTAATTATTTTTTAAGCTGTGATTAATCTGATTAAAAAATGTAATCGTTTGACAGCCCTAATATATATATATAATATATATATTATAAATAAATAAAGTGCATGTCTTTGTTTGTGTGTTTTGGTTTACATGACATGTCTCATGTTGTAGGTGTTTGTGGCAGATTTTGATGCCTTGATGACAGAGGGAGGGGGCTCCCATTTGAAACACTGTGGCTCAAGGTTTGCCATCTTCACAGTCATTATGGATGATAGAGTTCCATCAAGAGCCAAACAGTTTTTCGGGTTTTGTTCAGTCCCACCACAGAGAACACTCGTTCAGAATCAGCATTTGAATGTGGAAGTACCAACACCAACTTTGCAATACGGGAGAGCCTCCCAAATCTGCTCATACCGGTCACCTTTGAAAAATGTAGGAAGCCTAATTACTCTCAAGTATTTTTGTATAGAATTAAGTTGATTACGTCAATGAGTATTTCAAAGGGTGCAGAATAATTCTTACCTTCTTCTTCATTGATGCCATGTTCCCCCAAAAGCTCTCAATGTCGAACGTGGCTGGGTCTTCGGGCATGGCAATGTCCATGGACTGGTAGTCCAAAAACTCCTCACTCAGTTTGTCACGCTCGTCAGGTCCGTTGTATGGGAGAAGTTCAGGAAACCTAAAAAGAACACAATGTGCACTGATCTGGTAAAGTAATGTAGCTGAAACGGGTTGTTTTTCAGATGTGGTCATTAAACTTTACAATCTATTAAGAAAATGTTAAGAAAATGTGACAAGAGCCGAGAGTCTTTAACCTGCTCTACTTATTAAGTATATTGAGATAACTTGTGTTGTGATTTGGCACTATAGATAAATGTACTTGAGTTGATACCCCAACTAACCTGTCGACAAAGTACAAGGCGTCTTCCACTCCACACTCTACCCTCTGCTGGACATCCAGAAACATGGCATGTTTTATCAGGAGCTCTCTCATGTGGAGTTTCTTCATGGCATACTCCACAGCCCTCACCAGAAACGCCACTGCTGCCTGCTGGAACCTCTGCACTTGCTGCGGTGTAATGTCTCCTGCATCAAGGAGCCTGTTGAGTGTAGCTCGAGTAGTGAAGCCGATCACCAGCTTTTCTCCTACGAGAGACACAATAAATCAACAACGTCACAGAGGTCATTAAGGTGCTGTATGCGATTCTGGAGAAAGATTGATGCAATATGTTCTCATTCCCAACACCAACATGTCAGTATGAGACTGGGAATAAGACCGGTGTTGAGTCACTTTAGCAATCATCAACAACCACAAGAGCTAACTTGAAAGCACCCCTTTAAGTATCTTCATCACATCAGTGATTGATTGATTGAATACTTTATTAGACAGAAATGCAAACAGCACAAGGTACAGTCACACATTTGGGCTAAAAGGATAACATAGGAAAGTCCTGTGGACTTGTTTCCATTGTGGTCCTATGTGTGTGATGAGATGAGATTATCAAACTCATAACTTGTCTGCACAAGCAGCCCTCTAACAAACACAAACAGTATGATGTGAGTGAGATCAGTGAGTGGATAGTGTATGCAGTGGCGTTTCTAGGTGTACAAAACTGGGGGGGCAGAAAGAGAGAGGGGGGGGACAGAGAGAGGGAGGAGAGAGAGAGGGGGGACAGAGAGAGGGGGGGGAGGAGAGAGAGAGGGGGAGTGTCAAATTACATACTGAAGACCACAGGAGCAACACTGTGAGCGCATACATTTACGTACACAGCGTGGGGATGTCATAGTAATGCACCTTCATACATGGAGTAAAGGTCACCATCACAAAGTAATTCTTAACAATAACAACAACCGTAATGCTTTAGCATTAAAACACCATAGACTGTAAATATAAGGAAAACACAGACACTCATCATCGAGGTCACAATATCAATCGATCCAGCAGAGGCAAAACACAGAAGATCAACAAAATATATGACATAAATAAACTTACCAAAGCTGAAGGCTCACTTGAAAATAAAAGCGGCACGGCGGTCCTTCCTCTGACAGAATGTGTCTATCACTTTGGGGATGAAGTCCTGTAGTTGCTGGATCAACTGGCTTTCAATTGAAAGCATGGCCAATGCGTTAAGTCTCGGCTGTCCCATGGTGTTGCGAGTGAAGGCTGTCCCATGGTGTTGCGAGTGAAAGTCTTTATCCTTTTGAGGGTGGAAAAGTTCCTCTCTGACTCGGATGTCGTCATCGGAGTTGTCACTATTATTTTGACCAAAATAACAGTCTCAGCAAACGTTTCCTCCAAGTTGTTCTCGTGAATGGATTTCAACAGAGACAGGGCAGTGTTTCCAGTGTGAAGCTCACTGTGGCGGTAGAGCGTGGTCAGCTCAGACTTCAACTTCTCCTTGTTTCCCAACGCAGGCCACAGTTTCACGGCGCAGTCAAGCTCAGGTGTAGGAAATGACAGGACATGCTGTGGGAAGAATGAGCTGTCAACAAGCTTTGCAGCGATCAAATGGTCACTCTGTGAGAACCTCTGTTCCACCTGTGAGATGACTGTGTCACAAGCCTCCTTCATCACCGGCGCTGTGCTGCTGACTCGTCGGCCTGGCTCGTCTGTTCCATCATGAGCAGTGGCGGCCAATGCATCAGTTTTCTGCCTCATTTTCTGAACATTTTCCTTGAAACGGCAGAGCACGCTGTTGATCCCAGGTGCATCGATGCTTCGTTTTTGCAGAGTGTTGTATAGAACATCCACTTCTGGCATAAGCAACGAAAAAAACTTCAGGAGCTGCATAAATGCTCGGTCCCGCAGTTTCTTTGACAGGCCGTATGCCTCACTTATGGTGACCGCATCCCATCCTGGTTGTGCGCGTATATGCTTCATACACTGAAGTAGTGCATCTCGGGTCTCCCAAACCGCGTTCACAGTTCTGCTTTTAAAGTTCCATCTCACAGCCGGTGGCCGTGGGATGCGTCTCTGTGTTGCCTCTGCAAGAGCTGCAACACGTTTTGGAGCACCGGAGAAAAAAGTGGAAAAAGCAGTTAGATCTTCAAAAAACACCTTCAGGATGCTCATCCTTGCTGAACACAGTTGCTGCAGGGTCAGGTTCAGTTGGTGGGCGTAGCAGTGAACAAACTGAGCGTTTGGGTACGTCTCCTTCATCACCGTCTGTACCCCGCGCACGTTACCGCTCATGACGGCCGCCCCGTCATAGGTCTGAGCGATTAGCTTTTCTTTCAGCTTCAGGGGTTCCAGAACAGCCTTGATGCTGTTAGAGAGACCTACACCAGTTTTGTCCTTTACTTCCACAAACTCCAAAAAACGCTCTGTAACTGTGAGGTCAGGCATAATGTATCGCAGCACAATCACCATTTGCGATTTACAGGAGACATCGGTTGTCTCGTCGGCCTGAACGGCAACAAATGATGTGTTGTCCACTTGCTTGGCTATTTCCTCCCTGTACACATCATACATGCAGTCCAAGAGTTCATTCTGTATGGTGCTTGATGTCCCTTTGAAAACAAGCTGAGCTTCGTAGTGCCGTTGAAGCCTGGAATCGCCCTCACACATTGTCTCGAAAATTGACCTGAATATCCCTGGATTCAGAGAGTCCGCCGACTCGTTGTGGCCCCGCAGTGCTGTCTCACATTTCCCACACAGTTTAATACAGGTGATGATCCGACCAAGCACGTACCTGTTTTCTTCCACCTTCCTATTATGAGAATCAATGCCGCGTCTGTAGGCGCTGTCAATCTGAGCTGCAACATTCACCCTTCCAAGTAATCCCAATTTTACGGCATTTTCCAAATGACTGTTGCTGCTCTCATGCTTCATTGTCCTCTCCGAAAGATGCTTTAAGTCCTTGTAACCTGTCCTCGACCAAGTACCTTGATCTTCACCAAAAAGCAGGCAAGGAAAGCAAAAGAGGGAATTCTTCTGGATGCTCGCCGTTAGCCATTTCTTTTTAGCAAACCACTCCGCGTTAAACCCACGTTTAACTTTGCCCGCAGTCTGGACCATTTGGAAATCCGGTGGATGGTGGCCACCGAGGCGCTTTACCTCCAGTTTCTCTCCGAGACTAAGTGTCTCAAATGTGTGCTCCAGTAAATGGTCAACTTCATTAATTTTCTTCAGTTTTTTACTTCTTTTAATCGCTGGTGATGTTAGCTATATGCTGCTCTCTCGTCTCCTCTTCAAACTACACGTGACGTTTCGCAGCACTGCACACGTGAGTACTTACAGCCAATCAATTCTGAATTATGTGAGATGACGTATGGTGGGGATGGGAGCACTATGCCCCTACGGTCATTATTTTTTTGCCACACACATTAAATAGAAAAATACTCTGAGCATGCGCAGTGTAGTTTTTACAATCACCGTTCACTTAGACTGTGAGAGGGAGGGGCAGGATCGGGTTTTGTCCCACATGGCTCTAAACAGCTCAAAACGGCACTCTAGACACTAATTAGAAGAACACAGACTAAAACAGAAATGTACAGACGAATCAGATTATTAAACATGACCTTAAAATATATTTTATATGTTTTTTTATTTATTTTTTAGTATTTTTTTGTAATCATTATTTGTAATACTTTCTTCTGACACTAGGTGGGGCTGTGCCCCACCTGCCCCTAATGACCCGCCGCCACTGAGTGTATGTGCATCTGCTGATGTGAAACTTGGAGGATTACCTATGGCAGTTGGTTTGATGGGTCCTTATAGAGGATTTCATGCAATTCCCGGTGCTGCAGTGCTGCTGGCTTCAGAAACTTCGAGAGCAACTTGCGGATGAAACTCCGTATCTACAAATTTGTATTTCAGAAAAGATTTTCAAAATTACATTTAACCTAGAAGTAGAGTGCTAATGAGAAAGGAACAAACATAGTACATTATTACTAGCATACTGTATTGGTGCTTCCTTTAAACCAGTATCCCACATCCACAGTCAGATCCTCTGGATCAAAATATAGCTACATGTAACTGTTTGATTGATTGAATATTTTATTAGACAGAAAAGCAAACAGCACAGGTACAGTACTGTAAATTCCCTTAGCTCATAGTAAGTATCCATTAGCTCACACACGCAAATACGTGATGATTTAACTAACACTGCTATTAGTCACGGTTGTTGTTAAACCCACCGCAGCAACCTGCCACACTGCTCACCAGCAGCCTGTGTAACGTTAAGTCTCACGTAGTCAGACCCACCGTTGACTTCATCAAAATAAAAATATTTGTAAAATAATGTGGTTACCTACCGTTTGATCTCCCGCTTCAGATGAAAATGTCAGTCACGGCATTATTGAGGCGCTGACACAGACGTTTCACGTTTACTTTTCGATTTCTCCGCCATAGAGTTAGGTTGTTCTTCATAGGATAGAGACGCAATGACCCGCACTAAGCTGCCTCTGATTGGTTTGTATACGTGGTGCCTTTCGTTGGGTTGGTTAGATTTAGCCTCGGGGGCTGATGATTGGTTATCACATATCTCGGTCAGCCAATCGGGGGCAGAATAGGGCGGACTCACCCTGTGCCGGATTCGAACTACGGCAAGCCTCAAGCAACAAGTTATGGAAATATATCATTAAATAAAAAAAATAATTATAAAGTAGTGAGAGGGGGGGGAAAAGCGTGTGAAATGGCAAGTGTGGCGTGAGGCGTGTGAAGAGGTTAAATTGCGTGACTCTCACTCTCAAAGGGTGAGACTTGGCAGCTCTGATATTATATTCGTTAGCATAGCTAGCTAACCAGATGCTAATAACAACATAGTTATTGAGTGTATGATCAGTAGCCTATGACAGATGAACAGATCGCCACTGGGCTTACAACTAAAGACACAGCCACGCAAAAACTGCGGCATGTGTAGCCTACGGGTACTGCAATTTGTGAAGTGCCAGAGGGCGTTCTGGTGCTCTCCAGCAGAACTACACTCCTGTCAGACGAGACATGATATAGCCTACCACGTGATGACACGTAAGGCTCGTGTTGTGTTCAAGGACCCTGACCTTGGCCAGGAAAAATAGGAACTCGCTTGATTTATTCTTTTGCGGTCTAGATTTCTTTAATTTTTTTCTTTTTTGCGTGTGTTTATAAATGACCTCGAGGGCCGTACCAAATGGTCTCGCGGGCAGAATACGGCCCGGGGGCTGGAGGTTCCCAACCATGTCCGGTTAGGATGTATTAGAACGAAATCTAAAATGAAAATTGTAAATAAGCAATCTGTATGTAAAAAACCACCTGTATGTAAATTGTAAATAAGCCATCTGTATGTCAAATATGTCTTAAATGATATGATGAATTGGAAATGGGGGACCCTGATGTAAACAAGACGAAAGTCTTTCTCTGGTCTGCATCCCCTTAACAATTGTATGTTTTGAGCTGTACTGTACTGTACCCAATATACAAGCTGTTAATAAACTTTTCAATCAATCAATCAACCCCTGTTGTAAAGAGAAGATGACAGCTCTCACTCGCCACTCTGCTCTTCCACAGCGCCGCTTCCCCTCCCTCCACTAACATTATGAATGTAAGGCATATAGTAATCATATACCTCATTCACACCAACGCAACTCCGGTTCAAGCTCCGTGCTAGAGCTTTTCAGGTTCAGAACCGGTTCTTCGGTTTAGCTCCGGCTTTTTTCACACTGCCCAGAGTCCGACTGCTGCTGCGTCATGACGTAACCGTTTGCGTGCCTGCTAAAGCCAAAGCGTGCGGAAACCCCTCACAGCTGACACCGACAACAACAACAATGGCCGATTGTCCTCCAGCTTCCTCTGTACCTCTTCGGAAGACCAGATTCCCAGTAGGTAGCTGGTCTCTTCAGTGGACCACTGCTGCTTGTTAAGTTTCTTCATCGTTGTGTACAAACTGGATAAAACGCGGGCTTTTTGTTGTTGTTCAGGAGTTGATCCCGCCCCTGCCCCTGCCCCCGCCTCGACGTAAGCATGACGTATGTGGTGCTTTTGCTCTGGCCGGACCATTTTTTGGTGCTTGAAACGAACCGGATTCCGGAGCTAAGAGGCTGCTCCACTGCGGTGTGAAGAGGAAAACCCGGTGCTTTTCAAGCTCCGGCCCTGAAACACCGTTGGTGTGAATGAGGTAATAGATAACACGGCAGGGTCCGGGACAGTTTGTTTTCATCTGATTTCAAATAAACAAAGTCTTGGCTTTCAGAATATTAAACTTGTTTCGGCAAATTCAGATGATAAATACAGCTTTGAAGCTTGTAACGGCATAAATACAAGCGGAGAACGGAGTAACTTGACGTTACAGCAGGCATAACAACAGCCGGTGTTTCTCGTGAGTGTTTTCCCCGGGAAACAAACACAATACACACAAATGCAAAAATAGACACACACACTAGAGATAGCAAATCCGGATCCTTTTACGGACTCAGGGTCTTCTGAGTCAGTCATTGAAGAGATCCGGATCATACGAGTCATTTGAGTCATATGAGTCAGCATCACCAAGACCGTAGAAATCCTATCGGTGAAACCGAAAACTTGTTGCATTTCACGAGCATATTAAACTGACGTTATATTAACCTCTGCTACACAGTGTCTTTTGCTTTAATAAAACATGTTGATCACAAAAAAAGGGTTATTTTGTGATTTGGCGAATCTCAGTCTGCTGTTGACTCGTGCATGAGGACGAGTCTGCTGGATCTCTGGATCTGCTGCTATACGGTTACGGCTCCGAGTCTGCTCTGCTGTGTTTTGCACAGTGAGTCAGGATTTGCGAATCTGAGTCTGCTGTTGACTCCTGCATGACGACGAGTCTGCTGGATCTCTGGATCTGCTGCTATATGGTTACGGCTCTGAGTCCGCACAAGTCTGCTGTGTTTTGCACAGTGATTCAGGATTTGCGAATCTCTGAGTCTGCTGTTGACTCGTGCATGATAAAGCCGCAGGAGCCGGGAGCTGGAGGAGGGGCTGCAACATGTTACTGTTAATCTCTCCCCACTTTTGGCCACACCCCCTAAGTAAAATGTCTTCCCGGCCGCAGCTATGCTCGTGCACATGACGAGTTTGGATCTCTGGATCTGCTATGCTATTATGGTTAGGAGCCGTAACTTACGGCTCCTCTGAGTCCCCACGAGTCTGCAGGAAGTTTCACTGATCCGCATCCCCTGAGCCAAATGATAACTTCTGGAAGCTATCCTACTTGCTAAAGGGTAGGCAGATGGACTGGGCTAAGTTGTAATGTTATTTTACATGTTATAAGGAGAGTAGCGAGTGACGCAATTTATAGTTTTAATTTGTACGTCACACCAGGTGTAGGACTCAAAGGACTCGGGTTAATGGAGAGGAGAGACTCGTCACGACCAGCTCATTTCTAGGATCCGGGTTAATGATCCGGATGAATCAGGACTCGCCCATCTCTAACACACACACACTCGCGAGCTCCCCCCAGACCAGTAATCCAAACGAAAATATCTTCCCTCCGTTACTACTTTGATCATTTGCTCCACTAATAATCAATCAGATCGATGGATTCCAGAGAAGAGGAAACTTTGAAGGCCTTTTTCTCAAAATGATGACTCTGTGACAGTCATTATATAATGTGACATATTTTGCTTAATATTTGGAGTGCAAAAACAATCCTGATATCATTAGAAAGCTAGGAATCTCTTCTTTCCCGCAGTGTATACAACTCAAAATGTGTCTTCGGGTCAATGCGACTGATTTCAGTGGAGCAGCAGGTCACTTTGCATTAGGTAAAATAAAGCAGGCAGACATAACAGGAAGAATATGTACATTGTAATCCAATCAAATAGGACATTGTACATTACAACCAATAAAAAGATCAGATCAGTGTTTCTCAAACTTTTTCATACCAAGGACCACTTAACCAATAAAAAAACACTCACGGACCACCTAACTCCACAAATATCCAAAAACACATCGTTTTTCTAGAACAGATTACAAATCGCCTGAAAATGGTACAGACAAGTGGCAACATGTTTGATGAAGGTGTTGCGCTGGGCTATATCATGCAATCGAAAGTTAAAATTAAGCTCGCTCCATAGAGAACCGCAGTGTCCTAAAATCCGGAAGTAAACTTCTTCCGGTTCCTTCGTCAAAAACCAATGCAATTTCTCCATAGGATTTTGGAAAATAGCCCGAAATAAGGTCTGTGGTTGACACCCATTTAAGAGACGGATCACGTTTTGTCTACCCTACTTTTATCATTTTCGAATCATATATCTAGTCACCAGAAGCAAAATGCTAACGTTATGCTATAAACGAACTACAAGCGAGAACAGCAGGGTTGCACGACTCAACGTCACGCCAACTTAAGATCGTTTCAACTGACTTCTGCGCGCTTGCATATTTTAAAAAAGCTTTTCATTTTAGCCACACTGGATTTCACTAGAAGTCATGGCTGTGTCAATTACCAGTCTGATATAATTTTACAAAGATGACAAGAAGAGTGTAGATAGAGGAGAGAACCACTACAAGTCAGGACACGTACAACAGTGCAGCCTAGAGGGAGGTGTGCTTACCAGTGTTGTCAGGGCTAGCATGAGGGACAAGGTTTATAGAGTGTCGGTGAGTAGTAGCAAGAGTACCGTTAACCTAGAGTTAATTTATTCACATTAGTGACATTAATTCCCATCAACAAATCCATTTAATGTGTCACATGAAATCTTTATTACAAATATTACACACCAGAAAACACAGAAATATCCATGAAATAAACATACAGTAGGCTATAAACAATTAAAGGGATAATTGGGGAGGCATTACAAATGTAAATATATTTTAAATAATAAAACAATCCCACCACCACAGGTATCTACAGGAGAAGAGGGAATTCTCTCCACAAAATGTGAATGCCCACGTGGAGAATGGAAATGCAGTCATGCGGCTGCATTAGCCATCTTTGCCATCCACAGTTTCAGCTGCACTGACACCCCCTGTCAGTGGAAGAAGCCAAAGGCAGCTAAACGTACGCATTCAGTGGAGGAGCTATTTCCTCCAACCAATAACTAATTTAACCCGCTGACAAGAGAGCCCACCTCCGAAGATCGTGACTGGCTGAGGGACAGACTCAGGGGCAGGTTCTCAGGAATTTCTTGGCTTCTCTCTCCCGAGCCAGAAGAGGAACACTACAGCTTGGAAACACTTATGGCGCGTTTCCACTGCAGCGGGGTAGCCCCGTTTAAGCGTCCCTAAGCGTCCTCGCTCTGGCCTCGGGCTGTCTCGCTGGCCGGCCCAGGCCGTGGCGCATTTCCATTACAGTTTAGGACCTGGGCCAGCAACGTAGTGTAGGCGGGGCGATCAGCTTTTTGGCGGGCTTTTTGGGCGGAGCGACGCTGAGATAAAACTGCAGTGGCGTCATCTTCAATGCGACACAACTCACACACAACAATGGAGGATATAGAAGCGATCGTGTACTTGTTTCTTGGTGTGTGGCTTTGTATCACAGCAAGAAGAAGGAAAGGGATCACAACAACAAGAAGAAGGAAAGGGATCACAGCGAGAAGGAAAGTGATCACAGCGAGAAGGAATGTGATGCAAAGTAGGCTGCGTATCAAGACGAAATGCAGAAGAAGCTGACGAGAGAGTTTTGCAAGTCTTGCAAGTTTTGGCTTTGTATCACAGCAAGAAGAAGGAAAGGGATCACAACAACAAGAAGAATGAAAGGGATCACAGCGAGAAGGAAAGTGATCACAGCGAGAAGGAATGTGATGCAAAGTAGGCTGCGTATCAAGACGAAATGCAGAAGAAGCTGACGAGAGAGTTTTGCAAGTCCTACAACGCTGCAGAGACTACAACAGGAACAGACTACAACGCTACTCGGTAAGCTATTTGAAATTCAAGCACCAGTAAGTACTGCCCCATACGGAAGAGGATTAGGGCCACATAAAACATTTTTTTGTGAGGATTTTAAAAAAATATAATTATTTTTTGTTCTGAGAAAAAAGTCAGAATTCTGACTTTAATCTCAGAATTCTGACTTTTTTCTCAGAACAAAAAAACATTTTTTTTTTGGGAGAAAAAAAGTCAGAATTCTGACTTTAATCTCAGAATTCTGACTTTTTTCTCAGAAATACCGGTAACTGTAGAACCAGCTTCACTGCGATTTACACATTGCAGTAGGCAACAATGGAGGACGTGAGTGCATTTCTGCGCGCCAGAGGGGTCCAAGAGGAAACCATAATAAATCATTTTACAACCATCTGCAATGTGTAAATCGCAGTGAAGCTGGTTCTACAGTTACCGGTATTTCTGACTTTTTTCTCCCAAATAAAATGTTTTTTTTTTGTTCTGAGAAAAAAGTCAATTCTGACTTTAATCTCAGAATTCTGACTTTTTTCTCAGAACAAAAAAAAAACATTTTTTTTTTTCAAATCCTCACATTTTTTTTTTATGTGGCCCTAATCCTCTTCCGTAGCCCCATAATAAGAACATTTGAGGAAATATGAGATCATGAAAAGAAAATCTTTAAACATAAATACCAAAGTGTAAAACACAGCAAAACTATATTCATAATAAATGCAAGTGTAAAATAGTGTGGACAATCGTAAACATGGATGTAGGCTAAAGTATCCACAACATAAAATAATATTAAAATATAACCTCAATCTTTCTTCTAGACATGTTAAAAGCTTGCTTGAATGGGTTACAGCAGGGGTACTCAAATACAAATCTTAAAGGTCCAAAATAAATGTTTCAATAAGACAAAGGTCCGTTTATTACGGTCATTCAAACTTTTAAACAATTGCAACAAGATTCTTAACACGAGGTTGCAAAAACAAAAATAATCTGTATGCAGCAGTTTTCATTGTTATTGTTTCTGTGCTTGACCCCTCAGAGTCGCAGTGTAAGAGCTGCACAGTTAGGAATAAAGGCAGCTGCACCCTCTTTCATTCAGCATTCCCATTATTGCTTTATAAATGTCTTGCCCCCTTGTGTGTCCACTGAGGTTCGTCAGGCCCAACACATCTTCAACAAACTCCCCCTTTGCCTCATCATAAAAACTCACAAACACCAGCAACTGAGCATTGTCAGTGGTGTCAGTGGACTCATCCACAGCTAAGGAAATGCACTGTGCATTTTTTATTCCATCACAAAGCTGATGAATCAAATCACCAGCCAGTATTTATGTTCTTCTGGTTGCTGTGCAATCTGAGAGGGGATTTGCTTGATTTGACCTGTTATTTCCTCTTTTTGTTTGCCTTCAACATGGTCGCCATCACTTCAGTCATGCATTCTTTTATACTGCAGTTATTATCCAGTGGAAAGTCCTTACCTACTGGCCTAGTTCAATCAAAGTGGTTACTTTTTTTTGGCTGGGCAGTGTAGTTTTACACACCGTCTTATTTGACTTTCTCAGGACTTAAAACAGTTTTTTGGGGGCAGACCCCCTCAAAGAAAACAATATATTTACACACGTAAGGTCATCATCTTAATAGTTTTGTATGCTCATCCGTGAGCAGAGCATCAAGTTGACATGTCTATTACAGCTGAATGCGGCGATTACCATCTTGTTCAGCGAAACGCCTCACAAACGTATTAAGATCAACAGCTTTAGTGCGTTTTGATTCAATGCTGAGTACAGTCAAACTGACAGTCTCTTCTCTGTCATTGTAGACCGCAAATACCTCATTCCTTCAGTGCTTGGGTCCGAATGCTTCTCGTTTTGCGCCGTCCAGTTCAAAATGAAATCGCCGCCAAATCGTATGTCCACGCTCGCGCCAGGACCGGGGGAGGGGTTACATGACGTGCATCTTGTGCTGCATTCACTTGCACTCGGACATTAGAGACTTTCTCTCATAAATGTCCGATGAGCCACAACTTTTCTTTCAAAACAAAGCTGCCAACTGGGGTGGCAGCTGGGGTGGCAAGGCCTATTTTTAGGGTGTCAGTTGCCACCCCGGTAGGTGAAACTAGGCTACTAGCTACAGTACAGATGGAACTAGATGAGCTGTTAACTCTCGCTCTGAATTTTTTTTGTTTTTGTTTTAATTCTCGCTCTGACTTAGGCAGGTTGAAAGAGACACACACATTTTTCCCACCCGCATTCCGCGAAGACCCGCCCTACTGTGCCTCTGATTCGCAGATTGTTTGGGGGGAAAAAACGCTGACCGGATGCTGAATGTGATTGGACCAAAGCGTTGACACACACAGGTGGAACACAGTGGAACAGTCAGACATGCAGAGCGCTGTTTGCAGTGGACATAGCGGAGAATTTTGACTCGTTGCGAATGCGTTGTGGCGATGTCTCACATATAATACAGAGAGATCATACATATGAAAAGTATAATTTGCTCAGAGTCCGGAGACAGTGGTGGTTCGGTCCGGATCCGGACCGGAGTCCGTAGTTTGAGGATGCCTGGGTTACAGTATAGGTTTCTTCTTTTGTTCTCTCATCTTTGAAATATATAAGGAATGTGTTGTTTGAGTCTAGTAGAACAAGGGTATTACAATTGAGCAATTTCTACTTTATGTATTATGTATTTATCATGTATTCTTAATAACCATTACAAAATAAACATGTAATAATGTTTTAAACAAATATTATCTGAATTGAAACTAGCCATGTGTTTAGGCTCACGCTCACAATACGACCAAAGTGTTTTCAAATATTTAATTAATTGGAGCTACCACTTTTACGTATTAAAATATGTATGCTTTTGTTTGTGTATTTCAGAAGTTACGTCGCCGCGGACCATGTGTTTGGATGCTCGACCGAGCTACCGAGTGGTGGTCTGTGATAGTTCCATCTTTCACACACACTCAGAGGGTGGATAACTTCAGGATGTCTGAGGAAACCTACACCTACCTGTGCAACAAACTGCGGCCAGCAATGGAGAGACAGGACACAACATTCCGCGAGTGTATACCTCTAAAGAAGAGAGTGGCCATCGCACTGTGGAAGCTTGCTACCGGCTCAGAGTACAGAAGCATTGGACATCTTTTCGGAGTGAGCAGGACTACTGTGTGCCGGTGTGTGCAAGACTTCTGTGCTGCTGCAGAGACGTTGTTGGTACCGGAATTAATTCGTTCACCAGACCGGCAGAAGTTTGCAGAAATGGCTGCCTACACTGAGAACCGGTGGGGGCTCCCAGTGTGTAGGTGCTATTGATGGATCACACATACCCATCTTGGCACCACAGGAATACCACTGTGACTATTTCAACCGGAAAGGCTGGCACTCCATCATCCTTCAAGGAGTTGTAGATGGAAAGGGACATTTCTGGAATGTGTTTGCAGGAATGCCTGGGAGCATGCATGACGCTCGGGTTTTAAGGCTGTCCTCATTGTGGGAGTTGGCCAGTCGTGGCAACTACTTTCCACCTTGCACCAGGGACATTGGTGGGGTGAATGCTGGCTATTACATGCTGGGAGACAATGCCTATCCCTTGCAAAGCTGGCTCTTAAAACCCTTCCCAGACACTGGACGGCTGACAGCAGAACATGTGTTCTACAACAAGAAAATGTGCAGCGCACGGGTAATGGTTGAAAACGCATTTGGTAGACTGAAGGGAAGGTGGCGTTGCCTCATGAAAAGAAATGACTGTGATGTGAAACTTGTTAAATCAATGGTGCTGACATGCTGTTTGATGCGCTACCTGAATATGTAAATATGCATTGTATTGTATTCATTGTATTTCACATAAATACATCTCTTTTTTTTCATATACATGTGTTTGTCAAATGTTTTAAACAAATATTGTTATCTGAATTGAATATTTAGTAAATATTTGAAATTCAAGCACCAGTAAGTACTGCCCCATAATAAAAACATTTGAGGAAATATGAGATCATGAAAAGAATCTTTCTAATAAATTAAGCGAATATCAAAGCTAACTATAAACATAAAGTGTACAACACAGCAAAACTATATATCTTCTCTAAATCAAGATGATGTGAATCTGATTTGTTTCTGTTAGGTGCAATTCATTATCAACAAGAGATAAGCTAAGTCAAATAAGTACTTTATTGATGGCAGTATACAAAAAAAAAGGCATGCCATTAAACAATACAAATAAAAAAATTATGGCACACATGGCAGTGTAAAAATAAAATGAAGATTTTAAAGAACATAAATAAACAAGAAAGTACACTTTTAAAAAATAACTAGAAAAACAAAATATAATAGGTACAATAACTATTAAGGTTATTTTATGTAATGTCTGTCGATCGTTATGTGTGTGCCTACCAAGTAGGCTAAGTTGGGAATTAGCCAATAGCTACTCAATCAATCTTTTTTTGTTGAGAAACATGCTGTCTATGCATAACCTTTGTTTAGTAAAGACTTATAATAATGACAGTGGTATTTGACTTCAGATGACAACACATACATGTCATGTGAAGGGAAAATCTTAAAGATATTCTTCCCATTATAATAAACAACACTACATTTAAATGCAGATGACAAAAACCCAGACAAATTTTTGTGAGGAAAAATTGTTTTAAAATTGTAATAAGATGTGATATTGGTATTTATTCTTACAAATAGCCAGTGTATCATCGTGAATTTACTATAATAACTCTTAACAAAACACTACAGCATTTATTGTCCAGCATAAACAATAGTAGCCTAACGCAGTTCTAAATTATTCATTATTTTCTAATATATGATAATCATAGTTATTTTATAACCCGAGGAGGAGACGGGCCACGTCGGCTGCCCAGTCCCCCTAGCACCTCGCCAAGAGTGCGCAGGAAGGCGAGGTTGAAGGTCTCTGTTTTTGTAGCTCCTCCGTTTACAAAATGCTGTGTATAAAAATGCTGCAAGCTTGCTTCTAGATATATATGCGACGCTAGGGATGAACTCGCGCGCAATCTTGTGACGATTCTCTCTGACCAATCAGCAGTCGAGAGTGTTGACGTCACTAGTTCAGCCCTGGCCCTGGTCTGAGGGAACCACGATTTTATGAGGCCGGAAAAAGAGGGAAAAAGTACCCGCTGGCCGGTACTAGGCTATATGGAAACGCCACCAAAAACCGGCCTGGCCGCTTGAGGACGGTTAAGGACGCTTAAACGGGGCTACCCGCTGCAGTGGAAACGCGCCATTACTGTTCCTGAAATTATCAAATCTGTTGGGCATCAGGGACCTGAGGCAATTGTTGCAAGCATGGCATTGTCTGAGGAGCAACAGAGGGCAATTCAGGTGGCTACCACTGGTCAGCGAACCAACCCAAACTGGCATTTGTTCAGGAAAGGAAGGTTGACTGCCAGCAACTTTGGAGCTGTCCTGAGGTCAAAGCGTGTGACTGCTTCCCTTATTGCCAGGGTGCTAGGGCAACAACAGGCCCTTGATGGTGTTTTGTCTGTACAGTGGGGGACTATGAATGAATGTGAGGGTGTCAGGGCATTCACCACTGCAACCCAGATGCAGGTCCATGAGTCAGGTTTGTGGCTCTCCCAATCAGGATTGTTGGGGGCATCTCCAGATGGTCTGGTAGGGTCTTCCGCTGTGCTGGAGGTAAAGTGTCCCTACGGAGCCAGGGAAATGACAATTAGTGAAGCATTGCAAATCAAGGGCTTCTGTGTCAGTAAGGAGGGAGAAACATTCAGCCTGCGTGAGGAACATCCTTACGGGCACCAAGTGCAAGGTCAGCTTCACCTCACTGCAAGAGAGACTTGCTACTTTGTGGTCTGGACTACGAAAGACAGTGTCATCATTCCGATAGCCCGAGATGACAATTGGCAGCCTAACCTGTTGGCTCTTGAGGACTTTTTCAAGGCCCACATGCTTCCAAAGCTGGCACTGCCGGAATAATCACCTTTGTCACTGTTGTGGTTATTTTCTGAAAAAGACAGAAAAACAAAAAGGCATATTCATGTACTTGTTCTGAGTTCAGAGAGCACTGCTGTTAAAATTAAATAATTTTTTTAGCGAAAACTCAGCTTCATGATGTTATGGTTCCCCTTTGAAGATCTTTCTTGTAGCTGCTGCGATCCTTGTTTGAGTCGTTCATATGTTCGATGAAAAAGATCATAAAATGTAAAACAAAGTATAATAATAATAATACATTTTATTTGTATAGCGCTTTTCTACAACTCAAAGACGCTTTACAGTATGAGGGAGGGTAGACAAACAAGGACAGGCAAACAAATAAATATAGTAAAATAAACAGAAAAGTCAGTCAAGAGGAAGTTGATTGAGAGCAGTGGCGTTTTCTCCTGGAGGCCAAGGGAAGCCAGGCTTCCCCTGTTTTTTCGGATTGTAGTTATAATTTTAATAAATAAATAAAAACACTTCGTTTGGTTTCGGTAATTGTTCTTTGCTGTGTGTTGCTGCCGGCCCGTCTCTCCCCCATTCTCATTGAGTATTTTACAAAGAGTGAAACAAACAGCGCCCCTCTAGATGTTATGGTGAAACAGTAGATTGCACTCTCTGTTGCGAGAGGAGGCCAGCCGAATCTGGCTTCCTTTGGTGAAAAAAAATTGAGGGATTGACCAATCAGATGAGGCTCACGTGATGTCCCTTCCAACCTGTGATTGGTCAGGGCCATGCCAAGGGAAGCTGGAGGCGGCTGGCTTCCCTTGCCTCACAATCCAATCAAATCGCATCAAAGTGATGCGTCCTAAAATCCGGAAGTAAGCTGCGCTCGGTTTCCCTCGACAAAAAATCAATGGGATTTCTCCATAGGACTTAGGAAAATAGCTCGAAATAAGGTCAGTGGAAAACGAACCTGTTAGATAAATGCACGTTTTGTTCAGTCGGATAATATCCACATGTCTACCCTACTTTTATCATTTTCGAATCATAAATCTAATCGATTGAAGATAGATAGCGTCACTCTCACCACCGTTAGAAAGTAGCAAGCAACTGAAGCAAGTGCAATTATGGAGGGTGGAGATTTGGAGTATTTCATCAAAAATAATTGTACTAAACTTCCGCTACAGCAGCAACAACAATAACAAATACAATCTGATGACAGGCCAATGCCCAAACTGGAGCTGTGTACAGCGAGGAAAAAAGGAGCGAATCGGACGTAAAACATTAAAGGTCTCCTGATTTAGTTTGTGAATGAATGCTTATTAGAGTTTCGGCTGGAGAGTGCGTGCGGACCTGTCGGTTAGATAACAGGCGTGTGTAAGTCCTGCATCTGTATGATACAAATGTGTGTAAAATGATACCGGGTGCTGTAATCACTCATCTGGTTACGTTATTATATTGACCACCACACCCCCGACCCAAAAGAAAGGACGTATTATTGGCTTCCCCTAATTTTTTTCCCACGCCACGCTACTGATTGAGAGGGGGGCTTATAGAGTTGAAAAGATGTGTATGAAACATATGTGTTTACATGTGAAAAGACACTATCTTTCTGCCACCTCTTTTATGAGAGGACGTTGGAAGTTCACTAGTGCGCAACATTCCTGCACCAGTTTATCTGCGAAGGGCCTCAGGTGAGATGGAATGAACATTAGGATCCTAAATTCTTTCAAACGAGCATTTGCTCTCTCGACGTGAATCCTATTTTGTGCGATAAGCTTTGTAGCCTGTGCTTCGCTGTGTGTCAGTTGGCCATGACAGAGGAATGGGGGAATGTTGACAGTGACTCCTTCAGGAAGAATGTTCTGGATTAAAAATCCCTTGTCAGCCAATATCAGATCTCCAGGTTTGAAATGCTGAAGAACACCAGAATCCCGTACAATTTATTTGTCACTTGTTGATCTTGGGCATAGTTGGCTGCAGTATGTGATCACAGCATTTGGTGCTACCCCGAGCAGTAGTTTGAAGGAGTGCATGCCACGGTTAGTAGAGTAGGTCTCTTTCTGGATATCCAGTCGCTTGGGGATAGCAATTTTGATGTCCGTACAATCCACTATCATTCTGCAGTTTTGGATGTGCCGAAATGAAGAAGGCAAGCTGGGAACAGTACTCATTATGTCCTTAAAAAGTAATTTGTGGAGAACCTCTATAAATGTTACAATCACATTTATGACAGTGCTTTTACCGCAGTGAAAGACTGCAGCCAGATAAAGGTGTATGTAATTATGACGCAGTTTCATGAGGGTCATGAAAACTTGGTCCTCAAGACTCAGTGCTTTGGGGAACCAACCTTCTGGGTATGTAATGGAACCCTCAAAACGAGCAACATGCATATACTCACACAGCACTGAATGTGTCTATCTGGCAATCCTGTCTCCATCCGAATAACCTTTTCACTCAGCTGAGAGGCAGAATACTTGTCACGGCAGTAACTCTGCTTTGTCTTGGACTCCTCTAGCTGGATCTCAAGCTGCATTATGTGTCTTTGCTGAGATTGAAGTTTTTCTTCTACCGTGGTCGCTTGCTCCTCGGCATTCTCAGATAGTGGTTGAGGATCTTCATTAGCAGCCGCCTGTGTTGATGGACCTGCTTCCTCCTCAGTCATTAGACACGCAGCTCCTTCCTCCATTCCATCAATTATCCCTCTAGGAATGCTCTTCTACATTCTGTGCTTCAAATGAAACAGGCCTTTTTCTCTTTTGTAAAAGAAAATGACAGCTGCAGATGCGGGAACAGGCATTGGGCTTCCTGTCAGCTCGTCTGTTGGGAAGATATCAAATATTAGTTTCATGGAAGTCACACCGTCACAAATAAGAGCATTAAGACATACAGTACATAGGCTAAAACAAAACATCTAAAGATATAACCTTGCATTTTGATAAGTCTCGTGAACATTTTCACTATTTTGACATTTTCATAGATCAAAATTGAACTAAAGAAATAAATGGTAGATTAATCCATATTGAAAATAGGTGTCAGCTGCTACACTAATTATAATAGTTATATTTCTTAATTAAGATAATATATTACTTTATTGATCCCAATTTGGGAAATGTTTGTGTTGCAGCAGCATAACAAGAAAAATAAAATATAAGTTATTATATATACAAAAGTATGTGAGGGATGGAATATTAAATATTAAATTGAATATAAATGTAAAATGTATATGTGATTTTACGTCCAAGAGAAGCTATGGAGCAGAGAGTTCTCTTCCAGCCAGAGGTGATTTGTTATTAGTTCAATATGTCTGATTTCCCTGACTACAATCTTTAGTTACATGGTGAAACGTTATGCTGCTTGTACTAATTAGACTTATCATATAAGCCACACAGGTTTTAACAGGATTTATTCATTATCTTTACTTATGTTGCAGTCTTTTCAGCAGCGCCATCTCTAAAACGGCGATACAGTCACTACCAATCATTTAAATTTCACCGTGACATGGACACAAATGTAACGTCAGCTTACCTCATAGCACGAATCCAGACTCTCCTTTGGAAAACATTGGCCGGGAAACGAAGTAGTGCTAGTAGCGCTAGCTTTAGCTAACGTTAGCTAACGAAACGAACTGCCGAGTACAATTGGAAAACACTGGAAATTAATTATTCTATAATTTGTAAAACTAGTGTTAAAAACGACAATTTCAAAAATACAGATTCTAATGGTCAGATATAGATATACAGATACTAAAGATAGGCAGGTACTTGCTTTCAAGCAGAACACGGGGGTAAAATAAATTTAGCGGGAGTGTTTACGTGTTCGGCGTAATGACGTACAATGGCCGCAACAATTTCTGTTGTCCTATTCAGCCACTCGGTAACAACCATCGTTTTTCAGACACATAAACTCTTCAAAAATCACCAGTGGGGTCACTGCTGATGTATTTAATGTCATAGAACAAAACGTGATTTATCTCTTCAATTTGTGTCAACCACAGACCCTATTTCGAGCTATTTTCCAAAACCCTATGGAGAAAATGCATTGCTTTTTGACGAAGGAACCGGAAGTGCTAAAAATGCTAACTTATTTCTGGGTTTTAGGATGCGTCACTGCGGATCTCTATTGCGGAGATATTCCCGCGAGAGTGCGGAAAGCTTAAATAAATACATTCATTTCCAATATGAAATGTTACCAATATACACACGGACCACAATTTGAGAAGCACTGACCTAGATAGATAAACTTGCAAACATGTCAGATGAACCGGCGCATAAGAAAACAAAATACTGTCAAACTAAACTGAAATTCAACAACTTGAATGTCACATCCCTGACATGCATCCAGAGTCACATTTGGAAACTTAAAGTTTTTTGACAACCAGACAAAACGGGTGAAAATGAGAAAATGTAATAGTGCCTCATAATGATGGTAGAGTCCCCTCAAGCTCCCCTTCCATTCATCCAGAGACCAGTTTGCAAACTTAAAGTTTGGTAAGAACCAGGCTGGGGGGTCTGCAGGCAACAAATCTATCCGAGCCAGAGTGCACATGGCATGCATACATTCCTCCAGGACATCAGACAGCCATTTTTTTTCCTCTCAAAAAACCGGGTTTCCGATTTCATGCAGTAGTCTGAAATGGCTGAATTAATTTTTCCGACGGAGGAGGGGAAACTTTCTTTCCCCTCTCCGTTGTAAGTTGCGACGGAGAAGTGTAAAAGTGTCCGGGGCTTCGGCTCGAAGCGCAAAAGGGTTGAGCTTTTTCGAGCCCCTTCTCCGTTGGCACTCAGTCGTTTTTTCGACAACTTTTAAAACTTCATTTTTGATTATTTTAAGATATAATTGACCGTTTTCTTTACTTTGTTCTTCTTTCCATGGGTGGGTGCGCATGGCAGGCCGCCTATGAGCACCCAAATTTGGCCTGGAACCTCCAGGATTTGTGACCAAAGCTCCATAAACTGACAAAATCACCCAGAAGACCAGACACAGACACCCAGGGCACATCACCCACCCTCTATTACCCAGGGAACAGGGCTCTGATGTGGGCTAAAGTATTGTTAGAAGCAGTGCCAGTTAGAACATGGCTTTTCTACCCAGGAATAAGTGTTTGAAACGTGGGGAAAAGTGGTGTGAATAGAGGGAGAGTGTACCCAGAGAGCACCATGCAGCACATGGATTTTCTACCCAGGAATAAGTGTTTGAAACGCGGGGAAAAGTGTTGTAAATAGGAGGAGATTTTACCCAGAGAGCACCATGCAGCACATGGATTTTCTACCCAGGAATAAGTGTTTGAAAGGTGGGGAAAAGTGGTGTGAATAGAGGGAGAGTGTACCCAGAGAGCACCATGAAGCACATGGATTTTCTACCCAGGAATAAGTGTTTGAAATGCAGGGAAAAGTGGTGTGAATAGAGGCAGAGTGTACCCAGAGAGCACCATGCAGCACATGGCTTTTCTACCCAGGAATAAGTGTTTGAAACGTGGGGAAAAGTGGTGATAGTGATAGCAGAAATAGTGCTTACAATGCAAAGAGAGTTTACCCAGAGAACAGGCTGCTCCAGCACTTTACAAGCCAGGAAAAGTGATTGAATCCTGGGTATGCATGTTTTCAATAGTCTGATACCTCCAGGGCGCATCACCACATTTTACAAGCCAGGGAAGGTGCCTGAATCCTGGTTAAACATTGTTTAATTGTTTTTAAATGTGCTACAGTGTTTTGTCACTTTCAAAACTCTCCCGTCATTGGCCGGAGAAATGGTGTCGATGTTGTATTCAATCTGACCGTTAATATTCCAGTGAGACAAAGTAGGTACAATGACCGGAGTGATCCCATGTTAATTTTGTCCCAAAACTGGAGCATTCCCTCACCCCGGAGCGCACGGGAGCGTCCTGGTTTCCATGCCTACAGCGTATGCTGTCAGGCATGGGACCATGGGGAAAATTCCGTGGCGCGGGGACGCTCTCTCCGTTTTATGCGAGGAGTACGGAGACTCAGACCTGTGCTCTTTTAGGTCAAGAGTGATCACCTTGGATGGCTTCTTTCCCCCTCCTCACAGGTCGGAGGAAGAAGCCACGTCTCATCTCCTCTGTCCTGTGCGCGCGCTGTCCTGCTATGTGGCGCGCACGGCTGCCTTGTGCTGTTCTCAGCGCGTGTTTGTGCATTATAGAGAGCGCTCGATCGGGCAGCCTCTGTCTGCACAACAGCTGTCACACTGGCTGTGTGAGGCTGTGTCGCAGGCATATGTCTTCTCTGGGGTGGATCCCCCGGGGAACATCAGTGCACACTCCACCAGAGGAATTTCCTCCTCCACGGCTTTGCACGGAGGAATGTCAGTGGAAGACATTTGCACTGCTGCATCTTGGTCTTCCCCCTGTTCATTTTTTAAATTTTATTTGAGGGATGTCTCCCATTCCTCTCTGACACACCCTGTACTGAGTGTCTTGTCAGAGTGAGTGGTGTCAGGGATCCAGCTGTGCGCTCTCCTGCCTGTCTACACGCAGAGAGCTGCCCTTGTTCCCCCTCTTTTTGTCGCTGGGCAAAGTGTGACCTTCGTCTCTACTTTTTCACAGCGGCAGGTTTGTATTGTTCCCAGCCTTCGTCCCCTCATGGAAAATATTCGTGTTATGCTATATTCCAGGGACTGTGATGCACCATTCGCATGGTGCAGTAGGCATGGGTTATTATCTGAGCAGGTGTGTCTGTGCTTGTAGTACCGGGCAGACCCAGTGGGGCGCAGACTACATCTTGCTTCGCCCTTAACCTAATAGCGATAGCCTTAGAGGGCGAAGCCATATACGAAATAGAACTGAAGTTACCTACTGTAACTCCAGCTTCTATGAGTATAGGCGTAGCCCTCTAAGTTCTGGGCCCCACTGGCTCCACGAATAGCTGAAGAAAAGTTGTTTGTGTGGGAGCAGATTGTCGGGCCTCCTTCCTATTTATACCGGAAGGGAGCCCGAGGGTGGGGCCCACCTCGTGGGTGGGCGTGGACTACAAGTGTTTCAGTGCTGCGCGAGTGCGCAGGGGATTACCCAATAGCGATAACACATATTTCCAAGGCACTCCTTTATAATTATTGGGATAAACAGGTTTTAAATCATTCCAATGTATACTATAGGACAGTAACCAAAAATATCCTTTAAAACTGGAGAGATAAAAAAAAAAATGCATAAATAAATAAATGTTAAGGTAAAATAAGATATGAATGAACAACACAAATAAAATAAGTTACATTCATTTGTTATTGGCTATTGGTTATGTTCACACATTGATTACATCCACTTGTCTAAGATGACAACAGAGACTTTCGACCGAAAACCAGCTGTTGACTTGTGGATGCAAGCATCTAATCGCAGACTCAACCAGAGAGAAAGTAGTAGGCCTACATCATCAGCTACCGAGAGACAGAGAGGAAGACAGTGATGAGAACAGTCAGGAGGGTAGTGATGACAGCTTGTAGGATTACTGGTCGTGCTAATGTTGTCTTGTGTTCACCTCTGCATGTGTGTTCTGTGTTCACCTCTGCATGTGTGTTCAGTGCCGTGTGTCTGGCAAATAAAGTCAAGACCACCTCAAAAGTTACGGTTTATTTCATTTTAAGGATGAGCACCAAGCAACATCTCCAGGTGCTCCTTTGAGAACCAGGGCAAAAAAGTTATGTGCACCCCTGGGTATATACTCTGATCTGGGCTATAGGAGTGACAGAAGATAAGCAGCAGCCTCAGTTGTGGATCTTGATCCGGACTGACGGCAGCCTGATGGCCGCTGCCCTCACCTCGGCACTCATGTCCACACCCAGCAGCGCCCTGGAACACAACACGCATTAGAGCTGATGGTATAATAGGAGCTATCTACTGACATTGTAAATACTTACTTTGGCTCATAGCAGACATCCACATTTGGAGGTAGTATCCCTTTCCCTTCTCTCAGGCGCTCAACACCATTCCTGGTATAAAAACACAAAAAGGAACTGTATAGTGGGGCAAATCATCCAATCGGATACATTTTTAAGCTTTACTGAACCTCAGTACACCCACCATGCAATCATCACTCCGTTGTCAGTGCAGAATTTGGCAGGGGGGCAGAGCAGATGTAGTCCTGTGGTCTCAGTGATGATGCTCAGAGTCTTGCGGATGTACTCATTGCTGGCTACTCCTCCAGACAGGACCTGAACAGAATTCATAGTGTTCACCTCATAAATCCCCTGAAAGGAACAGAATGTGTTTGTCCCTAGTTCAGTACTTTCAGACACCAGTACACTATCTTTGGGTTTCAACTGAAAGCTCATTAGTTCAGAACACATACTGTCTGTTTAAGAAATACTTCAACCACAAAAAGACCATTTGTATATTAACTGCTCACCCTGTGTAGAACTCTTGAAGAACATTTTGTTTTTCTCACATACTTTCAAAGTCAACTGAGAATCCAAAAAGTCCTGATTAGATAAGTACATTATAACAGCAAAACTATATGAAAAATGTGATTGGCTTAGAATTGAGGAGACATCTGATTGGCTATAGTTAGAAAAAATTACAAGTACAAATCGGCTGACCATCAGGGGAGTCTCAAAAAACCCACACACGAATGCACAGCGATCCGTGCACAGAAAGCGGTTTGTGTTTGCAGGTTCAGAGGTTTTGAACGGGAAACAAATATGTGAGGATCAAAAATACATATGTAAAACTTTTTTCTGTATTTGTATTTTATTTACATGTATGTGGATCCGGAAATACAAGTGTGAATCCTTCTGTGTGCATGTGTGTATTATGAGACTGTTCTGAGCCCATACAGTAAAGTCTCGTTCATCCAGTTGTATACTCACTACTTTTCCATCACATGCACTTTTTGCTACAACCAAACAATAAAAAACTCTTTGGATTTGCTTCACTTTGGACTCGCTGGTCTGCACTAGCTTCATACTTTTTATACGAAAATGTTTTGAATGGTAAAGTTGAAATGAAAAGGCATGTGAGAAAAAACAAAGCATTTCTAGAATTAGAGAATTTAAGGTAACAGAGTGAGTTATTAGTACACATTTTGTGGGTGAAGTATTTCTATAGTTTCTGAAAAACAGCTGGGCATTGTTGTTCTTTACTAAGTTATGTGTAAACATCAATTTCAGCGGCTATTTAAAGTATTTATTTGTATTTAGGTTTAATTATTTGGATTTAACCGATCAAATGCGCAAGTAATTGCAGTAACGCAGTCTTCAAGCTTGTAGAGTTATATATCTTTTGTCATAAACATGTCATATTTTGAATATTAACAATACATTTACTTTGCATAACAGAGTACCATTTAATTTATACATTATCTCAATTATTATCCTTTTTTTCCTGAACCTTGTGTACGTTTACATTTTTTTCTTTTCGTGTCAGTAAATACAGCAACTGTTTGTTGTGATAAATGCATATTATATGAATGTAAAAGTCTTTATTTGATGTTGTTAACATTTGAAATAAAAAAAGATTCCAATAAGAATCAATAACTGAAATGTTGAACATCAGCTACATTGTCTCAAAGATCTATGGGAGTATTAAATAAATAGTGACACTCACCAGGATGGGATTGCTGGATGGCAGCATGCCGTTCTCCTTGCAGAACACGATGGCCCGGTGCGTGCGCTTTGCCAGATGACAGGCCACCGTGTGCTGTGTGGCAGCTGCAATGTCCTTCACACAGGACAGCAGAGTCCCCTGCTCTATACCTGCAGAGGGTACAAGTAAGTAACATGTGAGAATACTAGGGAACTAGTGACAGAAAGTATACTTTTTTTCATTATCAAGAGTGTGTTTATTCTAGGGCTGCAATTTACCAACTTAATTTATGAATTATTGTCAATATAAATGAATCTGCCCCATTATTTTCTAGAGGTGAGATAATGGTAAAATAGGCCTTGTTTTGTCCAAAACCAAAGTAGGTTCACTGGAGAAAAGCAAGAAAGCTCCATTTGTAATATGTTATGGCTGAAGCTACAGCTTATAATGATGTATTTGATGTTCCCAAACAGTTGTATAAATAGATCTTAAACCTCTATTTGTGTACTTCAGTTTTTTGTTTGTACTACAGTTTCCAAAACAAAACAAAATTCTTAGATGCGTTGAATTTCAGACACCTTCCTTGACTTTCCATTTGCATGAAAAGCACAGGTGAAACTATTAACATGTATGATCCCATGGTTTAGTGCAGTTCAGTGCAGTAGTCGTGTTTGTTGTTATTTGATGTTTTGAGCAACATAAGCTGAAAGAATCTGGTGGTTGTGGTTTTCCTTTCTGAGACCATAGAGCAGGGGTGTCAAACTGAAATACACAGTGGGCCAAAATAAAAATATCGGTACTAGTCGAGGGCCGGACTGGTTCAAAGGTTATTTCAAAACGTATTGAAATGAACTTATTGCACATAAGTAGTAATAATGATACTGTTTCAATTACATTAGTATGCATGCAAAGTGACAGGTGGTGTGACAGGTCACATCTCTCCTACTTATGCTAATGAGCTAAGTCCCGCCCTTTGTTCGAGGTGGATGTCACACCTAGGTGTGAAATGCCCCCCGGTGTAGCGCCTTTGTTGTCTAATCCTTTGATGTGAGGGTTGAGGTGTTATAACAGGCAGGTGTGATTTCACACCAGCGTGTTATAAGCCTCTGATGTTAATCTAGGTGTTGATTAAGGCAGTCTCTATGAAGTTGTGCGTGAGACTGTCTCGCCCCCGTCCCCTCACAGCCCTTTGTTGTCTAATCTAATTAGCCTTTGATGTCTGTCCTTTGATGTGAGGGTTGAGGTGTTATAACAGGCAGGTGTGATTTAACACCGGCGTGTTATAAGCCTCTGATGTTAATCTAGGTGTTGATTAAGGCAGTCTCTTTGAAGTTGTGCGTGAAACTGTCTCGCCTCCGTCCCCTCACACCCCCGGCCTCTCCCCCTTTCTCCACCCCTTCCTGTCACACGCTATGAGGCCAGAAGATAGTGGGGGTGGAGTTAGGTGAAAAAAAAGAAAGAAATCTGTGCAGACTAAATAAAAAGCCATTAATTTTCACTCACTAAGTCACCTAAAACTTTTATTGTCCTCTCTAAATTAGATTAGTTTTTTTATATGATTTGTGTGAACTAATGTGTAATTACTTTATTAACTACAGATGTAGCACCTCATTTCAGACTCCAGCTTACAGCTTCCTGCCTACGACCTGCCTAAGACCAGTATCGAGGAATGTTAAGCCCTCCCACTATTTTCCAAGAGGGCGTTGCCAGATTTTCAATTTCAGGCTTTAACCAGGAGATGGCGCTTCATTCACAAATAGGGGACGGGTGGCGCAGTGGTCTGTGCATCTGATCATCAGATCAAGGGGGGTGCTGGGGAACTCCAGTTCGAAACCCGCTCCTGCCGCCACTGCGTCAGGCCGTTGTGTCCTTGGGCAAGACACTTCACCTGAACTTGCTCCTGTGGGTATTGTCCACAGTGGTGACCATTGCATGTATGATATGTGTAATGTGTATTTGTAAAGCGCTTTGAGCATCTGGAAAAGCGCTATAATAAATGTAAGGAATTATGAATTATTATAAATACAGAAAGACAACTTTCATGGACTTGCAGTTGTGTTTTGAAGAGCATTTGAACACATCAATATTTTAGATCAACTAAAGTATATCTAATATTGTAATTCAATAATATATAGTCTTTATATATTAAATAATCATAATAATAATGTAAATGTTTACATTACACTTCTTTATTTGTTATGCTCATACTTTTACCTTTACAATCGTTTGCTTTAATATACAGTATATTTTTTGTATATTTTTGTGTTTGCTTCCTCCTGCTCCCTTTCGGACACATACTGTATGATTTATTATTATTATTAATATGAAGATATTATTAAGATAAGATAAGATAAGATGTTACTTTATTGATTGAACATTTTAGTTTAGAATGTGCTGTCCCACGGTAATTCAGAAGGCTCACAGGTCACATTCCGACCATTATTTAAAACAATAGGTGCTTTCACACCGTCTACAGTTTGATTTGTATAGAGGTAGCTGTGTGGCTGAATGGCCAGCGATTAGGTGTGGCGCATTTATCATAGGTGATCAGAGCTAACTGCCTGCCGTCAGATTTCATTTAAAAAACAGGTCTGATTTGAAGACTTTTTCTGCGCTCATAAAGAATGATAAGAATAAGAATAATGCGTATTGAACTGGTTTCATTAATTAGTGAGTTTATTTAACACTAGGACCGCCAATCGGGTGTGTTGTGTGTGTGCAATGTAACTTTTTTTCAATAAAATATTAAAGTCTCCCAGTCTGTGACTTTTCCTGAAAGTGTGTTATGTATCACCCTATGTTGTTAAAAATTGCATTCTAATAGCGGGATTTGACGGTTTTAGGTAGGCCTATACAAAAACCTCTGGCGGTTCTAGTGTTAAGGTAATTAGGTACAGAAGAAGCCCTTTTTTATCAGTAACGAATTTAGCAGTTGAACATAAAAGTCAACTAACTGAGGGTCACTTGCAATGACAGTGTTGTGTCTAACTGTAAGCTTGTCACTCAGAGTAACCTACAGTTAATTTAGCTGCTGGAGAAGAAAGATCAGGGGGGAGGGGGGGGGGAGAGAGCTGTGGTTGATGGGCCATTAGTTGTGCAGCTGAGAGCTGCCGTTTCATTCAGACTGTTTAAAAAACTGTAACAACGGACTATTTTTCTTAGCGGATGCATGTCAATTTAAATCAATACAACTATTTTTTAAATCAATAAAAACATTTTCGAAATCCATAAAAGCATTTCAATTAATATTGGGAGTCATGTCGTTACTTTGTTGAGAATGTGGCCATTTAATAAGCGGGATAATTTGCAGCGACGTGTTCCTTATGGGGAAAATAACACCCTTCATGCAGATCAAGATCCCTCCGCTACGCATTGGGATCCTGATCTGCCGACGAGTTGAATACAGTATATTCATATGTGTCAGTGATTTCATGTCAATTCGGCAAACATAAACATAAATGATCGTGGTGAAGATGATGATTAAATTAGGATTAAAAATCGAGAGCCGAGCTGCATTTCTTCCCGTTCGTTTTTTTCTACTAAACAACATTATTTTGTTAAATAACAACATGATGATGTTTTGTAAATGATTACATGTCTCTTATTTAGCACAGAGTATGATATCCGTGACATATGGATCTTAACAAAGTTCCGCTGTACATCCAGCGTACTGTATCTGACTTTATTTCACATGAGCTCCAGTGTGGAACCCCACTGCATCCCCTGGTGGATCAATGATCCATTGCAGCTGGCTTCATAATAATTACATGTATTTATCACGGGGGAGGTCTCAAGTCAAGCTGGAGGTTTTCCCTTGAGCGAGGGCAGATCACGTACCAATCACGGCCCTCGCCTTTCAAACTGTCTGAAATGAAGCGCTACATCTGTATAAGGAAGTCTCTTTTATGAAGAGGGGTAATAATAATTTAAAAGATCTTAATGACCCCCTGATCTTGTATTTTTAATGTTTAATTACTTCACACAACTTTAAAAGCCCCTATGAAGTTGTTGTTAACCAAGGATGTTCTTTTTGAAATTGTATGACTTGTGAACTGGATGTTCTCGTAAGTTGTATGCAAAAAGTTAAAACTAGAACAAATGAAATACTTTGTCTAAATAGATGTTATTTAAGAATGTGACTCTAAAAGGCAAGTTTGTGATTTAACACTTTTTTACTGACACTAGGCAGATTTAGCTTTTTTTATCTCGTTGTCTTTCTCTTACTTTTTGGATATCATTTTATGTATGACAACTTTACAACTGGTAGAAAGTTAAGTACTTTTTCTGAACAGATTTTCTTTAAGACTGTGACTCTTAAAGGCATTTTGTGATTTTAACAATTTTACTGACACTGCAGATTTGTGTGTAATTCTCTCACAAAGGAACAGTAAGTCTCTTACTTTTTGGATAGAGTTTTATGTATGGCAACTTTACAACTGGTAGAAAGTCAGTCACTGTGTAACGCTTTTATTTTCTTAAAGACTGTGACTCTAAAAGGCAAGTTTGTGATTTTAACACTTATTTACTGACACTAGGCAGATTTTGGCTTTTTTCTCTTTTCTCTTGCCAAGATACTTTGAGACACACTTTGAGGTATGCAAAACCTTAAAACTAGAAAATGAAGTACATTGTCTGATTAGATTTTTTCTTAGAGACTGTTTCTCTAAAAGGCAAGTTTGTGATTTTAACACTTTTTACTGACACTCGGCAGATTTGTGTGTAATTCTCTCACAAAGGAACAGTAAGATACAATTTTTATGTATGCAAAACCTTAAACATTTTTTAAATCAAGATACTTTTGTGATACACTTTTATGTAGGAACATTTTACAACTGGTAGAATGTCATTTACTTTGTATCAAATGTATTTTCTTAAAGACTGTGACTCTAAAAAGGCACGTTTTGTGATTTTAACACTTTTGTACTGGCACTAGGCAGATTTTGTTTTTTCTCTCGTTGTTTTTCTCTTACTTGTGGATACAGTTTTACGTTGGTCAACTTTACAACTGGTAGAAAGTTAAGTACTTTTTCTGAACAGATTTTCTTAAATAATCAAACTCTAAATGGAAAGTTTGTGATTTTAACACTTATTTATTGACACTAGGTAGATTTTGGCTTTTTCTCTTTTCTTGTGTTACTAAGATACTTTTAGACACACTTTGATGTATGCAACACTTAACAACTGGTAGAATATGAAGTAATTTGTAAGGAATTCAGTTTCTTTCAATGGCCTAGGCAGATTTTGGCTTTTTTCTCTTGCCAAGATACTTTGAGACACACTTTGAGGTATGCAAAACCTTAAAACTAGAAATGAAGTACATTGTCTGATTAGATTTTTTCTTAAAGACTGTTTCTCTAAAAGGCAAGTTTGTGATTTTAACACTTATTTATTGACACTAGGCAGATTTTGGCTTTTTTTTCTCTCTTTTCTCGTGTTACTAAGATACTTTTAGACACACTTTGATGTATGCAACACTTAACAACTGGTAGAATATGAAGTACTTTATAAGGAATTCAGTTTCTTTTAATGGCCTAGGCAAATTTTGGCTTTTTTCTCTTGCCAAGATACTTGTAGACACACTTTGAGGTATGCAAAACCTTAAAACTAGAAAATGAAGTACATTGTCTCCGAAGTGCCTTGGATCCTCCAATCATCCGTAAAAATGTCTTTATCAATAAGAGTCTGGTCGATCTCAGTAATGAAGTCGGTGAGCCAGAGTCTTTTCATTAACGCGTTGTAATTGTTTCTGAAGAAAAAATTGGGCATGTCATTCAGACAATCGTGTTGCCTCTGGCCGGGGTGACTGACTCGGCATCCGTTGCAGATGTATTCTCTGTACCGATGTATCACCCTCTCCACAATATCAACCAACACCGATTTCACTATGTCCATAAACAGAGACGTCTTGGCCCAAGGAGCAAAATCAGCAGCAGTAGTATTGCAAGATTCGGGTCTCCAAAATGGTGGTGATGATGGTAGTCTAGGAGTTTGTTCCTGGCTGCAACTCGCGGGGGGAGACTTGGTTTTTCTCAGATCCATGGCTAGTTTTCAACGGTTGTCTTAGTGGGGTCCTTAGTTTCAGATGATTTGCTGAGTGGAGGGTGGGACTTATTGAGTTGAATGGGGGGAGTCATCTGTATAATTGAGAGTTTTTTAAAAAGTTCTTTAAGCTTTGTAGCTTTTTCGTCTATCATTTCCAACCAAGCAGCAAGAGGTCACATTTTAGAATAAGTAATAGTTTGTCATGATTTTACGGAATAAGTCAAAAGTATAGTTTGTCAGAAAAAAAATATATGGAAAAGTCATTGTGTACAATAGTATGTTGAAAATCAAAAAAGAAACTCAATTCATTACAAATTAATGAATATTTTATCTAGTTCTAAAGTTTTGCACCCATTAAAGAAAACCCCATTCCTTACAAAGTACTTAATATTATTCCCTTTGTTAAGTGTTGCGTACATCAAAGTGTATCTAAAAGTATCTTGGTAGCAGAAAATAACTAAAATATGTAAGGCTATCAGAAAAAAAACCATTGTTTAACTGAACAAGTGTTTAAAGAAAACGGCCATTAAAAGAAAACAAATTCCTTACAAAGTACTTACATATTCTACCAGTTGCTAAGTATTGCATACATCAAAGTGTGTCTAAAAGTATCTTACTAACACAAGAAAAGAGAAAAAAGCAATGATATTAACAAAACTGGATTGATCCACTGAAATAATAAATAAATAATTTCAAAAGTGCCTTAAAAGAAAATATATTCAGATAAAGTATTTTAGGTTTTGCATACATAAAAAGTGTATCTTACAGTTCCTTTGTGAGAGAATTACACACAAATCTGCAGAGTGTCAGTAAAAAAGTGTTAAAATCACAAACTTGCCTTTTAGAGAAACAGTCTTTAAGAAAAAATCTAATCAGACAATGTACTTCATTTCTAGTTTTAAGGTTTTGCATACCTCAAAGTGTGTCTCAAAGTATCTTGGCAAGAGAAAAAAGCCAAAATCTGCCTAGGCCATTGAAAGAAACTGAATTCCTTACAAATTACTTCATATTCTACCAGTTGTTAAGTGTTGCATACATCAAAGTGTGTCTAAAAGTATCTTAGTAACACAAGAAAAGAGAAAAAGCCAAAATCTACCTAGTGTCAATAAATAAGTGTTAAAATCACAAACTTTCCATTTAGAGTTTGATTATTTAAGAAAATCTGTTCAGAAAAAGTACTTAACTTTCTACCAGTTGTAAAGTTGACCAACGTAAAACTGTATCCACAAGTAAGAGAAAAATAACGAGAGAAAAAACAAAATCTGCCTAGTGCCAGTACAAAAGTGTTAAAATCACAAAACGTGCCTTTTTAGAGTCACAGTCTTCAAGAAAATATATTTGTTACAAAGTAAATGACATTCTACCAGTTGTAAAATGTTCCTACATAAAAGTGTATCACAAAAGTATCTTGGTTTAAAAAATGTTTAAGGTTTTGCATACATAAAAATGGTATCTTACTGTTCCTTTGTGAGAGAATTACACACAAATCTGCCGAGTGTCAGTAAAAAGTGTTAAAATCACAAACTTGCCTTTTAGAGAAACAGTCTCTAAGAAAAAATCTAATCAGACAATGTACTTCATTTCTAGTTTTGAGGTTTTGCATACCTCAAAGTGTGTCTCAAAGTATCTTGGCAAGAGAAAAAAGCCAAAATCTGCCTAGGCCATTAAAAAGAAACCGAATTCCTTACAGTACTTCATATTCTACCAGTTATTAAGTGTTGCATACATCAAAGTGTGTCTAAAAGTATCTTAGTAACACGAGAAAAAAGCCAAAATCTGCCTAGTGTCAGTAAATAAGTGTTAAAATCACAAACTTGCCTTTTAGAGTCACAGTCTTTAAGAAAATAAAAGTGTTACACAGTGACTGACTTTCTACCAGTTGTAAAGTTGTCATACATAAAACTCTATCCAAAAAGTAAGAGACTTACTGTTCCTTTGTGAGAGAAAGATGGCGCAGACAAATCAACTTCCGGTGATACCGAGGACCAACGAGCGAGGAAATGAAAATAATCGACCTGAGAAGCAGCCATAGATGGGTCCTCCATGGCTCCTCCGCGGATGCATAGAGTGGCAAAGTCACGCCCATCTACTTCCGGTCCATGGGACCTTATTTCGGAAAAATTATGTATTGAAGTCAATGGGGAGAGAATGATTATCTTTCGATCCTGTTTGAATTGTGCCACGAATTACACATATGATGTTTGTCAATCTTAAAAAACCATTTCCATGTCAAAAAAGTCACAGTTTGTCGTAAAACTGTTGAAATATAAGACTATGAAAATACGCAACTAGAAAGACTACAAATCCCAGAGTCGCGTAAGTAGGGTTGCCAACCATCCCGTATTAGCCGGGACGTCCCATATTTGAGCCAAAAGGGGCGTGTCCCGTACGGGACTTTGTTTGTCCCGGACTCCCGTGTAAGGGAAAAATAAAAAATATGTTTCTGTTTGCGCACAATGCAGTGTGTCTGGCTGCGTGCCTGTGTGTTTGTGTGCTCTATGAGAAGGGCGCTAGGACCGCTCAGTTGACAGGGCATGCACAATGCTCGCATGTGTGTGTGTGAGATTTTCTCTGCTGGGCCGCGGGCGCCGCATCACTGTTTGTGTGGCATGTCAGCCTGTTCGAGAGGGGTCTGCCTGCAGACCTCCACTCTCAGGACAGTTCCGGTGCAGACCTCCACTCTCAGGACACCTCCACTGGCAGCCTGCACCGGAACTGTCCTGAGAGTGGAGGTCTGCAGGCAGGCTCCCATGGCCTGTTCAGTCGTGTGGGAAAATGAGCACTGCCGGTGGAGGAGGTGATAATGAAAGAGGAGAAGAGAGAGAGGATAAGGTTCTGGGCCCTGGCCCTTCTAAAAATAAAATAATTGTGTCTTACAACAAACAGTGGGAAGAAAAACACAGTTGGGTAAAGCACGTTAGTGGAGATCTGTCTCGGGTCTTCTACACCTTGTGTCGAAGGGAGTTTTCAATAGGTCACGGTGGAGAAAACGACCTGAAACAGCATGCTGGCACAGAAATGCACAAGCGAGCAACACAAAATAAAGGTGCATCAAATATAACTAAATTCTTCGGCAGTTCAACTGCAGAACAAGACAAAGTTGCTGCATGTGAGGTAACATCAGTGTATCACACTGTGTGATACACTGATGTTATAGGCCTACCTCACATGCAGCAACTTTGACATTTTGAGGGTTTTGGGGGATTTGACCCCCAAAAACATTTTCGAACTCTAGGGGCTGGCTCCCCCAAAATAATTAAATAAGATAACCCTAACCCTAAACCTTAATAAAGTAATACAAAAAAGTAACTAAATCCGCCAGACACCCGAAAATCTTTGCGCGCACGGGGGCGGGGGACTCATGCATGTGTCCCGTTTCTCCATTTCTGGAAGTTGGCAACCCTACGCGTAAGTGATGTCATAACTGATGTCACAATTGTTTTCCTCCGCTAAATATAAGAGATAGCTAAGATAAGATAACTTTAACAAGATGCCTGTGTGCTTAGTACCAGGTTGTTATCATACCAGCAATGGGTCTTGCTCGTTCTTTCGCTTCCTGTCTGATGAAAGGACCAGGAGTGGCTGGATCAAGTTAGCTACCTAACTAGTAGCAAGCACGTTAGTTAGCATTACAGCCTTAGCCTTGTCATTTGTATTAGCCTTAACATGAAGTAACATTAAGTAACCCAAAATGTTAAACAGTAATGGCCCGTCCACACAGCGGCGTGCGTTGAAGCTTGCTGGCGGGCGTGTCTGAAACTCAACCAACAACCAATCGCATGAATCTCCCGCCCCTGTCACACAAGCAGTGGTTTGATTGGCTAGAGCTTGTACTGGCATATGATTCGATTGGCTGACGCTTCTGCCGAGGCTTCAAAAGTTGAACATTGCTCAACTTTTGCACCGAGCCATGCCAGCAAAGCTCCGCTTCGCATCCCACAATGCAGTTTGGCGAAAAGTGATGTCACCCCATTCAAAGTGAATGGTGAAACTTTCAACTCACGCCGCTGTGTGGACGGGCCGTAACGGCCAGTCCACACAGCGGCGTGCGTTGAAGCTTCCAACGCTTTTGCCCATTCACTTTGAATGGGGTGACGTCAATTTTAGCCGAACTGCATTTTGGGAAGCGACGTGGAGCGTTGCTGGCGTAGCTCGCTACAAAAGTTGAGCAATGTTCAACTTTTGACGCCTCGACGGAGGCGTCAGCCAATCGAATCATATGCCAGTACAAGCTCTAGCCAATCAAACCACGTGCTTGTGTGTCTGGGGCGGGAGATTCATGTGATTGGTTGTTGGTCGAGTGTCAGACACGCCCGCCGGCAAGCGTCAACGCACGCCGCTGTGTGGACGGGCCGTTAGAGTAGTAGTCATATTTTGTGAACCCTTTGAAGAGTACTGTCACATCGGTGTGATCATTCTATAATACACCATTCAAGCCCGGGGGAGAAATGCTAACGCTACATTAGCATCGGCGATCTTTTCTACTTCATGCTATCTGCACAAATGGTTGACATTAAACATTAAAAAGACCAGGCAGTTCAGAGAGAATCAAAGGAAGGCAGGCAGGCAGCTTTGCATGACATTCTTCTGGACGTGTTTCATTGTGGTGATAGTGAGGGTAGTCAATCCCTTGTTTAGCAAGACAGTAGTGACGGCCATCTTGGTGATGTGTGTTGATGTGCAAGACCAGAGATGTAGTTCATTCAGCGTTTCACACAACAAAATGTGTTACTTCACAGACACTTTTTTTTTTTTTTTACTGGCAAAATTATCTTTTAAATTGACAAACATCATATGTGTAATTCGTGGCACAATTCAAACGGGATCGAAAGATAATCATTCTCTCTCCATTGACTTCAATACATAATTTTTCCGAAATAAGGTCCCATGGAGGTCCACCGGAAGGGGAGGGACTTCGCCACTCTATTTCCGGGAACGGTGGAGGCGTTACGCACGGCCGGATTTATCTCAGCCAATGACAGCTCTGCATGCATCCCCTGGATATTATTTTAGTAACTGGCTGCTTTCATCGCGACGCAATGTTTACAGTGAGAACATCTGTGAGGTCCGTGCAGAAAGCAGAGCAGTGTGTATAATATATATATCACTCAGCCTACATTACTCTCTGTATTTGTATGGTGTAGTTTGGTAGATATCTACAAACAAAGAGTCAATATGTTTCTCAGACCATTTAGTGCTTCACATAATAAAATACACAACGGCTGTAGCCTGATTATGCTTTAGGAGCTGTAGGTGTGTGTGGTACAGTGTGTAGGTGTGTGTGTGTTGTACAGTGCGTAGATGCGGCGGACAGACGGGTCTCAGTTGGTTTGGTGTCCTATGCTTACTTCTAATACTTGTGCAAGTACATACAAATATGGGCCAAAATACAACTTTTGGCCCGTAATTGCAATTCCCCATTTCAGCGACCAGAGAGAGGGGGGGATATAGCCAGTCTCTGATTGTGTTACGTTATTATGAGAGTGCTCTCATACTTGTTTGATTCTGAAATTGTATATATTTATCTGTAGCCTGTTATTGTCTCATTATACCGCACTGTCAATGAATTAAAAGTAAATATATAAGTCGTCATGAACACATCTGTCCATCAGACAGAGGGCTGCTGTGCCTCCTGTCATCATTAATGGACGTCTCTTTAAAATGACCGCTCAGAGGAGAGGAGTTCTCATTTCTCTAACCACCTGCTGCTTCCCCTCCTCTCTCCTCGGTTCCCCTCCTCAGTCCTCCGCTCGCATCTACTGTGGGCGGCACTAAGTCTCGAGGGTAGGAGTCGAGGAGGGGAAATTAGAGTATTGAGAAACCTCTATTGTGTCTTCATACCTTCCTCTGCTTCTTTTTTCATTATCGCCATGTTAACTTGATTCCGTAGCCCAGCGAATGAAAAGCAGCAGTCGTACGTTTGTCCCATGGGGGTCCTGAACGGGAACCTTGACCTGTCTCCATCCTTTGCTAGGAGCTCTAGAGCCTGTCCTCCACTCAGTGTGGAGCACTGTGGGTGCTTTATGAGAGACAAACGCCTTGCAACCTGAATCCGAAAAAATAATACATTAAGTTAAAATACACAAATTGAACAACATGAAAACTAAATGATATTGGGGTTAATGGAATAATTCACCCTGAAATCATGAAATATATATTTCTCATGTTAAATGTAGTGCTATTCATCTCTATGAAACTAGTTTTCTCTCTGATTATAATGCAACTCAATGGCTTGTGGTGCCAACATTTCTTTTTTTTTAAAACTTCAACATAATTGTCTTTTTCAAGAAATACAAACCCAATAAATACGCAAAAAAATAAAAACCTATCAAATAAATATGTTGGGAAGGAAGACATCTCCAACACTTGTTCATTGTCTCCACTGTAAGGGGTCCCTGGCCTCAAATAGTTGAATAACCCCTGACCTTGATTAATAAATGGCAGAACAGGTAAGAGGAAACACATTTTTGATTTGATTTTGAATTGACCAATCCCTTTATGACCTTACTTTATCCATCGTATCGCCTGGAGCTTCATCCAGACTGTGACCCAAAAGCAGGAAGTCATCCACTCCTCGAGCCACAGCGAGCAGCGAGTGACCTCCAGAGACCAGCAGCACCAGGAAGGGGAAGGGAACCGGCAGGTGCATCCTGACGGTGAGGGCGTGGGCCTCCATGTGGTGGATGGGGATGAAGGGCTTGTTGTGCTGCCTCACAAACCTCCGACTGAAGTCCAGCCCGATGCCCAGGCTCAGGCCCAGGCCGGGCTTCACCGTGGTGGCCACAGCTGAGAGCCGGCTGGGGGCCACGTGGCTCCTCTCAAGGGCCTCCTGCACCACCCGCTCTATGTTCTCTCTGTGGAGCTGCTGGGCCACTGTGGGGATGATGCCTCCAGTCCTGCAGTATTCAAAAGGGAAGAGATACAAGCAGTAAGTACTCAGATTTATACTTAAGTAAAAGTAGAAGTATCAGTGTGTAGAAGTACTCTGTTACAAGTAAAGGTCCTGCAAACAAAATACTACTCAAGTAAAAGTAGAAAAGTATTGGCATAAAAAAATACTCATTCTGCAGATTGGCCCATTTCAGACTAATATAGATGATGTGTTTTGATTATAATGATCGATGCATTAAAGTGTTATCAAAGCTGGTAAGGGTGCAGCTAGGTTTCATGACTTTGTATACTGCAAGCTTGTGCATTTACTCCAGGTGCAACTAAAAATTGTATTATATTTCGCATCTACAATCCTAATGAAGTGGAATAAAAGTAAATCTGGCACTATATCGGATAGGACCACCATACTAAATTGTTTTAATGAGCATTTTGTGTCCTGTGGCTCTCTGTTTCATTCTGTTTCTAATTATGTTTCTGTGAACACCACAGTCGGTGACTCAGAACAATGTGGTCTGGAAAACCCCTTCAGTTTTACTCCTTTTACTGTTGATGTTGTTCGTGAAGTCTTAACCAAGCTAGATCCTAAAAAGCCGGCTGGTCCGGACAACGTAGAACCTTTCTTTTTAAAGATAGCTGCAGATTTTATTGCTCCACCTCTTACTACTCTTTTTAACCTCTCTCTCAGCACGAACAAAATCCCAAAAGTATGGAAGTCAGCTTATGTCCTTCCTCTACTAAAAGGAGGGGAGGCCACCTTATTAAACAATTATAGACCCATCTCTAAATTGTCAGTTCTGGCCAAGGTTCTTGAACGCTTAGTGAGTGAACAGGTAAAGGAGTTTTTATGTAACAATGACATCCTGTCTAAACATCAGTCAGGCTTCAGAAAGCAACATAGCACCATCACTGCCACAATGAAAGTGGTAAATGATATTACGAGTATTTTAGATAATAAGCAGAGTTGTGCAGCTCTATTTGTTGACCTATCCAAAGCTTTTGATACTGTCGATCATCGCATTTTGAAGCAAAGGCTGGTCAGTATAGGCATGTCCAGCCATGCAGTAGGGTGGTTTGTAAACTACCTCTCTGAAAGATCCCAATGTGTTCAGTTTGATGGGCTGTCTTCTGAGTGGTTAAACATCACTAATGGTGTACCACAAGGTTCAGTTTTAGGTCCGCTATTATTCTCTATCTATATTAATAGTTTAGGTGAAAATGTCGAAGGAGCAACCTTACATTTTTATGCGGACGATACCGTTATGTACTGTGCAGGTCCCTCGATTAACGAGGCTGTTGTTAAATTACAGGCTGTTTTTAACATTATTCAGGCTCAGCTCTCTGAGCTTAAGCTTCTTTTAAATGTGGATAAAACCAAGGTGATGCTCTTTTCTAAAGCTAAAGCTAAAAATACACCAGAGACTGCTTTGGATATTGTAACTACGCAAGGAATACAACTTGAAGTGGTTACCTGTTACAAATACTTGGGTATCTGGCTTGATGACTGTCTCACTTTTAAACTTCATGTCAATAACCTGCTTAAAAAGCTGAGGGTTAGGCTAGGTTTCTTTTACAGAAATAAGTCCTGTTTCTCGCTTGAGGCCAGGAAAAGGCTAGTCACTGTGACCTTTTTACCTGTGCTGGATTATGGTGATTTGTTATATATGAATGCACCTTCCAATTACCTGAGCAAGTTAGATGCTGCGTATCACAGTGCACTGAGATTTTTGACAAATTGTAAAGCACTTACGCATCACTGTACCCTGTATACCAAGGCGGTTATGCCATCACTTACTGTACGGAGGCTCAGTCACTGGTACTTTTTCATTTACAAAGCCATGTTGGATAAACTACCATCTTATATCTGCTCCCTGATCTCTCGGCGAATTGAAAGTACTTATTGCCTGAGATCGCATGCTGTGTTTTTATTAAATGTGCCAAGTGCTAGGACTGTCTTAGGGAAGAAAGCTTTTAGATGTGCAGCTCCACTAACATGGAACAGTCTGCAAAAAGAATGGAAAATTACCAAGCTAGTACCACTACATGTTTTTAAAGCTCGGTTGGATGCTACAAAATCAGATGCTGTTGGTACCTGTACTTGTGGTTAAATATGTAAATTGTCATCCCTGTACATTTTGCTGTATGATGTCCTTTTGTTGTTCTGTTGTTTATGTTTTTATGTCTTCTTGTGGAACCTACTGCTGCAGGTCTCCCTTGAAAAAGAGATCATTGATCTCAATGGGATTTTACCTGGATAAATAAAGGTTTTGAATTGAATTGAAATAATGTACCTGTGCAAAGTAGCAACACATACTGAAGTACAAATATCTCAACATTCTGTTTGTATTTATTTATTTTGTCTGACCCCATACAATAAAGTCTAAGTGGGTTTGAAAACAAACCTAAAGCAGTGAGCCTGTTACCTGAATGGAGATGTGACACCCACCTGAGATGGACTTCTTTCTGTGAGTGTAGAGACTCCCCCAGTATTTTCCCTGTCTCATCCATAACTGCAGCTCCAGTGTCATCACAGCTTGTCTCAATGCCCAAAACCAGTCTGGAGCAGTGGGCTTTAAGTGAAGCACAGCCCCACAATGTGTTTCTTAACTGTAGCAGTCTTTTTACTTTCGTAGGGAACATAGTTATGCCTCTTGTAGGAGTTAAAATAGGGGGGCAAATATAGTGACCTCACATCATTTCCCATTGATTTCTCTCCATTAATAAACGGCAATGGCATGACATAAGGTTTCGAGGAAATTAACAAAAAACAGACAAAACAACAACCTTGTTGAGTTCCGAGCAGAAAACTGTTTTCTGTCTCTGCTACTCTAAAGCGTGTGGCTGTGTCACATGTAAATAATTCCGTGCACCACCGAGTTTGTGACCTCTGATAAAGTACAGACACTAATCCAAACATTTGCAATATACCTAAAATATATAATTATTACGGTAACTTAAATTATAAATACACATAGCTAATAACTGGAAGAATCGTATAGAAAATCAAGGATAGGTCCAAAAAATGTATGACTTTCTAGGGGGACATTTTAGTCGGCTGCACAAATGCGTGCGCATGGAGTCCAGCGCCTGACTGCTTCCTCAACGTTTTGATGTCAGAAGAGGTAAAGTTGATTTACTGTCATTACAACTGTATAATGTGCGGGTAGCTGGTGTGTGCTGTGTGTAACAAACATTGCGCGTGTTTAAAAATTGAAATCAGCCTTTTACATGTAGCAGTTGGCTGTGCTGCGTTCACGGTTACTATAAATGCCGTGCTCAGTGTTTACAGTGGTGGAATGTAACAAAGTACATTTACCCAAGAGCTGTTCTTAAGTCAGACATGTACACTTGTACTTTAGATACTGAGTATTTTTCACATAATGCTACTTTTACTCCACTACATTTTGAAGGCAAATTATGTAGTTTTTACTCCACTACATTTATTTTACAAATGTAGTTACTAACAACTTTGCAGATTTAGATTATTAATACAAAATATAAATGAAAAAAGAAAAGCCTCACCAGTTGTATATCAAGTAATTCAAATAAACCCCACCTTTCCCAAGTGCAACATTGAAGTGATGAACACATACATTCATTAATAAAAATATATGGTTCTAAAATGGTCCATTCTGCAAAATTGATACTCTATTTGTATGCTAATTATTTTTCACTTATACTTAAGCATAATTTTGAATACAGGACTTTTACTTGAGTATTTGTACTCCGTAGTATTGCTACTTTTAATTAAGTAAATAGTAAGTACTAAGTACTAAGTACTTCTTCCATCTCTGGTTGTTTGAAGGCAACATATTAACATTCTAATTTGTATATCTGAAATAACTCATAACATTTTGAAATGTCTCTTGGATTTCACGGCATCAGACAAGTGCGATTTAAGGGTTAATAAATAGGGGGGGAAAACAAAAACCCTGATTAAGCAACTTTTTGGTAAACTTGAATTAATACACTTAATTAGAGTAAAATCATTTTTTAAAACTAAGATATACAACAATTCAATGTGTCCTTACTTTAATTTGTATGTGAACAAACCAGTACTTTTTCATATGTCCTTAAATGTGTAATGTGTCATACAATCGGTTTGATTCTGTCTCTACTGTATTTATTGTGCTGTAGACATAAACGTATTTGAAGTGTTTGGGGGAGCTGAATGTTGCTAATGCTATCAAAATACACTTTAATTCCTCAGATTACGTCCTAATATTACTGCTGCGATTAATGAGGGAAATCCTGTTGATAGCATTTAGGTGAAATTTAAGTTTCTTTTCAGATCGTGAATAATAATGACTTTTGTAAAGTAGTTTTTTTAAACAAGGCTGTTGTACACTTTCTGCCATGACCAGGGAGCTTTAGCTAGCATTAGCCCTCTTTTAACCTGGGTTTTAACAAGCATTTCATGTTGACTTTTCTAAAGGAGTCATGGAACACCCAGCTTGTATTTTGGAGGAGTTGAAGCGGTATGTCGTAAATGAGGCCCCACCAACAGTGTATTACATCCCAGATTTCATATCGGAAGAGGAGGAGTCCTACCTTCAACAGAAAGTGTTTAACTCTCCCAAAACTAAATGGACACAGCTGTCAGGCAGACGGCTTCAGAACTGGGGAGGGTTACCACACCCCAAAGGCATGCTGGCAGAAAAGATTCCTGACTGGCTCCAAACCTACTTTGAGAAAATCTCCTCTCTTGGTGCATTCAGTGGGAAAACGGCCAATCATGTGTTGGTGAACGAGTACAAACAAGGGGAAGGGATTATGCCTCATGAGGACGGCCCTCTATACCACCCTACTGTCACCACCATCAGCCTGGGCTCTCACACCCTGCTCGACTTCTACACGCCCGTCAGCAGCCGGGAGGATGATGCACCGCAGACGGAGGAGAGCCGCTTCCTCTTCTCCCTGCTGGTGAAGCCGCGCAGTCTTCTGATCCTGCAGGAGGACATGTACCAGCGTCTCCTTCACGGCATCCGGCCCCAGGGACAGGACACGCTGACGGACAAGGTGCTGAACCTGTCTGCTGCCGGGGCCCAGCCAGGAGAGACACTGACCCGAGGCACCAGAGTGTCACTGACCATACGACACGTGCCCAAAGTTATGAAGGCAAAGTTTTTACTGGGGAGGAAATGAAGAAAGACCTAATATTTGCTATGGTACTATATGTTGTGTTTGCCACTGACACCATCTAGTTTAGTCTCAGCCAGGATGCTTATCAGTTCTATTTTATACAAGTTGTCTGTATTGTATCACTTCAGCTTTGTTAAATGTATCAAGTAATTTCGCTGCTTCAGTCATTTTAATCTCAACATTATCAAAGGCAACAATACAATATAGTTGCAACTATAAATTGTTTAAACACGCTCTGGAGGGAACACAGGGATTTTGGCCTTTGCAGACCATTTACATGCACTAAAACCTATATAACACACAACAGGAAAGGGAAAACCCCAAAAAGCATAATGGGGCCCCTTTGAGGGTGTATGGCATCTTTGTTGCAAATATCTATTGAAGAAGAGACATTTTTATTTTGTTTGGTATTTGCATTAGCTGAATGTCTGTAATAATTATTCAGGTCTTATAACTGGAATTATTTTGTATTGATTTGTCAACTCTTGTTTGAGCATAAAATGGATAAACAATTGGTATTGGTTGTGCTGCTTCGTGTATAAATGTTTACTTTAAAATGTATTTCCGCTATATCATAAGTATCGGCAGATGAGTAATTGTAGTACAGAAATGCAGGGAAATGTTTGAGGTAACTCCAAAATCTGACACGACTACAGAGTATTGGCAATTTCAATCATTCTTTAAAGAATAATGGCCAATTCAGGTGTATCAATGTTGGACTCAAAAATAGAGTATTGTTTGAGCTCTTCTAGAAATCCACTTTATTTCAACTACACCTTCAAATGCAATGTACTTTTTGTTTAATTTTACTTTAGAAATGTATATAAAAACAATACAACAAGGCAGTATAGGATTCAGTGTTTCCCCTAGGTTTACTGCTTTGGGGGGGTGCCAGCTGAGCGAGCGAGCGTGGGTGGGGGGTGGCATTGGGATATATATTTTTGAAATCCTCTGGAGCAGAGAGAGGAGCTGTAGATTATTGTTATTGATTAATGCATCAGTGTTTCTTAGGGTCAAAAACACCTTGAATTTCAGGACAGACAATGGTAGGGGAAACACTGGGATTCATTACAAATTCATTGTAATCCTTGAAGTTATACAAACAAATATTCCTTAACTGTTGGGCCAGCAAGTGTTTTGTTAAACGATTGATGTTATAGTCAGTTTTTTTTCATGCGAAAGTGCTGTTTTAAGCTCCTTTTTTAAATATGGAGATTTCCTACTGTTCTCTGATCTTTATTTCAAAAATAATATTGAAGTGAATATCTTGGTTTTGGACCAAACCATAAATAAGACATAACAATTTTGAGAAATTTGGATCGCCGGTTTTCACGACGATTTTACATTTTATGGACAAAATCATTAATCTAGAATTGGCAGGTAATATATAATCAGTATTGGAAAAGCCTGTTGGTTGATCTCTGTTATGGAAATCTCATAATGCAAATGTCTTTTGGCCTCAAGCTGTCATTTTGTATAGACCAGGCTTAGTTTCTGTCCCCACACAACTTAAAGGCTTTGTCATCATGTGCTGTCCTGAAAATGCACTGACTTCTGTTTCACTCTGGTGCAAAATCATATTTCACAGGAGAGCGCCAAAACAATGGAGCCCCAGAGGAAGCGCTGGAAAGGCTCCGAGTGTGGCTCTGATTCCTGGACAGTTTACCCTGTGCTGTCGGATGAGCAGTCACAAGACCTGGAGCTGGTGGAGGCGTTTGCTGCACCCGTGCTCAACAAGAAGGAGACATCTCGACTTCTCCGCGAGCTGAGCAGCCTGTACCCAATGAGCGGCCTTCAGCACATCAAGAGGGTGCGGACGGTGAAGGGCAGCCCCCACCCTCTGGAGGTCCTCCTGTGTCTTGTCAGGGACGCACCACACATGGAGGTTCTGAGCATCGACTCTCTGCTCCCCTCAGGAGTGAAACATGACGCCTTGGGTGAGCCTTTTCGGGTTAAGATCCCTGCACGTCCCCCCTTGACCCGCCCCCAGTTTGAGCAGGCGGGCAAACACTGGCCCACCTCCTTCCATGAGGACAAACAGGTGACGGTGGCCCTGAGGGGGGAGCTGTTCACTGCACCTCAGAAGGCCAGTATGCACATGCACATGATGTCTGCTCTGACTGCGGCCAAAGCAGGAAGTGAGTTGGGGATGGACGCGGTGGGGGCCGTGGTGGTGGACCCATCAACAGAGAAGGTCATTGCAGTGGGCCATGACTGCAGAGGAGACCACCCCCTCCATCATGCAGTCATGGTCTGCATTGATCTCGTGGCACGTAGCCAGGCCGGCGGGAGTTATTATTTTGACCAATACCCTGCTTGTACATTTACTCCCCCAGCCTCGGATACCTTTCAAAGCACTCCCAGCTCTCTGCCATACATCTGCACTGGGTACGACCTCTACGTGACCCGTGAACCTTGTATCATGTGTGCCATGGCTCTCGTCCACTCCCGGATAGGGCGGGTCTTCTATGGGACAGCCTCTGCCGACGGGGCCTTAGGGAGAAAATATAAAATCCACACGCAGAAAGATCTGAACCATCACTTTGAGGTTTACAGAGGAGTGCTGGGAGAGCAGTGTGAGGATCTGACATCCAAAGTGGAGGTTTACAGGAAGGTGGATTATTAACGGATCAGTTTAAGTTTGGATCAATTGGAGCTGTCACAGGTCGACTGTAGAATACACTTTTTTACATCAGCATTTCCTTTAAATAAAGTTTTTAATCTTTTGGTTATTGTTGTTAGGGCTGCATAATTGAATCGGTATTGCAATATGAACTATAGCAATATTCAAATCAAACATAATTTTTTTTAAAGGCTAAACATGTATAAATATGATTTTGAATGAAAAATGATAAATCCCCATATTATTATAATTGGAGTTAGGTCAAAAATACAAAGTATTTTTTTGTGCAGCCCTAATTTTTTTTATTGACGCCATGTTTTAGAAAACCCAAAAAAGGTCTGCCTTTCCTCCCTGTGATTTAAAGGCTTGTTTGAAGGAGCAAGTCAGTGACTCTGAAAGCTGAGAGATTTGCCGTAGTTTGTCTAAGTCTTTGTGCAGACATGCATAGGTCCAGATGATCCGATATGGAGCATGTTTCATTAAATCTGATGCAAAATGATAAATGTCTATCTGAGTTTTGTAAAGTTTGATGTATCAGGATTTGAAGAGGCTCTTTTTCTCCCCTTGTTTGCAGTGCAATGACTCAAGTGTGTACATTTGACCTTTTTCTCTGTGGAATCTGACCGAATGCAGCATCTTTCCAAGCGTGTCAAAAATAATTCAGACGTTGTATACAAAGCTCTCTCATGTTAATCCTGTGGAATGTATATAAAAAAAGCTTTTTTGGTAAACCCAGGTCTACCAGTCTTAATTCTCAGGTCAAAAATTAAGCCTTCTACTGACCTTCAAGTTTATTATCAGAACAGCTCGCATCAAATTTGTGAATACTTTATTATTTTTTAAAGAAAACCATGTGTAGAATGCACTGATAGTCTCAGAAAAGTACCAACAAGTTGTTGTTACATTCCCGATGATATCTTGTCCTTGCATTACTCAGCCATTAAAGAAGAATCTTTGAAGAAAGTTTGAGGGCTCAAACATTTTAATAAGATTAAAGAACAAAACATATCAAGAGCTAATGGCTATGGCCAAACAAAGCAGAACTAGCTGCCTTGATGAGAGCAAAGCAAAGTCATAATCTAAAGAAAAGCAGCTACATTATGTAAGTGGATCACAGAGATACTGTCGGCCTCCCTCAGTAAACAACATATCCTCTTATTTCTAAACACAGGACTTCTTCTTTAACATACAGGACATAATATTCACAAATAAATCTGTACAATGAAAACAACCTGCCCTGTTCTGATTGAGCTACAAATGATTCACATACCAAGGCAACTGTGCAAATAAAGAGTATGATTCCATTCTTCACTCAGCATGAATACGTTTGACACCCATTACAAAATGAGAGTGTACCAATAAAACAACGAGCCACCGGCCCCTCACCCTTAGGAAGTAAACATCTTTGAAAAATACATTTGGGGCTTCTCTGTGGCTAGCGACATACACCCAGTTTGTGTTGCCATGTGAACTGAGGGCAAAAAAAAAGAAACAACCAAAAGCCTCACTGATGCCTGGGCCAGCCCAGGTCTATGCAGGCCAAAAATACATCATTACATATTCACATAAGTTAGTAATGCATATGGCATCCTGATCTCTACGAACCTACTCCTGCCTTCCTTTGAAACTTTTCATCTCAATCTGATACATCTAAACGACGACAAACTGTACGACTCGGTACACACATCGGAGGCACACACTACACAGGAAGTCACTTCTGCTGCTATGAGGCACAGTGCTCACGATAACTTAATACTTGTTGATGCCGAAGATTCTCACTCCGTGTAGTTGTGGCAGCTTGGGGATCAGGACGCTCAAAAGCGAGGCAGTGTTTATGACGAAGTGTGTCGTGTCGTACTTTGTGTAGAAACTTGCCAGGAAGTATCTGTGGAGCAAAACAAATGGTTAAAAAAGGAAATCAAATATCCCTGCTTAAGTGGTAGCAAGACAAACCCACAGTTTTCTGATTGTTCAAAAGCATTAAAATGAACAATATGTCATTTTCCTGATGCATGGGTCTCTGAACTACAACTACAAAACTATAACAAAAGACAGAGTTTGGACATGTCGTGAAGTAGTGTGGGATCATGGGAGTCGTTGACTACAACACCTCTGAAGTTATTGCACAATTATATGCTGAAGTCTGCTCTTTCCCAATACTGATTCAAACTGATAAGAACACTGAATAAATCAGTTTCATGTTAAGAATCAGTGTTTTTCTCAGCTAACGTTTGCTCATTGGGTTTGTGACAACTTTAGATCCAGACATTCGGGAGACTTTTAGCAGCTTTGAAGTTATCTTCAGAGGTCTCCTCTTCAAAACAAACAGACATGGTGATGAAAACCAGTAAAACACTAAATAAAGCTGTTCCATGATAAAAGTAATTGTTTCTCCGATGCTGTTCGTCACACAGATAGGGCTGAGAGCAGAGCCGTGGCTAACGTTAGCTCAGCTTGCTTCTCTGATGACTTAACATCCCTATGTCCAATGACTAAGTCCTTAATCCGATTAAATATAGTGTTAAAAGAATGCAGGATCTAAAAAAGTGTATTGTTAAAAATGAATTAACGGAGGACACAACAACGTTACAGGACACCAAATGAAATACGTTACCTTGATTTAACTTACATATTTCTCTGAAAATTGTTGTAACCATTTGGGATAATGTAAGTACAAAATATATTAAAGGTCTAGTTGTTTAAACAATATTTGAATGCATACAAAATTGCATATTATACCTTAAATGGTGTTGTCATGGTCAACATTTTTATAGATGCTTTCTTTTTTGTTTGGTAGTCAGTGTGACCCAGGATTTGATAAATATATTAAAAATGTTCCTTTATCTAAATCAGTGTAAAGACACAACCATATGATATGTAATACATACAGGATGATGGGGGAGATGGTGAAGAACTTTCTAGATGAGGTGAACTGCACGCCGTAGTCAAGCTGTTCCCAGTGTGTGAGCAGCCTGGCTTTTCCCTGGTCAGGGGTCTCGAAGGGAGTGCCCTTCACTGCATGCATGAACACATACATCCCCTGTAGAGACAAGAACATGGCTGATAATGTAGGGCTAACAATCTGTTAACATACACCATAGCACACTGATGACATCTCTGTTTACATCTCCATTTAAACTTAAAATATTGTAGAATAGAAATGATGTTCACAATTCCAAAAAATTATGTTTCCAGAGATTTTTTTGTGTAAAGTATGTTACGTTTCTGATCGTAGTGCTTTCTAAATATTCACAAATTAGGATTTCCTGCTTTTTGCCATATTTAAAAGTGTTTGGTGTTGTTTGGACTCACAAAACAAGATATTTAAATACATTCCCGTGGACTTTGAGAAACTGTAGAAACACCAAATGATTAAGTAGCAATTGTAATGAAACGTTTGGATCAAGGACTCGGAACACAAGGAGAACACTGGAGAGCTGGAACGGATGAACGTTTATTGGATGTTATGGCCGGAGAATTGACAAAGACATTTGCTGCAGCCACGAAGTGAACAGCTGATGAAGTTTTCTTCACATTTGATTACCAGTCAAAGCTAGCTCTGTTCCGAGAAGGGAGTTATCGCTTACTGCTCTCTGACACTGTGCGTCAGCTTGGTCCTGTTATTATCAAATGAAGAGCTTGTTTTATGAATGTTTTGGTCATGCCAAATCGACTCTCTGGGTCATACCAAGACACAGCTGTGGGGCTCCAATGCCTGCATGAGACAGAGGAGTGAGAGGAGAGGCAATAGCTTCGATGACTAGAACTAAAACTAAAGGGCCATATAGAGAATTCTACATCACCGTTTGCTGAATGAATGAATTATCAGCAAATTGATCGATGGTGACAAAAATCTCTAGTTGCAGATTCTCAAAACTCAACAAAAACAAATTCACGCCAACTTACTTATCTGACAAACTAGCTTGGATAAAAACAATAACTTGGTTTCTGCAGGAGTGTTGAGAGTGAGCTGCACAAAGACTCCCAACAGAAACATACCAGTTCCTGCCTGAGCATACATGTTCAAAACACAGGAAAAATCGAAGATTTATGGCTAAATTCTTTGGGAATTATACTTTCCAATCCGATGCCCCTACTGTAGGTAAAAAACGAAAGAATGCAGTTGGAAATAGAAAACGTGCATTACACAGTAATACAACTAAAATGCTGTCTTAATCGGCCCACTGCAGCTGTAGTGTGTGACAAACAATAAGCCTTAGTTGACCTTGGCAGCTACTGTTAATAGCCTCATGTACCGGCTGCTGATACACAATCCCTGTAAACTGCCTGCAGCTTGCACGACTTGTTGATGTCACACACACATGGACTTTGTTTCTTATTTTTAAGCCAGCCTTGTAACAATGAATGGTCATTTTTCTTTCTTGATGTGGAGTGGGGAAATGATCATAATAGGTCACAAGGACAGCCTCCCCAAAAATAGAGCATATCTCAACAAGCACACACAAGTACAGGCAGAAGGTAACACACACCAGGCTGTGTGCTGAGCATGCATGCAAGATTCATTCGGCTTGTGAGGCTACAACTGCATTTTATTTTATTCAAAATGTTACTTAAAATATCCCTTGATTATCATGGTAAACGGAATATGACATTAATGCACACTATGCAAACACTGTGTTGTTCATGATAACACTGGCAGTCGTTTTTGATCCTGTTTTATTTCACGGTCCTTGTCTTACAATGTATCTTCCTGAAGTGTGTTTATGTAGGCAGCAAATACGCCGTGGCAAATTCCTCGTATGTGTTTCCTACTTAGCAATAAATCTGTTTCTGATTCTTAATATGATTTTGGGAGGACAAAACAAGACTCAGCTCTGACTTTTTTTCCCCACTTTGTTGTTGTTATCTACTATACTTATCAAGAGAATAATCAGTAGATGAATTGATACTGAAAATATCTCTAGTTGCAGTTATATTTATTCTGAGAAAAGCTATTCTGTTTCGCTCATTAATTCAGAGAAAAATGTGTAATCCGAAGCTGAATCCTGATTTTTATATATATTATAATTTCTGTAATTTGGATAGTCTGACTTAGGGTCTAAGGATAGAGGGTGTCATATGTTGTACACTGTAAAGCCCTCTGAGACATGTGTAATGTGTGATAGTGGGCTATATAAATAAATAACATTTGATGCATTGATAAAGCTATTTAAAAATGACCTGATTAGCTAGTGTAGTATTTTAGCGTGCAAAGCAGCAATGAAAGTGTGAGACTGTGACTTACAAAGTTGTGTATGACATTCGTAAGGGTCCACACCACCGGCACACTAAAGAAAGGAATGCTCAAGAGCACAATGTGAAGTATTCCAACCCCGAGAGCATAGGTCAGCCAGATCCCTCGACTGTTCATGACCCGAGTGTTCGGGTTCACCTCACTGTGTGCCACACCCACATTCATTCTGCACTGGGAACAGAAAACAGAGATATTCACAAATCAGTGTACTCTTCTGTGCCACATAAGTATTGGTCTTTTCTTCCCCGTCACCTATTGCAAGAAGTTCCCTCATAATAAAAATTCATATTTTGGGAATGTCTGTCAAGCTAATAAATGGGGTGAAAATGTTTTAACCCAAAATAAATGTGTTAATTTGCTGGTCTTTATAAAGTTCTAAAAGGTTTAAAATGTCAGATAAATGTTTGAGGTAATATTCATTAATCAGATTTTGACACAATAAGCACTAACTGTTATACAAGCTCCAAATACCACAATCCTAAAACATTTAAGGAGCTCTATAATAAACGTGATAATAGACAGTTCCTGCAGGAAAAATAGAAATGTAATATTCACAATTTTCTATATGCCATACCTTTGTCTGAAGATGCAAATTATTTTACCAAAAAGCAAGTGTAGCGCTATGCATTCCCTGCAAGTCCAAATGTGATAACAAAAAACACAGACATTGCAATCTGCATGAACTTTACCCTCTGGCACACTTTCAGCTGCAGACTGGAGTACAGATAACGGGTCGACTTAAGTTCAAAGGCAATGATGACTTTCGTCCATATTCCTAATGAGGCATGGTGCATGCAAACATCCAGCTGTCGATGTCATCATGTTACCAGCCGGGTTACACTATGTTCTACTGCGAATAAATAACATTTAGTCACATTCACCTAGTATTACATGAAGCTATCTGCAACGACAGAAATTCAGACAAAAGAAAAGCCTCATTAGAGGATATATGTCTAAAGTTGCATAGAAATAATACTTTGGTACTAAACCACTGTCACTGATTTAGCCTATTCAAATTTGTAGCAATAGCTGAACCATTAGCTGAGTGAACAAAGTGATTAAACTTCTTCTTGACTGTGAACTGAACGTTATCTTTGTTTTAATGGCTATCTTGCCCTGTCAGGTAGACATGTAAACACGAGACGTCCCCTGCCTTGGACTGCCTTCAGTCGTATCCAGTACATAGCCCAGACCAAACCACTACTAATCTAAACCAAGTTGTTAAGCCTCATTACGTAAAGAAGAAGCATTAAGACACATTATGTGGTTGAAAGTATAACATTGAACACTCACACAGCCACACTGCAAACTTACAGGTAGTAGCGAGCAGTAGAGGTATTTATAGAAACAAGCTGCTATGGAGAGAAATGGTTTATCTCCTTGTTGATGTGTGCAGTTCACCAGCCCAGACCGAACGTCGTACACTGACCTGAGCGGAAGTAGTTGCGGTGTTGAGGATTCGCGGGAGAAACTTCTCAGGCTGTGTCCCGCCCCCTAACTTTATACACCTATGCCCCAACCAGTTAAACGAACCAAATTGTTATATTAAGGTTTATATTGTATGTGTTGAAAATAAGGGTAAAAGCCTGGTTGATTTTTGAAAGGCAATCTTACAAAAAGCACATACTAAAGTATGTACCTGTAAGCTCTAACTCAGGGTAGAGATGTCCCATTTTACTTTATCCCGCCCTCGTGTCGCTTCTAGCAAATGAGCGTGTAGTTAAGGGGGCGGGAACAAATCATTTCCGCCGTGTAGCTCGTGTCTGTTGTTTATGAAAGATTCAACAGGGGTTGCAGTCAGAATAACTCTTCAGTAAGTCTTTATGGAAACTGCATTGCCTTGCTATTTAATATGTTACATTAAGGTTCTAATTGTGTGAAGTCGCCACGTAATTTGGCACGAGATAAGGTTGTTATCTTTAAGCTAACGAGTCTACTCAAGTAAGTCGCGAGCCGTTAAATTAGCTTAGGTTAACGTTAACCTAAGTAAATGTAACCTTAATGTTACTTTAAACGCAATTCAATTATTTTTAATTACATTTCTCTTTATTATTACATTTCTTCCGACCAAATTGTGTCATGGCCGAAAGAAGATAACTTGATTGAACTGACATTGGCACTGACTGCCACTATCAGGTAACGTTATTTCAGGTGACATTCTGCTGTCATGACGTTAATACAACATTAACAGTACTCATTGGAAATGGGTAATCAATCATCTGTAACCATAGTCTGTAACGCAATACATGTTCACTTCAATACAATACAAGTAACTTGATTGTCTTGTGTCAGTGGCCTGTCATTTCAGAGGTCTTAGTAACTCGAGGCACTCATTTGTTTAAAAAAAAAGAATATAATTTATATGATCTTAAACAAATAGCCATTAGATATCAAGACTCTATGTTAGAATATATCAATATCAAGCTGGCTAATTAATACAAATGGACAATGAGGCACATTTTGTTTGTCTCACATCATTCAAGATTAAAAGGCTTTATTGTATTATGCACAACAGCTACAGCGAAGTTATTTATGTTTATTAAGGATCCCCAGTAGCTTTTGCTCTTGACAAAAGCTACTCTTCCTGGGGTCCGACACTTAAAACAATACAACAACAATAATACAACAACATTCAAGACATCATTCCTGACATCATTAACAACATCACCAATATCATCAACAATTTCCAACATCATCAACCATCTCATCCACTTTCAATATCAATCTCAGCCAAGGATGAGTGCACAAGACACCCACCAGCACAAAGCATGAGATCAAATTCAATTAGGGTTCACAGCTCACAAGGGTACATGGTTATTAGTAAATGGCCCTTCAATCTCTTCTTGAAAGAGGCTCTGGACTCTATTTCAGCGAGGTAGCTTGGCAATGAGTTCCATTTGAAGATCTTAAGTCTCAGGCTCCTCAAACAGTGCAACATACAGTGTGTTGTGTGTGTGTGTGTGTGTGTAGTGTGTGTGTGTGTGTGTGTGTGTGTGGATGTGTGTGTGTGTGTGTGTGTTGTGTGTGTGTGTGTGTGTGTTGTGTGTGTGTGTGTGTGTGTGTGTGTGTGTGTGTGATGTGTCGTGTTGGTGTGTGTGTGTGTGTGTGTGTGTGTGTGTGTGTGTGTGTGTGTGTGTGTTGTGTGTGTGGTGTGTGTGTGTGTGTGTGTGTGTTGTGTGTGTGTGTGTGTGTGTGTGTGTGTGTGTGTGTGTGTGTGTGGTGTGGTTGTTGTGTGTCCAACATGTCTGGCTGATGTTGTGACCATGGTTTGCGAGTGCAATTCGCTGAAGAACCACAATGAAACAGGACTTTTCTTCAACAGGTTCCTAAAATCATGAAGCAGCTGCCTCCAGATACTGTGCGGCTGCTGTCCAGCTCACAGGTCATCACCTCTGTGCTGAATGTTGTGAAAGAATTGATGGAGAATTCCCTGGATGCTGGAGCTACAAGCCTTGACATTAAACTGGTACAGTAGAAATTCATTTTGAAAATATGATTGAAGAGTAAATTGGCGTTTTATTACAGGTAAACGTGTTCTTTAAGTCTTCAGAACTCACAACGCTGATTTTGATTTCCCTTTCATTTGCTAAGGCAGATTACATTTTATTATTGGATTTCACGTTGCAGGAGAACTACGGATTGGACCGGATAGAAGTGCGTGATAACGGCCATGGAATCAAAGCTGAAGACACTCCTGTGATGGCTCTGACACATTTTACTTCAAAGATCTTTTGCCACGAAGACCTGGAGCGACTGGAGACATACGGCTTCAGAGGAGAGGCACTGGGCTCCATCTGTGCTGTGGCCGAGGTGACAACTATTCACCAACGTGTCTGTATTATATTACAGTCAGATCAGAATAGGCAAATGGGACCGTGTTATTAGAATCGGAAATTGTTTATTTGTCGCACAGCACATTTACATAGTTACAGCCAAGGGGACAATGCATATACAAGTCCAAATAAAATGAGACTAGCATATTAAAAAAGAGGCAAGCTCATAACATGAATATAAATCAAATAAGTACACACCCATGGTAAAAAATATAAACAAAAAGCAGTAAGTTAACGTATAAAAGAAGTAAAGTAGCAGCTATGAGTGACATTAAAGGGGCCCTTGTATGCCCATTCTCAGGTTCATATTTGTATTTTGTGTCTTGACAAAATACTGCCTGTCTTTTTACCCTCTGTCTGAAACCAGAGCCCAGTCTCTGATTGGTTAGCTGGCTGGCTCTGCTACAGGAAAGGGAAAACCCCAAAAAGCCTAATAGAGCCTTTTTAATATATTGTAAGAATGTGTTATTTTACAACAGTTTTGTTACAGCTTGAAATAATGAAGTAGCAGCCAAGAATAATATATATTGAACATAAGCAAAGATTATTGCACAACAGTGTTGTCAGTGGTGCGTGCTTGCATGCGTGCGTGCATGTCAGCATGTGTGATACATATTGCTCTAAAATGTGTACAAGTTTTACATATACATACAATAATTTAACACAATTCTCACTTTTGTGTCAATTATAATATTATAAATGTAAGGTGGTTGTTAAGCATATCAGTTTTATTAAGAATGAAATATACATCCTGGTTTATTACAGCATATAAAGTGTGATGGTTGGCAGCCTGATGTTTTATTGTACTCTTCTCCTTTCAGGTGGCTGTCATCACAAAGACAGAGGAGGAGGACATCAGCACACAGTACACGCTGAACTTCACAGGACAGATTGTTTCTCAGAAGCCGTCTCACTTGGGTCAAGGCAAGACACAAATAATTCAATCCGTCTTTAGTGAGCAGCCAAAATCAAAGACAGCTTTATACAATAATAGTAGAGTGGGTCACTGAAGTTGGAGTCACTCTGGGTTTGAATCTTTCTGGATCTACTATTCTACGAATCCAATTTCGCTTCAATATGGATTCTTAATTCAGAAATGATTCTGGATGGAGTACATAGGGCTGCTAATTTCAGTATCTACTCTATTCTATTCTGCTGTGAGGAGTGGCACATTATCACATGATAACAGTCAAATAAGTATAAGATTCAATTGTTATATCAACTACATTCATTGCAATCAGTGTTTGTTATTTAAAGAAACCAATGCAGCTTGACACAGCTGTGACTTGCTGTGAATGATACGTTTTTGTAAGTTAAAGCATATAGTTGGGGCTTTACCTTGCTGTGGGATATTGATTTTCTTTTGGGTGGTTAAATAGGATTTGATGCTGACTTCTCCTTATAGCTACTGTGGGTAAAACACTGACCTCATACTTCCTCACTTTAAAACATCCAAACTATCCATCAAGGGATAACTTAAAATGATTGATGATAGAGGTAATATTATTACAGAAAAACACACACCTTGAACACTAACCAGTTAGTCCAGTGTTTACCCTAGGTTTACAGCTTTGGGGGGGCAATGTGGTGCTATATATATATATATATATATATATATATATATATATTCAAGCAATAGCTCACGACAGGCCGTGGTATATGCTCATTATATTACAGCTAAGGAGCGTGGTTCGGCCCGACGCGAAGCGGAGGGTCGACAACCCCCTTAGCTGCAGGCAGTTTGCTTTTCAGCCCAACTGTATACTGTTTTTCTCAGAAGCGGAGGGATACTGACTTGTTGTGAAAAGTAACTTACAATTCTACCCGTGGTATACGCTCAGTATATCACGGCTAAGAACCAATCAGATTGCTTGATTTGACTTGTCCGTTTTATAAATATATATATATTAGGGCTGTCAAGTTAACGCGTTAACGCAAAAATGTTTTAACGCCACTAATTATTTTAACGTGCGATTAACGCATGTGTATTTGTCCTCTGCCCGCCCTTAGTTTCAGAGCCCAAAGGCTTGTTGTTGTTGTTGTTGTTAGGTGGATGGTGGAAGATTCTAGCGAGAGATATGGATACCAAAAAAGGCGTTTTAAACAGCAAGCCAAGCACACAGCTGATGCCGACAGCCCCGCTCCTGCCGCTCGCTTGCGGCAGACCACGCTTGAAAGTTTGCCGGGGAGACGCCTGGACAACAACAGCGATAACTAAATGGGTGGCTACAGCTTAACATTGTGGAGGACGAGGGGCTGCGTTAGATAATTCGGATCGCATCCAACGTGTCGACTGCACATCACAGCGCATTATTTTGACCCACAGTGGGAACTTCAGTCTCATGCTTTGACTGTTATGAAGACAGAGGAGCGGCATTTCGCCGACAACTGTAAACAGGCTTGTCTGTTTGAGCAACTGGCTCAGTGCAGAGAAGTAGACAGGGTTGGGAGAGAGTGAAAGAGAGAGAGAGAGAGGCTCCAGGTTGTTGTATTGAGAATATTCAGGAGAATATTTGTCATTGTTCAAATGATAATAAACAAACATTTGCGTAAAGCATATTTGTCCACTCATATGTTGATAAGAGTATTAAAAACTTGAAAAATATTCCTCTGAGTCTAAGGTACATTTAGAACAGATACAAAATGTGCGATTAATCGCGATTAACTATGGACATTGTGCGATTAATATTTTAATCGACTGACAGCCCTAATATATATATATATATATATATATATATATATATTAATATATATATATATATATATATATATATATATATATATATATTAATATATATATATATATATATATATATATATATATATTAAAAAAAACACCTTGAATTTCAGGGGGGGCGCAGGGCTCCGTTGGCGGGGCGCAGCGCCCCCCCAAGACAATGGTAGGGGAAACACTGTAGTCTATTTGTGTCATTTAGCCTTGATGCTTAAAAACCCTCTTATCCTACAATCTGTTGCACACCTCTGCTCTTTGTGTTTTGCAGGAACAACAGTGAGTGTCCTGAAGCTTTTCAAAAATCTTCCAGTGAGACGACAGTACTATTCCACAACCAAGAAGTGCAAGGAAGAACTGAAGAAGGTGCAGAACCTGCTGCTGGCCTACGCCATTATAAAACCTGAATTAAGGCTCACACTCATTCACAATAAGGTCAGTAGCTCCTCCTAAATTTGCAGATATAAATAGGTAACGTTTTTTTCAACAAATTTGAGTTGTGAGTAGGCTAAAGGTAATGCCAAATGTAAATGACAGCTTTCGTTTAGCACAATGCATTATATATACAATTAACAATGGCTACTGGTGACATTTTACATTTAGGCAAAGTTAAAATGACTTATAATACATTTTATTTTTCATTCGTCAAAGTGATGTGCCTTTACAAAAATGAGTATAAAACACTGAGGATTTGAAAGGTGAACTTAAAAGGTTTGTAGTTCGGTACATCAGGGATAAAGGCAGTTTTGGTCAGCTTGGTTTTATGTAGGTAGCAAAATATTTTTTACTGTGGAAAAACCCACATATAAGTTACAATAAAGATTTAATTTTGAATAAAAAAACATATCTATTTGTCCTAGTTTCAAACCAAAAACAAGCCACAGCATTAATCACAATTTAGCTGTCTGTGCGTTACAGGCAATCATCATTTCCTTAAAATATATTAAATACACTGCTGTGTCCTACTTAGAGCTACAGTACACTGGTATCTGGGTCTTTAATCTGAGCGTAGAGATGCAAGAGGGGATAATACATCAGGAGTGGTGTGAGGAGTTTCTGTGGACGTTGCAGTGCATCTTATCCACTGTAAAAACGTGCCACATTAGTTATCCATTTTCACTTTAAACTATTTAAACAAGGTCTGTATGTACTGTTATGTTGCTGGCTTCAACAGCCAGTCCTATGACCAACGATCAAAACAAAAAAGGACCATGGGATATTTTATTCTTTTATGCTAATATGTAGACAAAGAAGATGTAGCCAAGATCAGCAAGAGACGCTGAATGTGTTGGCTGTCAACTGTCTTCTGACTGTTTACTGCAAGTGTTGAGATTTTCCCGACTACAGTCTCCATTCCCTATAGTTGCCTTTCAAGTCCGTTCAGTTAAGGGTATTACACTTGGGCTGGAGCCACACGAGGACGATAACGCAAACGGACCGAAATCGATACCAAAAAAGTATTCCGTCCACACGCAATAGGCACCAGAAACGTGTCCGTTCACACGAGACCGCTCGAAAGCGCCGGAGACGCTGTAGTACATATGCCGGGCCTGTAAGTGGCGCTGTACTCCTGCCAGAAAAGCAGCGAAGAAGACTTTGCGCATGGTTGCCATGGTTGCCCTTCTGTTTATTCTCCGCTGTGGACGCTCTGGCTCTTTTTCTCCCTCCCCGAAGTAAGCGTTTGCTCCTGCTGTATATCTCTCCGGTTTGCCACCAGCAGATGACAAACACCCACCTCTCCACCTCTTCCAAGGAACGAGGGAACCGTGCGGCAGAGTGTCAGTTCGATTTTTCTTTTGCCGGTCAACATGTCCGTTAAAGTTTAAATCTTTCGGACAAAATTAGAAAAGTGCCGGTCAAAGGTCTTCTTTGTTATTTATTGGGCTTTAAAACAAATGAATAACGACTATATAATAATATAAGAATAAAAAACGGAGCCTCTCTTTTCCTCCCCCTCTTCTGACAGCCCAGCAGCTGATCTCTGAGCAGGAGAGGTGCGAGAGGCGGGGCTATTGCTTCAACGTTATCAGGACATGATCGTATAGGCGTAAACACGGAGCCGTTTGCCCCCCCAGAGCGTTTCGTTTGCAGATCTACCCACCTTGGGACCCGTTATCGTTATATGCGTTTCCATGTCGGCCTTGTGTGGCCGAACCGTCTATATGATGGAGGACTGTAGCGGATACGATCGTTATCGTCCTCGTGTGGCTGGGGCCTTGGAAAATTGGTTTAAAGAACACATAAAATACATTTTAATCACTTCTCATACTGTGTGTTGTCCTTAACGCACAGCAACCACAAGGTGTCCTCATCAGTCTTCCAATGACTGTTCCCACATCACTGGCTCAAAATCTCCCTCAGTTTTTGTTCATATGCCATATATTTATGGCACAGTGATGTATGTGTGGTCTTAATTGAGACAATGCCAATGTGTACAAGCACATGTAAAATGCCATACTTTACAAGTGTAATTCATATTGGAGGAAAACAAGTTTTGAATCCAAGGAGTTCTGGTCCTTTACACTTTAACTGTACTGCTACCACTTCTTATAATAATAATGATAATAATGATATTTATACTAAACATTCGAAAGAAGTCAAAAATATGTTTACAACATAATACATTAAGAGAAATAACTTGCATGAAATTATCTGCATTTGCGCTGCATTAGAAACATTGACATTTGTTTTTGTTTTTGTTTTTAATGTGGTAAATCAATCAATGAAACTAATCATTAAAAACAAGACACATGGGTTGGGGGGACACAAATACTTGATGATGCCATTTTGTCATACGATGTTTCCCGGTGAAAACTTCACTTATATGATAATGTGAAATATTTTGGGAAAGGATGTGCACGGATATTCTAGATGCTAATAACAGTATTTCTTAAGATTCGGGCATGAACAATTGTATTCACAAGAATCGTTTATCAAATGAGTTGCCAATTAATATTGTGTCAACTGACCATTAGTAAACTAAGGTTGCAGCTCTAATGTATAATGATGACATGTATGAATCTTTCCAACCACTCAGTTTGACTCCACAGGGAACAGTGACACATTTTCCTTCATAAAAAACTCTCTGACGTAAAGTGATTCTAAATTGCAACATATGAAGTGTAGCTTTAAGGACTGTTTATGTCCTTTAGTGAATGGAAAGCCAATAAACAAGTTGATTGTTGGGTGACGTAGTTCACAATAACTAACACACATACCAAAGAAATGCATTATATTCCACAATGTTCAATTGTGTTGACAGCATTTATCATCAACCTAAACACCAGTCATTATTTATCATTAGAAGTATATTTAGGTTGCATGATTTTAGGCCAGTTTTGTTTGGTTACTTTTAATAACCTTCGCCCTGGTTTGCAGACTTTTCACAATAAGATGAATTAGCTGTGGAACTATTTAGGAATTACACATTTCCATCCCTTATGCTCTTTCCCACCGCAGCTAAGCGTAACTGTCAGGTGCTCCGAACACAAACATTACTGACTGTTAACTCTGATTATGACGCCTGAGTAAGTTGCTGAACACAGCTGCACACTTAACCCCAGATTCGGTTTCAGCTGCAGCCACAGGAGTGGTGTGGTGTGGGTCACACAGGGGCCAAACGACCACCTTATAACTTTCATAGAAATCAGGTTGAATGTGATCAGACTCAGAAGAAGCTAGTGAACCTTTTTGGTGCAATCAGCACTCTGTTGCCCCTATCCCTTATCTCCAACTCTGCTATTTGTACTGTGTCGTGTTTCACAGCTTCTTGAAAAACCGTTTACAGGAGTGATCCATTTACATGAGCTAAATTGCGTATTTAATAGCCGAGACATGCCCTGCAACAGAGTGCATGCTTTTAGAAATCAACACCCGCAAAATATATTCAATGGTGGACATAAGCTAACTCCTGGGGGTCAATATTCTCTGTAATGCTTAGGAAAATAATTATGACCTTAAATAATAACTTTATTTCTAAAATGTATTTTCAGTAAAAGAGTTACAAAGTGTTGTATATGCATAAAACAGAGCAAAGATGGGAAAAGATACAAAGTGTCAGGAAGCAAATCGAGAACTACAGGTGCAATGTCAAATATTGATATAAAAACAATCAAATGAATTCAAACCAACAGTCATAAAAGTAAATAAATAGCTAAAAAAAAGAAATACAAAATCAGCGGAATTAAATGCAGCTGTATACAAGTGGTTTATGAGGAGTGATTTAACATGGGGTACAACAAAATAAATGTAAACACATAAAATGAAATAAATAAGTAAAAACCTTAATTTGCCCCCGAACAAAAGCAGAGTGCACAGTTGTAATGCTTAACACTTCTGTATATTAATATTTGTATCTACACCAATATTTCTACTGCTGAATAGTGTTCAAAGTGTAAATAATACAACAGTTCTTGTTGATATGAAATAAAAGCATGGTTTATTTCTTGTTTGTTTAAAGCCATTAATTTTCACTTGAACAACATTGTCTTTAGCATGTCTTTAATGTTCCCTGCCTTACATTTTTCACATGCTCTGATAAGGCTTCTGTCCATGCTGGTGTTTGTGTCTCTTGCTGAAGCTCATGACTGAAACAAAATGTATGCTCTGCAGGTATGTGTGCTGCTGCAGTTACTAACTTGACTGGGGGTTTATGCTGTGTGATCCGCCTGATGTGGACTTATGGAGGTTGACTGGTGTCATATTGTTTGCAGATAGTGGTTTGGCAGAAGGCCAAGGTGGCCGATCACAGAAGTGCCCTCGTTGCTACACTGGGGGCCAGCACCGTTGCCAACCTGCTCCCTTGCCACCATCGCCAAGAGCAACCAGAGGTCAGTTAAGGGCAAATATGCTGAGGTCAGAGAGAAATATAGCAAATACATTTTGTTAAAGTTTTCTTTGGCTGCGATGCAAATTTTACATAAGCTACAAAAATTATTTCACATTTTTGATAAGTTAGTTTGATATATATTTCCCCCACAAAATAACCATTTATATATCAGGAAGTCACCCTCATGTATCCTTGATTTCTTAATATTTCTTGCATACCTCTACGGGGAATGAAAAATCCTTGATGAACAAAAAAAAAACGATGTCAAAATATCTGCTTACAAACTTTTAAAGAACTCTTGCAGTATAATCTAAGAGTGAGTAAGAGTGAACACAGAGTGAGGAATTTATATAAAAATGATCATTTCGGAGGTGAAATGTTCCTTAAACCTGTCTGACTGTCTTATGGTCAAAGTCACCTTTGTTATTCTTAAGAAAAGGGTGGCGTGAATGTGAAGAGACTACTTGGAGTGCAATGCACTCGGACAGATAAGCGTCACAGGCACATTGCACGGCTGAGCTGACCACATCACCCCAATTCTGGCCTCACTGCACTGCACCTTTTATTTGTTTTTAAAGCACTAAATGGGCTGACTTATTTAGCAGAACTCCTCCATCGCTACACCCCAGCCAGAGCTTTAAGGTCGGCTGACCAGCTGTTGCTGATATTGCCCAAGACCAGGCTCAAAACCCGAGGGCACCGAGCCTTCGCAGCAGCTGGCCCTAGGCTCTGGAACACTCTGCCCCTCCTTGTGAGGTCGGCCCAGACCCTAGAGGTTTTTAAATCTACACTTAAGACTCACTTCTTCTCCCTGGCCTTCTAGTCAGAGCGGAGCACGACTCCTGACATTTCCCTGTATGTGATTTTTGCTGTTGTAATTTGTGGTCTTCTGTTTGCTATGGTAGTAAAGTGTTTTTATTGTATGTACAGCACTTCGGCTCGACCAAAAATCGCTTAAAAAATGTGCTATATAAATAACATTTTATTTGATTTGGCACAAAGCCGTAAGCTGCCGACCCACACACCTCCACTACACCACTTGCACTCTTTGCTCTCACACAGAGGCTCCCATGCCCCTTTGCCCTTCATTGTGTGGCAATTATGGTAGTTCATCATAATAAACAAACTTGCCCCCTTAAAAAAGCACATTTTTCAAATCCATCTTAATGTTACGTCAGTCTCCTTTTCAGGTTCAAATCAATTTAACAATTGGGACAGATTTTATTTATTTCAGGAATGTTCCTGAAGTCATTTTGACAAATAGTTTTTGCTTTATAAAGATCTTAATATAACTGTCAATATTACATGTAATGTCTAGTTAAGATTGATACATTTCGCAGAGCAAATGTGTGCATGCACGTTATACTTGACCGTGAGCTCATCATGAACGCCTGGTCTGCAGCCAGCACATGTGGTCAGTTGGTGGCTGGCCAACTGTTCCCTTGCCCTTTTCTCTTGAGTTATTTTCTGATGAAAAGTGAGAGATTTGTGTTAGCTAAGCTTTGCTGCGCTGGTCATAATCAAATTATTGTCGAGCAGTAACTTTCTGCTTGGTCACGGTAGATGTCATGTGGCTCGTACCTGCTGCCAGGCTGCCAGTTAATCCACTCTGACAGATATGGAGCAGCCCTCTCTCATTTTTCTCTTTGTTGTTGTTATTATGCTGCTGCACCTCTGAGCCCAGTTATGAGAACAACCTTTCACCTCTTCCTCCTACTCCCTGTAGCAATGAAAGATAACTTTTGTCCTCTTTGTCCCCAGCACCAAAGCTTAGTGATCAAGGGAACCAGGTTGACAATTTCACCGGGGCCTCGCTCCGGGAGAATCTTAAGAGCCGTTCTACTGCAGAACAAAATGTGACACTCGTTTTTGGCAGCATGACTTCACATAGCCACGGTCCTTTGGGGCCAGAGGTGCCGTTCGTGCTCTCATAAAGTGACCCTAATGAGCAGAAATAGAGAGAAGCACATGTGCCCCGACCTGAAAGAGCAGTTCATTTATTAACTTCATTAGCATGCGTTGCTGCTAATAATGAGCCCTAGGCAAGGTGGAAAAAAGGCATAGCTATGCCGCTTGCAATCTGTAGAGCATTAATAGCCTTCCATCATTTCTTACTAGCTTACATTCAGGATGATGATGATTCAGTTTTAGGTGCAATTGTTCAGTTGTAATTCGGTTAATCAATTTCAGCTCATGAAGAGTGGCTCTGGCAAGATTTTAGGTGAAACGTGATCATATACGACTTGCCTGAAAGTTGATACACTTGAGAGGAAATTACAAACTGCTTACTATGAGAACAAGTTTAATATTAGTCTTTGTATTGTCCTTCTGTCAACTGCACAACTTTTGTCCTGGTTTGACTGTTTATGAAGCATATACAGTGGGGCAAACAATTATTTAGTGAGAAGAAGAAAAAAAATTGTCTGATTTTTAAAGAATTTATTTGCAAATTATGGTGGAAAATAAGTATTTGGTCAATAACAAAAGTTCATCTCAATACTTTGTTATATACCCTTTGTTGGCAATGACAGAGGTCAAACGTTTTCTGTAAGTCTTCACAAGGTTTTCACACACTGTTGCTGGTATTTTGGCCCGTTCCTCCATGCAGATCTCCTCTAGAGCAGTGATGTTTTGGGGCTGTTGCTGGGCAACACGGACTTTCAACTCCATCTAAAGATTTTCTATGGGGTTGAGATCTGGAGACTGGCTAGGCCACTCCAGGACCTTGAAATGCTTCTTACGAAGCCATTCCTTCGTTGCCCGGGCGGTGTGTTTGGGATCATTGTCATGCTGAAAGACCCAGCCACGTTTCATCTTCAACGCCCTTGCTGATGGAAGGAGGTTGTCACTCAAAATCTCACGATACATGGCCCCATTCATTCTTTCCTTTACACGGATCAGTCGTCCTGGTCCCTTTTCAGAAAAACAGCCCCAAAGCATGATGTTTCCACCCCCATGTTTCACAGTAGGTATGGTGTTCTTTGGATGCAACTCAGCATTCTTTCTCCTCCAAACACGTCTAGTTGAGTTTTTACCAAAAAGTTCTATTTTGGTTTCATCTGACCATATGACATTCTCCCAATCCTCTTCTGGATCATCTAAATGCTCTCTAGCAAACTTCAGACGAGCCTGGACATGTACTGGCTTAAGCAGGGGGACACGTCTGGCACTGCAGGATTTGAGTCCCTGGCGGCGTAGTGTGTTACTGATGGTAGCCTTTGTTACTTTGGTCCCAGCTCTCTGCAGGTCATTGACTAGGTCCCCCCGTGTGGTTCTGGGATTTTTGCTCACCGTTCATTGTGATCATTTTGACCCCACGGGGTGAGATCTTGCGTGGAGCCCCAGATCGAGGGAGATTATCAGTGGTCTTCTATGTCTTCCATTTTCTAATAATTGCTCCCACAGTTGATTTCTTCACACCAAGCTGCTTACCTATTGCAGATTCAGTCTTCCCAGCCTGGTGCAGGTCTACAATTTTGTTTCTGGTGTCCTTTGACAGCTCTTTGGTCTTGGCCATAGTGGAGTTTGGAGTGTGACTGTTTGAGGTTGTGGACAGGTGTCTTTTATACTGATAACGAGTTCAAACACGTGCCATTAATACAGTTAACGAGTGGAGGACAGAGGAGGCTCTTAAAGAAGAAGTTACAGGTCTGTGAGAGCCAGAAATCTTGTTTGTTTGTAGGTGACCAAATACTTATTTTACCGAGGAATTTACCAATTAATTCATTAAAAATCCTACAATGTGATTTCCTGGATTCTTTCCCGCCATTCTGTCTCTCATAGTTGAAGTGTACCTAGGATGAAAATTGCAGGCCTCTCTCCTCTTTTTAAGTGGGAGAACTTGCACAATTGGTGGCTGACTAAATACTTTTTTGCCCCACTGTAGTATAAATCATATCCCAAAATATGGATTTTAAGGCAACTTCAGTCATACAAATACACAGTTTAACTATCTTCCTCATGTACACAAAATTCAAACTTATAAGGCATTTCAATTTTTTATAGGCAACACATAATAACACCAGATTTGAATAAAACCCTGTAGTTTAATGAAAGTAGTGGTCATGAATTTTTCTTTCAAAAAACTTTTTCTGGCAATTATATGAAATAACCTCTTGATCCGACATTTAGAAATAGGTACATTTTAACCCAATGTCAACAGAAATGTAAATTAGTTGATGGGATGAGTGTAGTGAGCTTCTCTGGGATTTAAGATGTACTACTCGTCCTCTTTATGCCGTGACAGTGTATGTTGGTATGCCATTCTTGCTGCTGAGTGCCGACTTGCATGCGCACAAGCAGAATGAATGGCTTCCTTCCCAGCTGTGCAGCTGTGCTGTCAGCAGAATGGATCAACTGTGCCGTTCTGATTGAAAATGTAATGATGATAAAGTTATAATGTTAGTTATTTAATAATGTCAAGGTTCCTTACTGGAAAGTTTGTATATGAAACTGACTTTGTGATCATAAACCTTTTTTTTTTTTTTTAGATTGTTTTAGAGGGCTTTTTTCCAAAGCCTGGAGCAGATTACTCCTCTACAAGCTCCTCTAACCCGGACACAACATTTATATACGTCAACAACCGGCCTGTCCACCACAAAGATATAATGAAGGTAATAATTTTAGATAACTCCATACAAAACAATCCATACAAAGAATATTATTTTGTTTCTAATACCATTCTTTTATGTTTATTTAAAAAAACCTCTGCATCTCCTCGTTGGATTTTGTGATGGATCATCAGTTGTTGCGTCAACACTACACCGCTCAGTATCCAGATGACTCAGCGCGAAACCGTTATCCCACTGTCATGCTTAAGATTACAGTTGCACCAAACTCAGTCGATGTCAATCTGACACCGGACAAGACCCAGGTTCTTCTTCATAACAAGGTAGCTATGGATTTCAGTATGTTTGGATAGAATTAGGTCGGAGGTCAATTCACTCATGATAAAGTAGGAATGGGGCTGTATAATATTTGATTGCAGATCACAGTAAAAATCACTTGCAATAAGATTAGATGAGATGTGGTAAATTATTGGAATAATCGTGAATATCGTTACGAGTGAAAAAGCTTTCTAGCTTGCTATCATGGTAGAGAAATGTTAAACATAGAGTCTTATATTTAAAATACAGTCTTTATCATGTAAAAAATAACAGACTCACGTAATGTTGCTATTTATGTTGTTCTCCGCAAGCGGACTGAATGTATTATGTTGACCTTATTTTTGACTGTTGGTGTTCCATCTGCGTAGAAATGTTTGTTCCTTGATGAACATGTTTTGGTGCCATTTTATTAGTTTTTTACGCTCTGTGATCCATCTGAAATGTAGGAGGCTGTGCTGACCGCAGTGGAGGTGTTTCTAGTTTCTCTCTATGGCTATCGGTGTAATGATGCCCCAAAAGCGAAGCAGCTCGCTTATCACACATCCTCCACACCGTCCAGTCCTTCGCAGACTGAGGCTTTACAACCGGACAATGAACAGAGTGTAGAGAGGGATGATAGTCTCACCAAGCTACAGAAGACCTACCTCAAAGATGCACCTAAACACATTGACACAGTTCCGTTGAGCACTGAAGCTTCAATGGACCGCCCAACCTCAAACGGCAGCTCTTCATCCTCCATAGCCGAGGACTGGATTGTAAACCAGATCCCAGCTAGGTTCGACTCCAGCTTTTCTCTCTATGACGATGAAACGGCCCAGACTACAAGCAAGTCCCCTGAGAGACTTGAAGACATTGCTGTGTCAGGTGCAGACACGAGAAATGACGAGATATCTGCCGAAGACTGGAGCCGAGGGGCGGCTTTGATCGACCCTGTATCGGGTGAACCCCTGCAGCCCGTCAGCATCCACCAACCTTTAAAGAACAATCATTCAGACTCAGATAAGGCCAAGAGTCATGGCAGCCCAAACAAAAAGATGCTCAACGCCATAACGGAGAAGCGGGCCGTTCTGACGGCCTACGACCTGATCAGCCACCGCGCCATGAGGGCACCACTGACCCCCGCCGCCCTGTTCGAGAAGGAGGCCAGGACAGACGTCCTCAGGGAGAAACCTACAGCCAGCCTGCAGGATATCAGCGTCACAGTTCAGGAGAGGTGGAAAAATCTGAGGGAGGAAGACCGTAAGAAGTGAGTTTCCAGACCTTCACCTTTCCAAGCAGTTGTTTCCATTTCTTGTTATTTGCAAGGCAGAGCAAGGGGGGAAAGTCTGACCTGTCATTTGCATGTGTAAAAGCCCAGTCTGGAAATGCTGTTGATACGAGCTGTAGTTTTTTATTTCCAGACAACCGCATCTAATAGGAGCTAGGGTAGATGACATTTTCCGCAGTATGGCAGATATCACTAATCGTGAAATGTCTTCTATTTCCAAAGTATTAAGAATCATAAGAATAAGATTATTAAACCGAGTGAATGTGTGTTTGTTTCCTAAACCTACAATGATCCCTGAACAGAGACATCCATAGAGACACTAGATTTAAGAGACATTAGCTGATATAAACTAAATATTCCCTTTTTTATATATGATATTTCATTTCTAATTTAAAAAGCACAACATTAGTATAATATCTAAATGTCCTGTTCCCAGGTTCCAGTTCATTTTGTATTGCAAAGCTCAACTATGCTTACTTTACAAGTGGTATGTTTGAGGAGTGACACATAGTTGGCTAGTCACGAACAGATTAGGCACAGAACAGATGGAGGTAGCGAGTGTTTGTGTTTGACCCTTGCTCACTCAGGGTCAAGGGATTTACAATGATGAAGGTATGACGGGAATGGAGTTTGATAAGCAAACAAAAAAATAAAACATGATGATCAGATAAATATGTATTGTTGTAAGTATAGTGTCATTATCAAGGCTCATAATCTGCGTTTGCTTCCGTCTGGAGTCTGACAGATAAGTATACAAAACATTCACAAACTGGTGCCATTCGCAGGTCAAATAGCATAGCACAGCACGCATTCCATGCTTAAGGTTCAATCAATTAATTGTCTCAATACGTATAATGTACTAGGAGAGAGGTGAATCTTGACAGTGTCATCGTTATTTGTTGATACAGTCCAGATGCCATGTCAGTAAAAGAAAGCACAAACTGCTTCCTACTGATCTCTTTCCACTCAGCTACTCTGTAAGTTGCATCATGGAACAACACCGTTATACCGCGCTGAACGCGCTTCAACCTAATTATGTTAGATTACTGCATACCAATTTAAAGTAATTGCAAAGTTGGAAAATGTGCATCAGCACTAGTTGGGGCCTAAGGTATCGAAGAGTGTATGGAAAAAGACATCTGTTTGGAATCCTGGCTCGACGTACGGCTGCCTTAAACATGAAATAAGATGTGGCAAGGACTTTGCTCCTTTCATCGCCACTGTTAAGTGGCTGACCACTTCTAGGAATTACACTTGCACGAGTTCACGAAACAGGTTCTTAGAATAATGGGGTGCTGAAGTGTAAGTTCTAATGCTGAACATATGAACATCCACGGAAACATGAGTCAGAATACTGATTTGCTGAGGAAAGCTCTCTATTAAGAACAAGGTAAAAGATTATATTTATAAATATATTCCTTTTATAAATTGTAGACATCAACAGATGGCTCCTTAACAGCTTTGCTAAACTGTAGAAAATAAATGTAATAATAACCTATCAACAGGAACAAAATGGTATGTATAGTCAGAAAGATTTGGAATGTTATGATTGACTTTGCTATTGTCATCTAGCGGTATTTTGCAAAACTCAAATGGTTAGTGAATAAATGATTGTATTTATTTTTGTTTGTTTAATTATATATTACAAGATGTTTAGAACTAGTGTTATGAACCAGGTCAAAATTCTCTTTCTAATATGTATATATTGTATTGACAAAAACAACATTTTACAGCAATATAATTTGCCAATTTTCATTTTTAATAGAGCTTGAACGTATCGTAATGCAACTCAACGGAACCTCTAACAATGTCAGCTGTTAGCTTTATTATTTACTTTTTGAAATAATGTTTACAGAACTTAGCTGACCACCGTCTGCTAACAGCTGTGTCCCCCTGCCGATTTTAACACAGAATAGTTGTTACAAGTTATGTTTATGTGGTTGCACTTCCATAACGTTGGTAGCCTAACAAAATAAAGGTAAAATCAAGATCAGTGGAAATGAAGAAGAAGCGATATCCTGATTTTGTATTATTGGACTTTACTGTATCTGCACTTTAATGATCCAATGCTGGCTCTTGTCAAAAACTTATTTTCAAGCCATTCAATCCAAGATAACCCCGATGACATCATTAAGGGGTATTTTCTCTCAAACTTTGGAAAAAAGAGCCACAGGAGACATTATTTTACGGTTTTTGCAGATTGAGTAGTTAAGATCAAACCGAACTTCATGTGTGAAATGGGAAGTTCCTTTTATTTAGCTTTTACCTAGAAGCCTGGGTATGTTTTATTGTATACATTTCCAAATCAGTGCTTGCTGGGAAGGAAATTGGGAGAGATTCCAAATTGGTTCAACACTAGTCTAGGTTTTAGTCTAAAATACTTGGTTGAACTCTGCAGGTATGAGGAGAAGGCAAAAAAACATCTGGAGCACCATGACCAGAAGACCAGGTTGGCCTCTGCTGAAGGCCCCAGAGAGACGAGTGTGAGCAGCCCAAGGGGCCATGCACAGGGCCACAAACGCAAGGCCCCACTGTCCAACCAGCAGCTGCTGGATGAGCTCTTCTCTGTACAGCCCCAAAAGAAGATGAGGAGCCCTGCACTGAAGTCTTCGCAGCCCCTCCCCTGCAGCATAGCTGCCCTTCGGCTGCAGCTCCAGCGCCTTTCATCCCAGAGCAGCACAGTGCCACGGGGCGTCCGTCTTGTAAACCGGCTGTCCTCTCACAGCGCCTGGGTCATTTTATGTGGTCAGAGGCTCATGTTGTTAAACCCATTTCGGGTGGAGGAAAGCTTGCTGTTTAAGAGACTCCTTGAGAATAATATACTTCCAGCAGTGAGTCTGCAGACCCCTATACCGTTAGCAGATGGGTAACGTATCACTCACTTCTCACCAGCAAAATGTCATGCCTGAATTGTTTTTTCCAGAAAACTGCAAACTCATCCAATTTCTTTACATACATGTATGTTTCAGACTATTTTTAAGGAAAAAAAATCCTGCTTCATTTTTTTCTATTAAGGCTTCCCTAATGTGTTTGTTAAACCTCACCTTGTCTCTCTTTGTAGAAGTCTCGGGGGGGCTGAATATACTGAGGCTTTGTGCAACATGGAGAAACAAAGCCCTGAGCTACACGGAGGGGCCCTCTTCTCTGATCCTAGGCTTGTGGCTAATGGCTTTCAAATCCAATTCACTCCAGGTACATTGTAAATAAATGTTTACCAAATGCTGCTATATTAGCAGTCTTATTTGATTGACTATGAATCGTTTCCCACCATCAATATGAGAACAAGCCTTTCTTCTAAATCACGTTGTTTAAAGATCTCATGGATGGCCTATCACCAGTCACTTAGAAAAGTCAAACATACAGTTTCAGGTAACTGGATTACAGGCAATTATTCCTGATTGTCTTGGAAAAACATTTCCATTCCTTTAAAAAGAATGTCCATCATGAAAAATATCAAATGATGAATAAGCAAAGTTGTAAATCATGAAAGAACAATACCAACCAATGTAAACCTTGTCTTTACAATAGATCAAGGCAAATGTCATAATAACTTTGAAACATTACAACCATACATAACATGTACATTGACCACAAAATCTTTATGCGCACACATGTATTTTTATCTTAGGGACATAACATTTAGAGATTCAGTCATGCTTACCAATAATCTGGTACATTTAAACAACCAGTTAAAACATTGCTGCAAGTATAACATATGCAAATAATTGTTCAGAAGTCATCATTCTCTTTATAAAAGCCAAATCCAATTTATTCATGTTTATTCACGGATTGCTCTGCAAAAAACAGTGTATAGGCTGTATTAAACAAAGTCAAAAGTAAGGTCAATATAAATGATAAATATAACGGACAAATAAACCAGAACACCTCCAATTAAACTTGTTTTTGTATAATTATGACATGTGTTGGTTATTTTTTATTGCTGGAACGGTTCACCTCAGTTAACATTGGCTCTCTGCCTGACAGAGTGCGCTCACAGTGGGTCGGTACCCCAGTGTGCAGGTGATGAGAACGGTTGCCCTTTGAGATATTCAAGGAATTTTCATTTGGCACTGCCAGCCTCGGTGGGTGTGCATGGGAGTGAAGGTAGCGGCACATGTAAGATGGTTTCATAGCACAATCTCTGCTGCATACTGTATCTTGTCCATTTCTTATGATTATATTACATGTCATATTGTTTATTATCCAGTAATATTGTATTGTGTATAATGTGATCCTGCAGATACTGTCAATTTGTAAATATTTGTATTGTGTTTAACATGCTATTTTCCCAATAATTAAAAGTGTTACTCTTTGCACACATTTTAAAAGGCAAATGTGTCAGACTATGCCAGGCAGCACAGAAATATTTGGGAAATATTTTAATTGCCTCTCCAGGTTTTTTTTCAAGCCATTCTGAGTTCATTTTGCATCCAAAGACGTGTATCGGAAATATAAATCGTTCATGATTTGCAGTATTTCCTCATGAAATGAGAAGCTATCATTCTTCTACCCTACAAGACAACTTCCTTCCAGTCTCCTGGGGCTTCTATTAGTCATTTAACACTCCATTTGGCCCCTCGCTTGTTTAACTTGGTCATCACTCCCATCGTAAACCACAATATTTATTTATTATTCTTTCCTGGAGATAGTAGTGGCGTCTGGAGTATATTAATCCTTGTTTTCTGCTTGTTTTGGCCAGGCCTCACCTCAGACGAGAGACATCTGGAAGTGACAGGAATGGCAGACTGCGTGCCTTTCCTCGGTGTGGAGGACCTCAGGGAGATCCTGACTGCAGTTCTTCACAAGAAGGCTAAGACCGTGCAAGAGTGCCGGCCACTTAAAGTCAAAAACTACCTACAAGTAAGAGATGCTATACATTAATAACAAATGGCATTACTGGTATTTATGTTATTAAATATCTAAATTGTGATTCACAGGGTGAAGCAGTACGACTTGCCCGTCAGTTACCTAAACATTTATCCAGGGAGGATGTGGAGGAAACTCTCGTAAGGATGGATCAGCAGCTTGGAGAGAGCAGCCAGAGCTGCATCCATGGACGACCGTTTCTCCAACATCTATCTGATGTCCCATCGACTGACCAGGAGGCTAAAGCTCTGCTGAAGCCTTTAGAGCTGTAAGAACACATCTTAATAACAAAATCACAGAAGTGCAATATCCAGCTGTCTCATTTTAACGCAGCTGATTATCTTCAATGTAAGCTACTTGATATGTTTCTATCTCAGATGATGTCCAACATTGTTACAAACAGACCACAAAAGACCGTATTTTTTAACAATTTGTGCTTTTCATTTTGTTCTTTAATTTCACAATAAATAACTTTATTTGACAGAACTGCTGGAGCCAAGCTGTTATGATTGCTCTGGTGAACAGATAATCACAGTTTAGATTGTGACCTTTTTTAAAGTGATCAAAAAGAAATATACACACAGTCTGCCATTTAAGTAATAATACATCAGTCGCCAATAGTTGAGGACCAGATTCAGGTGTGTGTTATTCACTATATGAATGTATAGTATGATTGTGTTGAAACAGCCCGATTCTCATAGATTTTTATCAGGTAACTGGTCAATCTTGCCCTAGAGATTTGTAAAGAAAAGACATTGGTCTGGTCACACTTAAAGGTGCAGAAGTGTTTGAAATAGTTTCTTCTATCCATCAAAAGTTTTTTTATAAATAAGTTCTACAAGAATTCAAAGGAACACATGCGGGGTAACAATTGTCAATTTATGTACCATTAAAGTATTCCTTGAATTGTGCAACAAAAGTAAATCCAATAACCTTTTTCAGAAGATGGCTCAGAGAAATACTATTTTAACCCCACTAAATACAAATTAGTCCGGATGTACAAAAAATGTAGACAATGATCTAGTTCATAAACAGATTTGCTCTTTGCAAGGGTACCAACTATTACACATTTGTGTTTTGGTTTTGCAAATTGATTTCTTGCATAGTTTGCATTTTCTTGGATTAACGACAGCGTCTTCCACCCACAGTGTCACCTGACTCTTTCGGTCCCAAAGCCAGGGTCTCTTGCAGCCCCTGAGCCTCATTGTGGTACCATTGGAATGGGTATTGGCAAGCTCGGAGCCACTGTACACTGCCAGCTACTACCCATAATTATTTTCCCTCAATGAGTGCCAGCTGCTCGGCCGTTAGTATTGACAGTTGTATATTACCCCTAGCTGTATCAAATGCTTTAGAGATTTGCACTGTAATTTCAACCACAAAGTTTATAAAATCCTTGACACTGTGCTAATTTGTGGTGGTGCCACTTCCTAAAGACATTAGTCTGTTACTGCATCATTCTGGTGCTCAGTAATGCGTGATGTTTCCTGTGGGGAAAGACTTTGCTTTAAAACTTTAAAAAAGAGATGGCTGGCAAAGCTATAAGGATGATTAGTTATTATATGATTAGTTAGAAATGTTCTATAAACCTCAAGAAGTGGTGGTACCTAAACACGGGATTTAATTGGAGAAAATGTGGTTATGTCCTTTTACCACATTTGGATAACAGGAAAACATATAGCCACGCAAGGTTTTCACTCATCGCCTTTTCATATGGACACCGAATCCCACCGCAGGGACGAGTGCAATCAGAGCTCTCGTCTTATGATAATATTATAGTTAGGACCGTGAAAGGTCAAACCACAGCACACGTCTTGTTTTACGTGGCCTCTGCTGAGAGAGCCCACAGATGGCTTCAGTATTGCTTCAGAGCCAACACTCTACAAAGTGCCTCTGGGAAGGGGATAAATGCCAGTGAGGACCCCCGTCCCTCCTTTCACCCTTCTCCCCTCACTCCTGCCTGCATGGGCTCTTGTTTGATACTTCTCACTCTTGGATACGTGCTCCTCAGTTGCTCGTGTCCAGAAATGTGTGCAGCAGCAGAGTCTACTCTTTACATGCTGCCTTCGTCTTCCAAGGGGCACATCAGAGTAATTAGGACTAACTGATGATCATCTTTTGACCATGTGACAACACTATTTAAAAGGTCAGCAATGGTTTATATTGCCAGCTGTCTCTTTAACCACCTGTTTCACTGTTTTTGACATTTTCTGCATCAAAATTGAGGTATTTGCTAATGAAGAACCTAACCAGAAGAATGGGAAAAGGGATGCATTTTGAAATATATGCTAAATGATGAGTCTCAAAACCTGGATACACAAATACTCATTTCACATACAGCGTCATCTAGATAGCTATCAGTTCTCCTATTACTGCCCGAATGTGCAGAGCTACTGCTTCTCAGGTTGTATTGAGCAATCGGGGCAACTGTACACCACTCTCACAACCCAGAAGTAACAGTGCACTTTAACAGAGTCATCAAATCCAAAATAAAATGACATGAACTATATTTAACTCCTTTCCCGCTCTATTTTTGGAACTGTTATGAGAAGTAGTCACGTAAAGTATCTTGCCTAGCTGGGTACAAACAACACCTGTTTCTGTTTGGATATGTGAAACTAGATAGAGAGTAAAGGTATTAATCAAACCATGAAAGAATATAGTTTACAGTTTAAAAACACTTTAACATGTTAATAAAAATCACTTACCGAGTCGTTCCTTAATGTAGCTTTTTTTAAATTGCCAGCATGGTCCATGAAGAGACTAAAGTCATTATTAAACTAAAGTGTCAGATTGTCACAAAACCATCTTTAACTGCCCCAATCCTCTTCCGTAGACCTGCAACGGAGAGCTCTTTCTGCAGATGTTTTTTCCTAGACGCTAAAGGAAAATTAAGAGGATCCCGTAAAGGATTAAAACTCATACTGTATAGTCGTAATCTAACATACAATCTACATATATCGACTGAAAACCACTGGACATCAGTTAGAACCACCTATCTCAGTGTAATGGGACACATGATCGATGAGAAATGATCTGCACTCGTTTTCTTTAGGTTTTGTGAAAACGGGGGGAAGCATTTAACTGAAGCATGTGCTAGCCAGTTTCTTGAAGTTGCACAGGAGTGGGAGATAGCGAACAGCATGTTTCACTGTAGAAACAGATAATGTTTACAATATGATGGCTGCATCAAAAACATTACCATACTAATGTGTACTGCACATTATACACGGGGGAATCACAGCGTCTCTCTGTGACAGCGGTTTAATCAACGCTAATAATTCACATATCATCGAAACTAAGCTGAAATGTTTTAATAAAGTACAAACCCTTTGATTTATTTTATTAATTTGTCATGAATTTCTTTACTACATCACACATTAATTTGTTTTATCTTCCCCTAACTCTGATCTCTGATGAAAATATCATTAAAGACTGTTTGAATTGGATGCAGACAAAGGGCTTTTAATCTGTCAACAAACCCCAATACTCACCATACACACCAAACGTTGCCAGAAGGAGTTAATCAAGCGTTGTAAACTGTTAACTATACCATGGTCCATATGGGACCAGCTATAAAATCTTTGCTGAATCTGAGTTTGTGTTTTTCAGCTGATAATTGGTAGTGGTGCCATGCTGTGACTCTGCAACTTTTCTGCCAACCACAGAAGAGTCACTTAGTTCTTTTTTTATGGGCTTCAGGCTCACACTAATGTGATGGGTGTTAAAAAGCCACAGGTTCTCAACTGTTGGTGAATTTATAGCCACACCACATTCAATTTCATGGGTCAAGGGCATCCACAGTGGGGCCATCAAGTCTACTCCTTTTCATTTTTAATCACTTGTCAGCGATTCCTATAGCAAGTTTGAAATTATAGTGCAAGACATTTTTCTTTGGAGGATACAGTTTTTGATTTGATCCACCTAGGCCTGACTGTCGAAAGTCCTACTTGACACACGAATATCACTTAATTGGCTTCTTGTATTATATTATTGTGCACAGTTACTGTTAAAATGTAACATAAATATTGTTTCTGAGATGTCAAAATGTATCAAGGTCCCTTGACACATACCTGATACTTCTCTACATCCGTCTGTCTTAAGAGCATAGGCATAGCATATCATCAGGAGACAGGAGGTTTCCATAATCTGCCCTTCCTTATTTTCCTTGGAGGAACATCTATTCTTCATCACTGTCAACCCTCTGTCCCCAGAGAGGCGATACTTTGCTGCTTTGGACCTTGGATGGCTAACGTCCATGTTTTTTGCTCGTCACAGAACCCCTCCTTGCAAACAAACACTGACATTGAGGAATTTTGTAAACATATTTGGAGTGAACACCAAATTTGACCCGTCTCCAAACTTCCAGTAGCTTTACAAAGTCATTAATCATATGATGGCTTCCCAGAGGTGACTGTCAGTTTTGAGGTAGGAATAGTGATTCCTCATCCCTAAGTGAAAAAGCAAGTGAAGTGCAGACGGAAAGGATAAATCAACAGAGAAGTGAAGACAGCTAGCATTCAGCAGCTGGCCATCTGGTCCTTATCGTGTCCCAGACTGGTTGATTTTATTGCTTTTCATTGCTTTCAGTAGACCCAAGAGGGGTTTTCATAAACAACCTGTCAGTCTGGCCTGAGGTGATCATCCTCTGCTGGTTGTTTAAGTGATTACAATTTGCATCTTATATATTATGTCCTCATAAGATAAAGTGACTTCCAAGGCGCACTGTTTAAGTCAGATGTACATTAGACACTCTATACTATTACCCTGATCTATGTATTTTACATAGAATAAAACGTGTACTGGATCGTAATCTCACATTAGTGGCAAAACAATAACCTGCTAATTTGTATCCCAAGTTATAGTTACAACTGTTTCTAACAAAATACCTAACAACCTATATTCATTATTTTCCTTGTGAGACATGGAAACGATCAGGTGTGCTATAAATAAGAGATCACTGAACAGTCTATAATGTAATGATTTTATAAACAAGGTTGATGACCAATGGATTAGTCAACCCAGTCTCACGGCATTTCGTGTTATAGTCACGAAATTAATCTATTGATTCGTGTTCACCAACATGATTTCCCCATTTTCTTCGTGTCACACAGAACGATTTTAAAAACAATTTCAGTATTCTGACACAGAACGATTTTAGAAGCCATGTATTTCTATTGGTAGTATGTTTCGTGTCTGCACCAAATAATAACAAATTATAAGGAAAAAAAGATTTAAAAAATACAGATTTCAGTATTCTGAGGCTCTGTGCCATTTATTGAGTAAGAAAATGTTTTTATGAACCTCACAGCTTCTGGTCTTCCAAGACCCGATCGGACAAAAAGACGTGGTGCAGGCACGAAACACACTACCAATAGAAATACATTGCTTTTGTGTGACACGAAAAAAAGGGAAAATCGTGTTGGTGAACACGAATCAATAGATTACATTAATTTCTTGACTATTACACGAAATGCCGTGAGACTGGGTTGGGATTAGTTTATACTAAAAAGTATTTCAGAGGTTTGGAACAAGACTTTTGAAGAAATATTGATTTTTCAGGCATCAGTTTTTTATTTGTCACAAATCTGTGTAGAGGTCAATGAAATACTGTCAGTGCATTATTGCTGTAAGCATTTTTAAGTTATATTTCACAATGTCAGCCAACCTTGTGAACGCTTTCACTTCAGTCTCTTGATCTGTCATCGCTCTTGAACGATGTTATGGTCAAGTAAGATATTTGCCACAGAGCAATCTGTCAGCAGAAACACTTCTCCAGATGGTTTGCTCTGCACATCTGTTGAAGGCTCCAGATGTTTTTGGATGCACCTGGCAAGCCCCTTTTCGTTCCCAACCCGTTGTCCATGGCCCTGCACCACGCACAGGGCAGGGCATCCCTTCTTTTGTCCAGATGTTGGGGAAGTCTGGATGCCTTCCTGTAGAACTAGAAGGAATAGAGATGCTGCTCAAATGACATACAGTATCTACAATGGCTTCTACAGAATATCGAACATGTGTATTGTTTTAACGTCTGGAAAGTTAACCGAACATGAAGTAGAATGTTCATTGAAATGTTTTTCCTATGGTAACACATTGTCCATGTAGCCTTAATTGATGCATGTCAGTTAACAAACTTCAAACCTTCATGAACTGTAGCTTACCGATTGTACCAAGCCTTGAAATATGATGCCTCCAAATATATGAACACAGATCATGTGGTCATTGTATGTGCACTATATGTATACGATAAATCAAACGGAAGAATAGCCTACATCGGGGCTATTCAATTGGCGGCCCCCAGATTTTTTTAAAGAGTGCCTTTATTCCAGAGAGGGTGTTAAATTGAGAGATAGAGGGGAAGACTCTGAACACTTTGGCGGGCTCTGGTTTCGAAGCCACCTACTATACTACTATAGAATTGGGAGGGATGAAACCCTCTTTAATAGCACACACAGTGACATGTGTTCTCTGCATTTAACCCATCCTAGTACCAGGAGTCTAGTACTAGGAGCAGCACCCGGGGAGCAATGGGAGTGAGGGGGGAAGGGGGTTGTCCGGTGCCTTGCTCAAGGGCACCACGGCTAGGGCAGGAGGTGAACTGGGACCTCTCCAAGTAGCAGTCCACACTCCATATTTTAGGTCTGGTCGGGGACTTGAACTGGTGACCCAACAGCTCCCAGTCCAAGCCCCTACTTACTGAGCCACTGCCGGACACTAGCTACTGTAGTGACAACTCCTGTTATTTATGGCATCTCTGCGTGAATGATTAGATCATTTCACCTAAATGAAATCAAATGAAATGATGTTGATGGTTAAATTAGCTTCACATGTAGGCCTACTGAGTTCTGAACTTGCCATTTAGATCTCTAAAGGCCTTGGGGCTATGTTGTTTGATTTAGTTAAACACAATATCTACTCCACTATGCTGTTGTAATATTTACTGTATCTGAAGCTCTTAATATGATTGCTCATATTTCAAGCCATCGTTTTCCCGGCCCCTTGCTTTGGATCATTTTCATCAACCGGCCCCCATTCCAAACTAATTGAATAGCCCTGGCCTACATATTACCAATATTGATAGGAGATAAAGTGAAACACAGCAGAAAAATAAGTGAATCACCTTTTTTAGGTAACGGTCTGATGTAATAGATAAACACATAATCAACTCAACTGCTTTGTTAATTAAGATCCTATAAAAACAAGTACACTCAAACAATAATGTTGACCTCTTATTTTCAAGACACATTTTCTGTTTTATTCCTTGTTCTTTGACGTCATTTTCTGGGAAGGCCCGTACAGAGGATACATCTCTTGAAAGGCTCAAATAATCTGTCAGGTGTCTTAACCTACAGACATGACCTCTTGAGAGACCGAATTTCCTGAAATTAACCTGGGACCCATTTCTCTTGTGTACTGCTTACTCACAGCACGAGTAAGCAAAAGTAAACATTCATTAGCAAGGCTTTAATGCCATGAAATGTTCTACAAGTTCTTAGAGGATGAATACTGGTGACTGTGAAGATCCCTTCACTTTGTGTCTATTGCCACCATTGGATGAACATTTAAAGTTGAAGTCAAATGTCTTTACATTGTTCCCAGAGGATGATTCCTGATGACCATGATAATCCTTGCTGAATTGCCTCATTTTTTTTGATAACACTAGTCTTGTTTTTTCACAAGAAATATCGAGGTTTGAGTGTTAACAATTTTTCTTTGCCCTGCATAAACACTAGAAGGGTGTGACGCTTGGTTGTTGGAGTCGGACAAAGAGATTGGATATCAAAAGGATCTCAATGAGGACACCGGAGGTACGTTTTGATACCTCGTGTAAATGCAATCGGGTTACAACATGTTTTATTTAGTTATTTATTTGGGTAAATCAACTTTTGGTATACTTAGTATCAAATAACCAGAATTAAGGTTCATATAATTATCACAATTTGTTATGCAGCTCTATAATGTGTCATTTAATGAGCATTCGTGATTCAATTCAATTCATTCAAATTCTATTAACTTTAAGCAACAAGAACCCTTTCCAATAACAAGGTCTCCAGCTGCCTTGGACTTCTCCTTTACCCCCTAACATCCTTCTTCCCGTTCTCTCACTCTCACTTCCTCACCTGTCAGAGGTGGAATGTCGCTGGCGGGTACAGTCCTCCAGGGTCCGACTCCTGACAGACGCAGCGATGCTCAGTCAAAACATTTCCCAGCTCCTGTTCAAGAAGCAGCCTGAAACAAGCAGCAGCAGCAGCCATCTCTGCAGGACACAACAGAATGAAACGATGCACCTGGGCACGATAAACTGAATACTGGTGCGGAGGTAAAAAGAACAATGCTGATAGGCACATCTCAATAAAGCTGTTTTATTGCAGACATTCTTTTTTCCTGCTACATCTCACTATCTAAAGAGGCAGAGATGCTTGAAACCTTTCCGTCGGATGTCTGTATTTATAAGCAGCTGTTACATTTAAATGTAAAGTCAAGAAGTGAAGTCATTTTTGTGCTGGCTATAACATTGACATTGAATTGACATTTATACGTAGTACCTCAGTTTGGCACTTTTATACTCTTTAATTACGATTTTTAATACACGTGTCATAGTATCAAGTGAAAGTTAAGAGTTGGACACTGTTGGAGACTTTTAGATTTATAAAAAGTTCATGTCAGTTTGCAGATGCAGACATCACAGTTGGAGGAACACGCATGAGAATGGAGATTACTGTTTCAATTGGTCCCGTTTACTAAATCTACTATGAGTTATACAACCTACATTACATTTGATATTAAACTTTTGCTTTTCTCATTTAAAGATCCTTTCAGACACTATTCCCCTCTGTCAATAAAAAGCATTAAAGAGGAGAAACCAAGAAACCTTCCCCCTGGGAGAGAGGTTCTGTGGATCCAGCCCGCAGTCTGCTCTCTGCTGAGGCCGATCGGCGTGGCAGCTTTCCAGCTCTCAGCAGGAAAGGAAGTGGCTCTCAGGGGCAGTGCTCAATTCGCCCTCTACTGGGCGGAAGTCAAGCCTCAATGAGGCCGTCAGTCGAATAGGTCATGCTGTCAGAGCGCACCAGAGTTCACATCCTCTCATTAGACAGCAATACTTCCAACATCCCTTCACTGGATAAAAAGCAAAGTATGGGGAATTGGTCTGAATTGCGCCCGTGACAAAACAGGCTTATGTTGATGGGATCGTGCAGGTGTAGTCAGGTCGACAGTGTGTGTGTATTTTGACTTTTTTCCATACACACCACCCATCAAGTGCCCAGTGCCCACACTCACACATTGCCTTCCTATCAGTTTACACCCATTTGTAGAAGACATAAAGATTCCCAGCTGCTGGAGTGTGAGAAGTGTGTGCTGCGATGTTCGTTTACAGGTTGTTGTGTTCCGATACTGAAACATTGAGTATTGATACAATCAAAGTCAGAAGAATGATAAAAAATGATCTCTGAAGCCAGTTTAGAACAAAACCAACTCCATTCTAATTGTTTTCTAATGTTTTATAGTTGCAAGTGGTCATTTCATATTTTGTATGCTTCATAACTGAATTCAAGAACCCATTGTTCTCCACATATTCTAGGAACATAGATGTACTGAATACTGAACTAAATGTTCCTGAAATTCAACACTATAACCTTAAAACTCTGACTTTCTGAATGTAACGCAGGAACAAAATACTCACACAAGCCGTATTCAACAAACAAGCATAAACTTTATTTGTTAAAACAAGTATATAGAGTTTCTGTATTACATCTTTCATCTTGCTAGATTGTGGTTTTATACATTTACCAACAGTGGTTTAGAAAGGCAACTCCTTATGGAAACAATGGCATATGTATACAATACAAATGAGCAAACATATCAAAATCAGTTTTTACAACTTTTGTAGCAACCAATTGTTTCTATTGGTGTGCCATAGTGCAAACTGTGTTGTTGGTGAGACAGAGTTTAAGCATGATCTCAAAATGCACACATCTCATTTCCTCTGTCTTAAACACATTCTTTATTTGTAGGCTGCATTCATTGTGCCTTCAGTTCAAGTCCTTCCCGTCCAGTCATGTGAATTTACAATCAGAATAGTTCAAGTGTGTCGGGCAGGTCAGGCTATTGTGTTGGAGAGTGAAGATAATGCTGAGCAAGAACGCTCCTTGGTCGGGTTTGTACACAAAGACGTGTCGAGACCTTTAGTGGTGCTTCACACAGGTGGAACATTGTTCATAGGAATGGTCAACCACTAAGTCACCACCACACATTTAAGTTTGATCCTATACTAGAAAGATGATTTTCCAAATTACTTATGTTGCAATGTTTGACCAGGGTTATTTAAGAGGCTATAAAAAGAATCAGTTTTCATATTTGTATCGACTCCTATGAACCTTCGTGTTCCACCAGAATGAAATACCACTCTAAAAGTCTCCAAAAACTTTAAAAAAGTGAAGAGTTTCACTCTAACATGATTATTGAGCATCACACAGTTTAGCAGAGAGTTTAACAGCTTGTATGAAGGGTATGAGTGGAGTGGATGGCGTATGAGTATAATCTGTCGGCATGTGGATATAAATGGACAGCACAGAATACAGAGGAAAACAAGTTTTGGATAACTTTGATCATTTCCACATTCACTCCAAGGTCTAGCAGGTGTGTGTGTGTGTGTGTGTGTGTGTGTGTGTGTGTGTGTGTGTGTGTGTGTGTGTGTGTGTGTGTGTGTGTGTGTGTGTGTGTGTGTGTGTGTGTGTGTGTGTGTGTGTGTGTGTGTGTGTGTGTGTGTGTGTGTGTGTGTGTGTGTGTGTGTGTGTGTGTGTGCGGGTGTGTCTGTGTGTGTGTGTGTCTGTGTGTGTGTCTGTGTGTGTGTGTGTGTGTGTGTGTGTGTGTGTGTGTGTGTGTGTGTGTGTGTGTGTGTTTTCCACAGCCATTTGACCTGAAGCCTCTATGGCTAAGATTTCAAGGGGTGGAAAGAAAAGTAAGAGCTGTGGCGGTGTGAAAGCGCTGCCCTGCCGAAGGTCAGGCTGTTTCTAATCTGGTTCTATTGCACCATGTTCTGCAGGAAAGCATTGGAGCTGGTGGGTTGGTTGTGTCAAATAGTCTGAAGATGGAGGGCGGACTGAGCTGTGCCCCCCCCCCGTCCCTCTCGCCAGGATCTCCGTCCCAACTCAAGAGCATCCACAACGATCCACCACCATGGAAGGGATCTTGCCATAGATGATCTGTTCTTTTCGGTTAAAGTAGAGCATGTTGATGGGCGACATCTTGGTGGGGGTGCAGCAAGGGCCTGCGGTCCCTCTGGGGTTGGCCTTGTTCACCAGGTGGGTGTGCGGATACTTCTGCAAGTGCATGTACTCACACTCCCCGGAACAATAGTTGGCCTTGTAGCGCTTTGGGGCAATAATCCAGTCCCAGCCAAAGTCTTCAAAGTCCACAGTGAGCGGGTAGCGGCAGCAGCGGGACTCGGGAGAGTTCTCGTCACAGTCCAGGCCCGAGTCTCTCCTGAGGCGCTTGGGGCCCTCAGAGATCTTCACCTCCATGAACGGTTGCTAAAAACGAGAGATCATGTGTGAATACTTAGACATCAGCTGGGTTGCAGAAAAGGAAGGCGGGTGACAGCATTCATTTTACTTTGGTGCCCTTTGGCAGCTGGTTTTCAAACACGGCACGGTAATATTATGAAACTTTGACTTTTTTAGGAAATGAAATCATATGATGGTTGGTTAGCCACAGCCGTCAAGGTATTCTAATTGCCCCAGAGCCCGGTGCCAGCTTTTGAGCTGTATGATAAGTGTTTGTCATTGATAGCAACTGTGTGTGTGTGTGTGTGTGTGTGTGTGTGTGTGTGTGTGTGTGTGTGTGTGTGTGTGTGTGTGTGTGTGTGTGGTGTGTGTGTGTGTGTGTGTGTGTGTGTGTGTGTGTGTGTGTGTGTGTGTGTGTGTGTGTGTGTGTGTGTGGTGTGTGTGTGTGTGTGTGTGTGTGTGTGTGTGTGTGTGTGTGTGTGTGTGTGTGTGTGTGTGTGTGTGTGTGTGTGTGTGTGTGTGTGTGTGTGTGTGTGTGTGTGTGTGTGTTTGTGTGTGTGTGTGTGTGTGTGTGTGTGTGTGTGTGTGTGTGTGTGTGTGTGTGTGTGTGTGTGTGTGTGTGCAGGCAATTAGTCTGATTTGCACAGTCACACAGAACACTTTGAGGAATGTGGGGCAGGTGAACTTGTATGTAATCAAGCAATAAGATTTGAGGTTATAGTGGGCCGGGCATGTGTCCAAATGCAGGTGTGCGCCTGCATGGAGTCTGTGTTGATTAACAGCTTTCAAAAGTCTTAAATCTTGATTCCCTTTCCGAGCAGTGAGATGCATGAATGTTTAACCACCTGCTGACTCTGCAAAGCCTCTCTGCACACTACTGCCTCAGGGCAGTAAGATACAGAATCCAAAATGTCTCTTTAAACAGAGTTAGAACTGGACTTTTAGAAATGAGCGATTGATGATCTGGTCCCAGATCTAATTCACCTGTTACAGCAGTAAATATAACATTTTGTGATGAGACAAACGGCTTGTTATCCCTTTAAGTAAAACAAACTTGACCACAATCTTACAGTTTAATGTAAATTAAAGTTTAGCTCACCAGTCCTTCCTCTCCAGGCTCTGTGGAGGTCACGGCCAGATCATTTCCCCGCGAATCGAATGCGTTAATCTCGATGCCCCAGTTGGTCTCCGGCTGCCGCAGCCACACAGCCAGAACCTGTTTGACGTCTATACTCTGCCAAGAGCTGACCCCGGCATTCACGTCGATCTTCAGGGAGCGGATGCGTATGTGCCTGCTCCCGTCTGTGACCGGCATCAGGCGGGAGATCTGCAGGAACACGGTGGTCGCCTCGTCCGCAGGGCGCAGATGCACCCATAGCTGAGCGCGCACAATGCGGTTGGCTTGAAACTTTTGAGCAAAAGAGAAAAAGCAGCACTTTGGTTCCCCATCCACTTGGGCGACGGACTCGGCTGCAGAAAAGAAAGAGACAGAAAAACCTTTACAGATAGAAAATAGAAATTCTTAACACGACATTTAAACTCTAGAAGTGGGCTGTTACAGTTTAAAAACCCTGACATTTGTGCGCGTAATGACCTGGCGTAATGACGCACCGACCCATACAACAGTTTCAAATATAGATAATGTTGATACTTGCACACTTTTATTATCAAAATCAACTGAAGCTACGCGTTAAAAATGAACTGCGTCTCCCGTGCGGTCAGTCCCGTGCGTAAAACCCTATGTTGGAGACGTCTGAGCGCGTCCTTCTTATTATAAAAAAACAAAACGAAATAAAGACTTACGTTCAGTGGCTATCATCATCATCGTCTCCGTGGTGGCATGCTCGTCGTCCTCCTCCATAACCACCTCTCTGTTGTCATCTCCCAGCACGTCGTACTGGTCGAGGAGCTGCTGCAGCGGCGGCGCTTTGGGCAGGAGCTGCTTCACGATGTCTCGGCTGATGTTCGGAGCTTCTTTCATCCGCAGTTTGCTCAAAATCTGAAATTTAATCGCGTTTAGTCTCATGGTTTTGATCTGCTGCCGGACATCACAGGTGGCGCACTGCTCCGCGTCCTCCGGGTTAGAGGCGGGGGGCTGCTGGTGCGTCTCTTGGTCACTCAGAACTACTGGACCCAAAGCGATGAGCAGGCTGAGATACAGCACAATCTGAGACAGATGCATTGTCTCTTAGGTGTTTGAGTTAAAAGGATCCCTGGGTGTGTGCTGGACCTGATGCGCGAGCGGACTGGGATGGATTAATGTCCCACAATGATAGGCATCATACCTTATCAGCGCACACCTTTTTATACTCCAACTTTAGCCTCTTTTGTGTCGTCAAAAACTATGATTGGCTGGACAGGCAACAATGAATTTTAACCGACTGACATGAACACTTTTTTTCGTTGTCAACCCATAAAGGGATGGAGGCTGTGAGCATGTGCAACACGTGTCCGCAGATACACAAATTCACTTTTCTAGCACGGATTGCGCAATGAGCGGAGAGGCGCCCACGGACTGTCTGCGTTATATGTAACGTTTAGATGAACCTGATGAAGTTACATCACCACACATTAACACCAGACAACCAAATGTGGACTTCATAAATGGAAGTAGCACCATACTCGGATCAGAGTGTAGCCTAATACGTGTTTGAGTTCGCACGTTGAGAAAGATACAACCTCAAATGTTTGTGTCAAAAGTGTTTTAACAGTGAACTCTGAGGACAGGTATGTGCGGCTGGGCCAGCATGTACATGGAAATACATTTTATTAAGAGCTGTTGAATTTATAAACATAATGTTATAGTATTTCTTCAAAATTGTTATTCAAATATTCTTCTATTGGATGGGCTTTTATTTGTATACACTTATGCATGCATACATTTACCATTTTTGTAAACTCCCTTTCAAGTCTTTTTATACCATTATTGGCCCATGTCAATTCGGAACTGATGCATCCTTCCATGTTCAGGATTTAAAAAATAAATCAGCAACGATAAAGAAAGAAACCTTAATCCTCTTGTTTAAGTCGTTGTTGGTGAAACCAGGCAGTATAATATGAGAGGATAGCGCCACCGTGTGGCAAGGACACATCATCGTGACACCTGTCATCATCAACAACAAGCAGTCACATGGCGACCTGAACATGGGTGGAGAAATGAAATACAGTCAGGAACAGAGCCAAGCTTCGAACACTTGGCTAGATAAATACAGGGATTGATAAACCATGTACTCTTATAAACACATCTGAATGTATAAAAGGCTACTAAATACATAATGTAAAGAAATAATTAATATTGTACAAATGTTTTTAATGTTGTGACATTTTTCCTGATATTTTCAAAATTCTATATGATTGCTTTTTAAAATTCTTCCTGATATTCGACATTATATGCTATGAGTTTTTCAAAAAACAATACTAGGTTTTTGTCATGATCATTTCAATATTCTACTTTTTACCTCAGACTATAATGTATTTGTTCCTATTTTCCAACATTTTATACATACTGTCTTTAATTTGACATGGTGTACTATGACTTTAATTTACCTTTTCAAAACATACTATACTTTTACTTTTTCAACATCATTTGACATTCTATACTATAACTGTATGCATCATATTTACAACCTACTATGTAACATAGTATGACTTTTCCACGTTTTTTATTTTTCATTTTTATACATTCTATACCATGACTTTGTTTCCATGATAATCTACTTTCATACTATACTTTGACTTTTGGCTTCATTTTTGGTCCGTTTCATTACATTTCAACACAATACACTATATATGTTTTAATGATATTTTCAACATATAGGATATACTTTACTCTGGCTTTCACATATTTTTAGACGTACTATTTGTTATGATATTTTATAATAATGCTATGACTTTCTTCATGATATCTTCTAAATAATTAATAAACAAGTCTATTGTATTTTTCAAAATACTATACTATGACATTTGTATATTTTTTGACAAACTAATCTATACCTTTTTAACAGATGTTTTGACATGGTACACTGACTTGACTTTTTTGATACACTACACTATTCCTTTTTCCCAGACATTGACATACATTATATTATTATTACATTACATGTCACTTGTTAGACGCTTTTATCCAAAGCGACCATACTATAGATTTTTCAACATTACTTTGACTTTTATTAAAGATAGTTTCACCATACTATACAAATGTATACTTTTGTATTTCATGTGTTACTACAAACCCTACTATTTGTTGACATACTATGCCAAGACTGTTTCATGATATTTTCAACGTACTTATACTCTCTTGTTTTTCAAACCTTTTGAATTTCACAACATAAAGATGGTGGCATTCAATGTGACTGCATTTCAGCGGTCGCTTGTATAGTTTATGTTCTCTTTGGCTAAGCTCCAATACACCTTAGTAAACAGCAGACACTGAGTGAATGATAGCCGTTATATGGACTATCCATTTATTCATTTCTAAGATCAATGAAGTAATATACCCAGTAATAAAAACACATAATGGGAGAGCTGTTTAAAGAGAGTAAAGGCAAGATACAGAACCTAAAACTTAACTGAAAATGTGTAACACTTGCAGCCAGAGTGATGAGTACAGTTAAGGACCTAAGAGCTTAGGTCTGAATAATAGAATTGTTTATTTATTTTTTAGTTAACCATTTACCTTGTTACGGCTATTTGTGTTCATGTGCCCTTTTCCCTCCAGTAGATCTGCCCAGGTGTGCTGCATGGCTGTAAGGAGGCGCATGGCGAGGTGCACCTGGGAAGGAAGCGCTCTAGAGCTCCAGAGCAGCATGAAGAGGAGGCCGCTGGACTGCTGGGTTTCTGCCTGGGATTCATATTTGTACAATTTGCACGTTTCATTACAATTAATCCTATGGATTTGATTATTTGAAAGGAGTCTTTATGTGGTGTATTTGGTGGAATTGTGTTAGCCCTATGGCCAACTAAGGGTTGGGCTTAACAACCTAATTCTTATTTAGCAAATGTACCTGAATTATTTGGAAATGGTGTTATGGTTGCACTGTGAGCGCATTTTAAAATAAGAGCTCTGTACAAAACATAATAATAAAACAATGTGAATATATGTGCCTCTTGATTTTTCAACAGAGAATATCAACAGCTTTCTGTGTCTTTTGTCTCTTCCCTATTCGTCTTGTTACATTTCTCTCTATTTTAAATTAAACAACCCTTTCCTGCCATGTAGACCTCTCTAATGGGGTTTAGCTTTTTAACACCTTACAACTGCTTATTATACCATTACACTTATTCCCCACATACCCTCCCCAGTGTGGCCCCTGCTCTGTGGTCCTTGTCACTGCAGACTATTCTTGGTCCCCCCAAAGCTGTGCAGACACCCTGCATTTCAATGAACATTTATTGGAGCATTTGTTAGAAATTATACTTTGGAAAAGTAATATGGATTAAATCAGCCATTTGAAAAAGTGGTGGGGACATGTCCCAAATGTCCCTGATGTAAATCGAATCAAATCAAATCAAGTTTTATTTATATAGCACATTTATAAACCATTTTTGGTCGAGCCAAAGTGCTGTACATATAATAAAAATAGCCTACAGTAGAGACACTATGTAAATTACACCTATGTCCCCAACACTGGTGCTGAGTACTTTAAAGGTCTCCTATTATACTATTTGTAGGCATATATTATAGGTCCCAGATACATAACAAAATGTCTATAAAGTGTTTTGCTCAAAATACCAAAGAGATCACCCATTTTAAAGAGAGAGCTCAGGAGAATTCTACCTAGATACTCAGGTAAATGCTGCCGTGAATAAACGCCATATTATGCTCCAAACAACATCAAGGATTATTTCTGAAACAGTATGGAGCTCAAATGCTATTTCTCTCATGGGTTTACCACAAGGTGAGTACCTTTTTATATCCTGCTTTTTTACACATACTCTCTCCAGTACAGTGTTAGCGATGCTTGCTAATGTTAACAAAGACCGCGGTGAATTTAGTTTTAGGTTGGATATTCGACGGACATTCGCGGACCCGCCAGCAGCGTCAGTTTCCCGGGGAGATCTTCTCCGCGAAACGAGGCTTTGATTTAGGGACCATCAACAAATGACTTTTACAATTAGACAAGAAAAATGTTCTTTGTAATAAATCGACAGCTTCTCGATCGTGTGAATGTGAAGCAAATTCACTCTAGAGCATACATTTATTGAACACACCTCTTTTTATTGCATTTTAATACTTTAAATACGTTTTATTAATATTTTTGATGGAAACATTTGCTTATTTCTTCAATACCTTCCAGGTCATGTGACCTAATGACTCAACATCAATGCTGGGTCAAAGAACTACACTGGCTGCATAGGACACACCTCTTTTTATTGTATTTTAACACTCTAAATATTTTTATATTAATATTTTGATTATTAATTGTAATTTAAAGTATTACAATGCAATAAAAAGAGGTGTGTTCAACAAATGCATGCTCTAGCGTGGATTTGCTTCACATTCACACGATCGGGAAGCTGTCAATTTATTAAAAAGAAAAATGTTTGTTGATGGTCCCTAAGTGAAAGCCTCGTTTCGCGGAGAAGATCTCCCTGTCGTAATACAGCCAGCAGCAGGGGAAACTGACGCTGCTGGCGGATCCGCGAATGTCCGTCGAATATCCAACCTAAAACTAAATTCACCGCGGTTTAACAAAGACCATATTACTTCCAAAACACGTCGCACATTGTTTCTGATACAGTGACGTTTCTGATAGGGCCGTGGGTGTAAAGCTGTCACTTTGTGACTCTCCTTATACATCGGGGACACATATTTGTATAAAAGACATCAAAAAGTGCATTTTGTATTATAGGGGACCTTTAAAGGTAGGGTAGATAAGAATGGAGAAACCAGTTTGAGTGCGCTAGAATTTGAAAGTACGCAGCCGAAAAAAATCTGCCCCTTCCTTCAGAGTTCCTTACAGAGCACCTCCTCCAACATACACGAACGCGCACATGACCAATGAGGGCACGAGATAAGTTTGTTCACGAGATGGAAGGCTGACAGGCAGGTAGGCCATCCAGTTATTTTAGCCGGGCCTGCTAACATAATTGGTCGTGCTTTTTACAGCGCCACGGCTTCCACAGATGACATTTTCTTATGTATTTATTGTCAAAGTGTTTAATGTATTCATTGCTATCGGGATGTTAAGAGCATTCCATGGAATATAACAACAATAGTTTCTGAAGTGAATTACCTACCCCACCTTTAAGAACAATGGTTATAAGAGGCGCATAAAACCATTGCCAGGTGGCAGTACTTACTTAGTACTGCCACTTGGCGGACTCAGTAAATCCACCAGGTGGCAGTGTTGCTCCAGTCCTCCGCGGTGCTCCCTCGTAGCCGCCGTGTGTCAGTGCGCAGCGGCCGGACTCTCCTCCTCCTGAGCGCCGCTGCAGCTCGGGAGTTCCCGGAGAGTCAGTCAGAATGAAGCCGGATCACAGCTGACCTCTCCCTCCACTGAGCAGCTCCTCTCCACCGGGGTGAAGGCAACAGGGAGCCCGTCTGCAGGCCCGGATCCCCCCCACAGAGATTATTTTTGCAATCTGGTGTGGAGCTCTTCATGCTGCAGAAACAGAAACAGGGAGCAGCAACTTTAAATATCATTTTGTTTCTCACACAAACGTGCAAGTCAACCCGCTTGGATAGTGTTTGGAGAGCCGAGGAGGAGGTAGGGGATGCGGCGCGGCAGCAACTGATGTCTGGATCATCTTTTATTTGAACGACCTTGGGTTCTACTCCTTTCTCTGGATTATTTTATTTTTGTCGGAATGGAGAAAAAGCAGCCGCATTAGCCACACTCATTTAAAAGTATGTACAGCTACAGTATCACACTCATCCTGTTGACATGTTTAATCTCATGTTTGCTTTCCCCACTGAGACTCAGTTTGTGTTTTTCAAACAGTAATGTGGTTTAATCCAAATCCTAGCATGTCTGACAGATAGTGGATGCTCCCACAATTGAGGTGTATCAACATTGAGATGTTTTACAGGAATATAACAGAGGGTTTTGTGAGTGCACCTCCAAAATGTTGTTTGACTCTGAGGGAGACTCCCTGCTGACATGATTCACAGCCTGGTGTTGTGCAGCTTTTCTGAATTTTATTTTTATTTTATTTTATTTATCCTTTATTTATCCAGGAATGTCCCATTGAGATACAAGATCTCTTCTTCCAGGGAGTCCTGACCAACAATGAATGAAGCACATGTTTGCAGAGTGTTCCAGGGCCTGTAGTCCTGGAGCCTGTCAGTGGAACAGATGGAGAGTCAGGCTTACAGCAGCACAGCCGCACAGCACCAGGGCACTCAGATAGAGACAAGCGTCCCCCGTGCCATGCAATACAAATTAGGGCGAGGAATTGAGTCACTGGGGTAGAGGTGGGGGGGGATGAGTAACACTTGATGTGCAGAGCAGCAGTTCAAAAGTGACCCTGCAGAGGTGAGGCCTTGACCTGGGCTTGGGTCATACAGCTCCTGGTAGGCTGACTGATGGAAAATAAATGACTGAAATCCTCCCTCTATACTTATAATCTTTTGTTATTTTATTTATTTATTTTCATTTTATTCCAGTTTTATTCTGTCCTGCATTGGTATTACGTTTTCTTTTTAATCATAAAGCTATGTGTTACTCTGGTTATAACTTTTGTGGGGAGATAGTATTGTTAGTTTTATTTGTAAATTGAACATTCAAAGGCTTTATTGTTATATGAACAGTGTAGATATGGCAATGAAAATGAAAAAATGAAAAAACAAATTTAAAAAACAATAAAAATAGTGCAAGAAGAACAGAGTGCAAGATTATGTTGCAAGAAAAACGTGCAAGTAATGAAGGTAAAGTGTACTATTTACATGTCAGTAAAAATAAATAAATACAATTTGCTAATTAATGCAGAGAATTATGAAAGTGAACAAGTAATGCAGGAGTCTTAAGAGATGTACATAGGATAAGATAAGAAGAAGCAGCCTATAGCCTGTGGCTTGTCTACGTGTCTGGTTTGTGAAGCAGTTCACTTTGAGAATGAAAAGTTCTATACTGTAAATACACAGGTCAAATGTACGATTGAGGGTCTTTGAGCATGTTTTACGGTGTTGTTGTGTATTTATGAAAACAATTTGATCGCAGGTTCCTCAACAGTGCGTTTACAAGACATTAAAAACAACATTTGTCCTTGTTTGATGAAGCTGCTGTAATGCAAGTACAAGTTCAGACGTTTAGTATAAATAAAGCTTGATTTGATCTGTTTGACTCTTTCTCTCTGCAGTTGCAATGAGGTTTCAGCAGGAAGCGAGAAGGTTCACTCAGGGATGGGCCCCCAGCACCTTCTAGATCTCCCCCTCTAATGTGTCTCACATGTTCAGACATGGACGGGAGGGGGAGTGGATGACAGGAGCGCAGTGAGGGCAAGGGGAAGCATAGAGCTGAGCTGACCGTTAAAACTTCCATGTGTGACATCTCACTCAGTCTCTCCCACCCTACAGTAAGGCAAGGCAAGTTTATACAGCACTTGTCAACACACGGCAATTCAAATGCGGATACATTTTATAAAATGGCATTGAACAAGAAAAAACTCTCATTAAAAAGCAAAGAGAATATAATAAACATAGATCCAGCTAATATAGAATAACACAGGTTGTATACAGTGCAGTGTAAGATATGAGTAGTTCAATTAAAAGCAGTGGAAAAAAGTCTTAAAAAGTAGTCAGAGTTGCAGCGGACCTGCAGTTCTCTGGGAGTTTGTTCCAGATATTTGGAGCATAATAACTGAACGCTGCTTCTCCATGTTAGCAGCAGAGCCTTCCCAGAAGACCTGAGAGTTCTGGATCTTTCATAATGTATTTTGGGCCTAAAGCATTCAGTGCTTTATAAACCAGCAGCAGTATTTTGAAATCTATTCTTTGACACACAGGAAGCCAGTGTAAAGACTTCAGAACAGGAGTGATGTGATCCACTTTCTTAGTGTTAGTGAGGACTCGAGCAGCGGCGTTCTGAATCAGCTGCAGCTTCCTAATAGAGTCTTTAGTGAGACCTGTGAAGACACCATTATAGTAGTCGAGTCTACTGAAGATCCAGACTCCAAATCCTGCTTTGACATTATTCCTTTAATCCTAGATAATATATAATTGTTTTAATGTAACTTGAAATTCAGATCTGTTGTTTTGAACATTGCTCAGCGCTGTCTTTTATTCACTCCTTCTTGTTGCAGTAAATCAATGCAACATCCTCCAGAGTATGGGGTGTGTGAAATCCAAGAGGAGCGACTGCGCAGCCCAGAATGCAAACTCCAGAGTGAAAGGCAGGGCGAGGGGGGAGAAGACCTACCTGGTGCACTCGGAGACGGGCTGGGTGGAGGGCTCCCCCCACACCAACCCTGTGCTGATGGAGTACGCTCACAGGCTGTCCGAGGAGATTGTGGCCCGGGCCGTGCAGCAGTGGGTGGAGGTGGACCGCCGCTACGGAGACATCCCATACATCGAGTGTGACGTGCCATGACACGGGGAGGAGGGTCTCAGCCCTTGATACTTGAGGTGGCTCAACAAGGCCAATAAACACCTTCATTCAGAATGAATCCCTCTGCTGTGAGAAGAGATGTGAATGAGCTGCCAGTAATTCAGTTTGACCTAATTTTGGATTGGATTACTCTTGGATTGAACCTAAAAACCCTCCTCCTCCTCCTCCTCCTCCTCCTCCTCCTCCTCCTCCTCCTACTCCTCCTCCTACTCCTCCTCCTCCTCCTCCTCCTCCTCCTGCGATTAATTGTAAAAGTTGGATTCTGTTGGTGTTCAGCTGGATGTGCTTCTAAGATCTTATTGGTTCTCTCTGTGGCTGGACTCAAAGCAAGAAGCTATCAGATATTGCTTGGAAATGTAATGTCCCTCTTTGCAAAGCCTATCCCGGCCCTCGATGCTGTCCAGATGTCCCTCCTCTTACGGGGGAAGGTTATTATTAGATCCCTTCATTTGGTGGTATCATCAGGTACTCTAACCCTCCTTCAACGAGTCCAGGAAATAATGTGCACAAATGATGTTTCCTGCACTCCAGGATATTGTTTGGGACCTTTTTTCTGCTGATCTCTCAGCAGAACCTAAAGCATAAGAAAGGATTGACACACTTTCCAGAAGGATTTGGCTGGCAACAGAACTTGGTTTTCCTCAAAGTGTTTCAGGCCTGTTCTTTTGTCAATATTGTGTAATTTTAACCAGGAAATACTGCCCCATGGAGAAAGAAGCACAAATATACAAACCTCGATAACACATAGCACTCCAATCCAGTCCGTATGTGACTTCAAATACGTTCCTGCGGTTACATAACAGAGGGCAGCGATACTAACCAGGGAAGAGCAGATTTATTTGGAGAAGAGGTTCAGAACCACCAAAGCCCTTAAGAATGAGCTGGATCACATTCCACAGATCAGCTCTGTGCACAAATGCTCTAAATGATGTCATTGGGATTTGCCCAAAATGCAATTATTATTGCTAGCTTGTCTGTACTGCACATGATAGAGGACACACTTAAACTGCCACACAATTATTAAATATCATTACAGCAGTAGGAATCAGTGAATATGAGAATACTTTCAATGTCTATAAAACATTTTTAATCACACTTTTAATCTGCTTATAGCACTGTATTATTAGGTCAAAAGTCCTTGTGAATATTCATAATGCTTTAAGACAATGAACATCGCACATAAAGCATTTTCTAATGATTAAGGTCATGTATCAAAATAAGATTTTTGAAATGCCGGTCACTCATTAAGCTTTAGACTTTTTTACATACCTTAAAGAAAAAGACTATTTTAAAATAACTTTTAAGCAGCTTGTAATATATTATATCTGCCTATTCCTCAGGATAGATAACAGATCGAGCATTATAATGTTTCGCAACAATGGGAATTTATTATTGTACTTACAAAAAAAGAGTCAGTGAGTGAGCAGTATTTATAAAGTATAATGATAAAAGTCATCAGCAAATGCATTATAATGTGTTATTATTGTTATCAAGCTGTATTCATATTTATGGGTGCTCATAACTATATGACAGTGCTATAAACAGATTATAAAGTATTATAAGTATGATGCATAATAGAAATACAAATTGCAAGTAAATACTCCAACACAAGCCAATAAGCCATATAAAACAGTGGTGGAAGTCTTTCCCTCCACTTGCCTTTTCCGTTAGTTACTGGATTGACAGAAAACTGGCAAACAACAAGGTATCACACAGTTGTCACAGATTGTATTTGGGAAATCTAACTACTGCAGATGTCAAATGCTTATTTTAGTGAAGAGCAGCATCATAGAGGGTGCAGTGAGGACGTATTTCTGTAGGCAGACCTGTACATTAAAATTGCAAGAGCTTCCTCAACAAAAAGCAATGAGATTTCTCCATTGGATTTTATTATATGCAGGAAATAATCTCTGTGGCAAACACACGTTTATGATATACTGCAAGATATGCTCCACATATTAACACCACTTTTATAATAGAAGCACAAATGCAATCGCCAGAAATAACAAATAAGCAAATACAAATCTTGCTCCATCTTTACTTCACCTCCGCTAAGCTAAAAGTGGCTAATGTTCGACGTGATGACGTTTAGAAGTCTCAATTAGCCAGTTGATAGTAACCAACATTTTTGAGACACGTAAAAAAGCTTAAGACATCGTGTGTTGACCACATATCTTATTTCAGGAATCATAACAAAAAGTAATTAAAAAAACATTGACTTCAACACAAGGGAGCTCGGAAGTGCTAACATGCTATCTCTATTAATGGGTTCACAAGGTAATGATTTATTTCTCCAAAAAAACTTCATATGATCGCCTCCCCACACACATCACTCTTATCAACTCCTAAAACATAATCCACATTGACAGATTAATCTGCTAGGGTTGTCCCAAACATGTTGTGAACACACTGGAGATTAGGGATGACCCGCCATACTCCTCATGCTTAATCTGAGGCCATTTGTTTAACTTTACATCAAATGATAAAGGTGAATGTCTGTTGTGTTCTGTACATTTTGAGTTCAAATAAAACGAAAGGCCTGTTTCAATAGCACAAGAGCTGGTGGCAGTGTGAAGAGAGTGTGGACGTTGGGTCAGTTTTATAGTCCACATGCTAGAGGATAATGGGTCATTTTAAAACGACACATTTATTTCTTATGCTATATATCTAAATTGATTGATATCAGGCTCTACTGTGATGTGATCACTGCTAAAAGTTTAAAAGTTCACAAAAGATTCAGTTTCTGTAACTCTTGCAAAGATCAGGTCTGAGATTTGTATTAGATTTTCCTTCAACAGCCGTTAGTGTTAAAAAAGAAACGGTTTACAATCAGCTTCTCTGTGAACGCCTGTCTTCATCCAACATCCGTCTTCCTTTTGAGGCTTTTACCACTGACTGGCCGTTTCTCAATGTCGAGTAGAGCTGCTGCAGAGCCACTATTTCAAGGACTGTTTAAATGCATGTTAAATGCCCAGCATTCGGCACCACTCGATGACGTAGTATACTTTAAATAGTGGCTCTGCAGCAGGTATACTCGACATTGAGAAACGGCCATTGAAAGGCTGCCAATAGAGAGCCGAAGTCCCTCCCTTTCCGGTGGAACTCCATGGGACCTTATTTCGGAAAGATTATGTATTGAAGTCAATGGCGAGAGACAAGTTAAGTTTCGATCCCGTTTGAATTGTGCCATGAATTATACATAGCCTATGATGTTTGTCAATCTTAACAAATCTTTTCCAAGTAAAAAAAGTCACAGTTTGTCGTGAAACTTTGAAGTTACACTTATTTGTCTGTGAAACCGCTCAATGAACTACATCTCTGGTCTCGCACAATACACATCACCAACACCAGAATGAGGTGAAAAGTATTAAATGAGGTAGAAATCATTACAGTCTGGGCATGTTGAGAGCTGCTATTACACAAAAGGACGTAAGAGCCAGCATGCAGGACCGGCTGTACAAGGTTTCTGTGAGTGTTAAATGAGTGTAATGTGTAACGTTAATGTCAGCTAGCTAACATTAGCTAACAAGGTACACTCCTGTGTTTTGTTTTAGCAACTAGTTTTCTGCGTAGGCTACCTTGTCCTTGCCATGTTATCCACAGCATACACAGCGATCACGCAGTTATTAAGGAGAAAACTAGTTGCTAAAACAAAACACGAGTGTACCTTGCTAGCTGACATTAACGTTACACTCATTTAACACTCACCTCTCACGGAACCGACTAACTCCCCTTGTGTGTATATACAGCTCTCAACATGCCCAGACTTGTAGTGATGTTCTCCTCGTTTAATACTTTTCGCCTCATTCTGAAAGAAAGAGGTGAAATGTGCTAACGTGACGGCCGTCTTGGTGTGTGGTGACCATAGGTGGTGACGTGTATTGTGCGAGACCAGAGATGTAGTACATTGAGCGGTTTCACACAAAAAAAAGTGTTACTTCACAGTTTTACGACAATATATATTTTTTGACTTGCAAAATTATCTTTTAAATTGACAAACATCTATGTGTAATTCATGGCACAATTCGACGGAGCCCTGGAGGGTTCATAGAGAGAAAAATAAATATTCCCAATTCTAACGGGATCGAAAGATAACTTTTCTCTTGACATTGACTTCAATGCATTCCGAAATAAGGTCCCATGGAGTTCCACCGGAAAGGGAGGGACTTCGGCTCTCTATGCTTCCGTATAGAGAACCGCAGTGACGTGTCCTAAAACCCGGAAGTAAGTTAGCATTTTTACCACGTCCGGTTCCTTCGATAAAAAGCAATGCAATTTCTCTATAGGATTTTGGAAAATAGCTCCAAATAAGGTCTGTGTTTGACACAAATTGAAGAGACAGATCACGATTTGTTCTACGACATTAAATACATCAGCAGTGACATCAGCTGGTGATTTTTGAAGAGTTTGCGTGTCTGAAAAACGATGGTTGTTAACAAGTGGCTGAATAGGAATACAGAAGTTGTCCAGGCCGTTTTACGTCATTACACCAGGGGCGGCGGGTACTGTAGGCTAGGGAAGGCTAAGCCTTCCCTAATATTTTTGTCGCATCCTGGTAAAATAAAAATATAATGTATAATGTTTGTGTCTTTGACATTAGCGCTGCTATGCAGCCACCTGTGCCCTGTTCTACGAAGCCAGTTCAACAGACCCTGGTTATGTTTGAGTTATCTTCACTAACCCTAACAAACGAGATCTCGCTAAGCGGTCCTACGACGCTGGTTATCAACTTGGTAAATCAAGCCAGGGTTTCTCTCTCCAGCTGAGAGCGCGATCACATGAAAGGGGCGGGGTTAGCAACATTTGACCAATCATAAACAGGGACAAGTGTACTGAAAGCGCAGCGTCATACTTCATTAATGAAAAGTAAACTAATATTAGACAAATATGAACTTTAAACATCCATGACTTAAACATATAATCCAGGATACAAGCCACAGAGTTGCACCTGCAAGGTGAATACAGAACAACTGGTTAATAAATAAACTACAGAGTGTTTGAAAGAGTACAACAGTTTTATGATACTGCCCCATCTAAGACACGAGTGGATCTGACTTTAATTACATTTGAGTTGAGTGTTTCGTCAACTTAATGTGTTGCTTAAAATAATAAATCTGCATATATGTGACACTGTAAGTGTTGCACGGCCAGATACGGCTCGAGAAGCTGACTCAGATAAGGAAATAATATATTATATGATCGATGATCTGATTGATGATGTGATATGAATGATAAGTGCGACACGTCGGCGTCTTCTCTGCATACGGCAGTTTTTCTGTATTTCCTTTATCCTGTAATATGACTTGAGAGATTTAAACCCCGCACACTGAGCTCTGATTGGTCAGCAGGCGGTGCTTTCACTGAGTTGATTTCTTTATAGACGCCGGAGGCGGGCAGCGTCAGGTAAAAAAAAGCGATTTAGCCTTCCCAAACCTGAGCCTCACGCGCCGCCTATGCATTACACCGAACACGTAAAACACTCCCGCTAAGTTTGTTTGCCCTGTTCTGCTTGAAAGCAAGTACCTGCCTCCTGCAAACTGTTCAAACAAACACTTCAACTTGTACCATTTGGGTCATCATTCTACAGAAAAGGTGGAATCTGGGTGATACAAATCTGCTGAAATATATTCCTTCTAAAAACATCTCAAACCTGTTAAATAGCAATAACTAACTCTTAACTTGATGAATCCACAACAAGTAGAGCTTAAAGTTTTTTGTTTTTTTTAATTATTTTTATACTTTATACAAAGCTTATTTGTATAGGAATGTCACTGGTGTTACATGTTACCAGGAAGAAGAGTAACACCAGTGACAATTTGGAGAAAACACTACAATTTTAACAAAATGGCTGCAATGTGTCAGACCAAATGTGGCTTCATTCAATATCAAAATCGTTTAACTCTTCAATACAATACATTTTCCCATTCAAATGTTCACCCCTAGGGCTATGCAATGAGTAACACTAATGACAGACTTGAAAGACGCATGTCAAATTTGAAGATAAAATGACACCTTTAACAAACAAAGTAAGAAGTATCTGACTTTCCTTATGTCTTTGTCCACTGCACTGCCTCAAATGATCTCGTTACAATAAAAGCGTTTTGTGTAGCAGTAACACCAATGACGTAATTTGGGGTGACTGACATTTATTTGATATTATTAATAATAATTAGCGTTTTTTTTTTACCATTTCAGTGTTATATTTAATGCTTGTAATGTTATGTAAATATAAATTAGATTTATTTATTGGATCAAAGTGACAAGGCAGTTCCTTGAACTTGGCATTTTAAATAAATTGCAATTTACGTATAAAACCATTTTTTATTTATTTTTTATTTAGAACCATTGCAAAGACAATCTCTATTTATTCAACATATATAATGAATGTGAGTATTAGGTCAACGTCATGTATTTTGGTGTCTGCAAAAGTAAGTGACAGCACTTCCACCTTTTCTGTAGAATGACCCATTTACAATCTGTATGTTTGAATATGGATCTTAAATTGGCGTGACGTTGAAGCAGCGACCCTGCTGTAGTTCCTTTATAGCATAACGTTAGCATTTTGCTTCTTGCGACTAGATTTATGCTTCGAAAATTATAAAAGTAGGATAGACATGTGGATATTATCCGACTGAACAAAACGTGAACAACCACAGACCTTATTTCGAGCTATTTTCCAAAATCCTATGGAGAAATTGCATTACGTTTTTGACGAAGGAACCGGAAGGAGTTTACATCCGGGTTTTAGGACGCGTCACTGCGGTTCTTTATTGGAACCGTGATTTGTTATATTAAAGGTCACACATCTTTAATGATTAATACCAGCAGGTGTTTCCACAGAGATGGGAGATGCTGGTAAATATGCCACCAACATTTAGGACGTATTCATCAGGAGGCGCAGGGTCTGCCTTTGCTAGTCAATTAAATAAGGGCTTAACCCTCTAATAACTGTGTCTATAAAATGTCAGAATAGCTGGTTCAACGATTTCTGACATATCATAGAAAAACAGTCACAAATTGTATTCAACAATTGATTTATAATACAATAAAAGGCTTTAACTTTAACTTAACAACTTTAACGTCCCATGGATGTTAAGTTTACTAAAATATATGACAACAAAGCATCAATTCATTAGCTTAGAAACTATCAAAACAAATCATTGATTATTACAAGTAGTTGCAATTTGTTTTCTCTCAATCGATTTATTGTTTCAATAGTTGCTTATCAGATGTTTGGCAGCCACACCAACAGTAACATTTAACCTGTTAACCTACATTACTAACCCTATTTGGAAAATTCAAGCAATTGACTGATCTGTGAACATTTTTTAAACAATGTCCTAATCCTTTTATTATATCAAAGTTTCAAGAAGCTTGTCTAAAGTCAGGCCACGATTAGCCAGAAACAGATACTTCTCTGTGTTTTACAGTGACCCAAAGACAGCAGCAGGGGAGTGTGGCTGTCTATAAAGAGGAACACACGCAGATAAGCAGGGGCAGGACTCACCTGCTCTCTTCACACTCTTATCTGCTGCCAAAGGAGTGAGAAATGCCCCCTGGGAATCAGCGGTAAAATGAAACACATCGGCCTGTGAACATATCATCATTAATAACTTAAAAGGTGTGACTTATGTTCATTTATTGTACATACAGTATGTGTGAAAACTGATGCCAATAAATCGGATTTATGCCTTCTTTCATTGGAGTACCTGGAGATTATTTACTAAACGGCTACCGAACAACCTCTCTGAGGTGCTTCCAACCTGAGTGTCCCCTTACAGTGTTTGTTTATAACACCTGCTGCGTCCTGTTGAGTGAACACAAACCGGTTTAAAGTTCAGCTTGATGAAGAGCAACCGACGGATTTACAAGAGACTGCTGGCCAGCGGCTGTTTGAAGCAGAGGAGTTTGTCTGTGACGCAGACAGGAACAGTCTCTGTTTATGGCAGCTCGTTGGTCATAAACATAGACTGTATATATAAAATGCGTAAATTGGTCCATAATAGATCCATAATGCGCAGCATTAATACCCACATGACAGCTCATTGTTACTTTGTAATTCTACTCCACTACAATTCAGAGGTTAATCTGGTATTTTTACTCCACTGCATTTATTTGAGTTACTTTGCAGATTCTGATTAATTATGTGAAATATAAACAACCCTTAAATCAGACTTTAGTTACACCTGAGTAAAATTCAGGTAAGGTGATTGTCAAGTGCCAACAATCAGGAGAGATATTTGATAGTTGGTGCTTGAGAAGACTAAACATGTATCTGCAATTGACATGAATGGAAACGAGTAATAAAGTATATTCATTACTCGTTATTCTCTACTAATAGTTCATTAAAGACTGTATATTATGGCTATTTTGCACATCCCTTTCAAGATTTTCAAAGGTGTATTGACATATCATATACACAACTACGGTGTAGTTATGCAATGAATGAAACACTTGGGTTACAGGTTCCTCAACAGTGCATTACAAGACATCTATCAATATGTGTGTACCTCCACCATTAAACTGTCATATTCTGCACATTTCTTATTCTATCTACATACATAAGAGTTTAATTCATATGTATAATATCAGTTAAAATAAGTGCTTCAACATAGTTAACATTGCAGGAAAGCAATATATTAGACGTTAAGTACTTTGTCAGGCTTAATATTTATCTGTAGATAGATACCCCCAACGTTTTTTTCTTATTTAAAAGAAGACCTTAATCTGTTATTTAATGTTTAAATAAAGGTTAATTCGTTTTTCTGTTTTGCACCTCCTCCTATTAATATCTTTGTACATTCTGCACTAAACTGTTTTATTGTAGAGATCACTTATAGTATCTTCTTGATTTTTTATATTCTATATTTATACTATACCCTATGAAAGTATGTACTCTTAATATTTGTTCAATCAAATAAAACACAATAATTCAATAACGTGCTTTAACCACTAGGCGGTGCACACAAGGTACACACAGCCATAATAACTTTGTATTATTAGTGTAGGACACTTTTGTTTTCGTACAACATCTGAAAATGTGTAGTTTTATGCATGCTTTCACATAATTTTACAGCATATTGCTATACTATTTCCGACTCAGTATTTACATTCTTACATTCAAAGAAAATCAGTAATATCTTTAAAAACTACAGTCCTTTTATATCAGCTGTGCACCGTTATGGTGTAAATATAACCTATCTGTGAATTAGATCAAATGTAAAAGTCAGCCGAATTAGTGTTGATATTGCAAGGAGACGTATTGTGTGAAGAGAAATTGAAGATGTTGTTTAATTGTTGAATATATTTATGATCCACGTCAAGTATTCAGTTTCGGCGGCATTTTCTCAGTTTTTCCAAAGGGCTTCTCATCAGGGCTCTATAAATAAAGAACTACGGCAGATCTGTAATATACAATGCAGCCGAACCGTGTATTACAATGCCGTTATGTGATGACTTTTAAAGAGAAAAGCAAGAGCGCTCGGAATTAAGTATTCTTTTATTCTTTTAAAATGTTTTCCGGATTTCATATCATATAAACACCAAATCCCAGCATGCATTGCGGCTAAAACATCCAATAAACGAGCTTAAAACCATAGCTGAGGATCTTGGGTAATCGCTCGAAATGCCTATGTCTGTTTCCGGTTATTTTTATTTTGAAATTCAGTTCCTGACGGACGCCAAAAAAGCCCGAGATTATGGAATTAAACCAATAAATAAAAGCAAGGATAATTGTGTGTTATTGGTGAGTAAATAACAGTGTGTTATTTTGAAAAGAATAACAAATTAGAAGGAAAAAAATATTTTAAAAATACAGATTTCAGTATCCTGAGGCTCTGAGCTCCATTTATTTTCCTCACAGACGGCAACAAAAGTCCGAAATTATACGATTTCAAATAAAAGCAATAACTGTGGCTTGATATTGAGTAAGAACCTCTATGGTAAGAACATGTTTTTATGAACCACACAGCTTCCGGTCTTCCTCGACCCGACCGGAGAAAAAGACGTGCTGCAGGCAGTAGAAATACATTGCTTTTAATATCGTGCTGTGCAACACGAAAAAAAGGGGCAAATCGTGTTGGTGAACACGAATCAATAGATTAAAAATCGTGTTGGTGAACACGAAATGCCGTGAGACTGGGTTGGTGGACGTCAGACTGTCTCACTGCTGCTCGAATATGAAACACAAACAGAGTGGGAGGGTTACTAAAAATGTTGTCCGTTAAAATGACCTGTTAAAAAATGTTTTATCAGTAACCTAATCACATAATTAAAGTAGCGTAATAACTTTTTGTCTACATTAATGTCAAATTAGGACAATAGAACATTAATATCAATAAGATAGCTTTACTGAAGTGTATTCTGTAAGACAAAGGAGCAATGTAACGTCAAAAAACAAGATATTTTAAATCAAACGTCCTTTCTATTAGCATTTTCAAACATTAGTCAACAATGAAAGTGCAAAACACAAACTAAAGTTTACAAAGAACAAATACATGTGTGCGTTTCATAATATTTGGTACTTTATTTTAAAAATGTATTTTAGAATTGTAATCCTGCTAGTAATTTAATTATTTTAAATTGTAACAGTAATCTGATTAGATAGTTTTTCTGTAACTGTAATGGAATACAGATACCGTTTTTAGTATCCTGTTACATGTAATCTGTTACTCTCATTTCCTGCTCACACCTAAGAGGCTAATTAAAATAAGTGTAATAGAGTCAGACTAAATGTGATGCAGGTAGAGAAAACTGTTGCCAACACTAAAGGTTTATTACCCAACATGCAACTGCAATAAAAGTTTCCTTTGTAGACTTCTTATCTGAGCCGCTGCTGATAACAAACTATAACAGGTCATAAAGCACCCAGCATGAATAAATGAAGTTCTTTCACACACTCAACAAGAAAACTTCATGTTACATTACCAACTGTCTTTATTGCCCGCTTGTAATGTATCGGGATACCTACTGAAAAACAGGGATTTAGTCAACTTTAAAAACACAAACTATCACACACATACAGAACTGTATTTGTCATATAACAATCATGTTAATGCCTCCAGAAATAGGGCTGCGCAATTAATTGGAATTGTATCGAAATCACAACATGGACTAGCTTGATGTTCAAACTGCAGGAACCACAATATTGGTTAAAGGTTAAATATATGTTAAAATAACATTTTAATGAGATGCGGAGATATCCTGGCCTCCAAATAGTATTCTAGACTAAACAACACATATTTGTGAGGAAAAAAATAATCAAATCATGATCATTTTAATAAATCTTTCGATGCTAAAGGGAATAATAATGATAAAATGATCAATCCCTCCTATATTGCAGTCGCTATATCAGTAATTTATTTCAAATCATGCAGCCCTCTTCAGAACACTGATACACTTCTAAATATGCCACTGAAAATGGATAAATACTGGAAAAAGACAAAACAAACGGGAGAAATGGATAGATGATCTGCATTAGACTCAGTGACCACACTGCAGAAGATCAGATGAAACGGATCCAAGTCACATCAACAAACACCCACAGGAAATGTAATAAAGCACTCAGCGGTGAGATCATCGCTCCTCCATGTATTCCTGTTTATGCTGCTGTGCGGCACATCCCTTGCATTTGCAGCAAAAGAGAGTTACTGCTGTACAAAACACTCTGCAGAGCCAGTTTACTCCAAACATTTCTCATGTGTGACACAGGGCAGCTGCTCACTACCTCTTCAACTACTATTTTAGATTTGTGAACATGAATCAGACCTTCTTCTCTTTTCCTCCACTGCAGAGGAGAAGCCTGGATTTTCCTGTAAAATGTCAGTACAGTATTTAAAGATATAGAGTCAGAGTACGTAAGTTTATGTAGTTCTTTATCTCCAGAGCAGTACAGCCCTCTCAGAAGGCCGAGCACACAGGGGGGGGGGGGGTATGAAGTGTTCAGCATCAGAACGTCAGGTCTTTCTCCCCCAGAGAGGAGAAGCACTGCTCCACGCTCTCCTCCGACACCTCCTCCAGTGTGGACGGGTTCCACTTGGGATTCTGGTCCTTGTCAATCAGCACTGGAGACACAAAGAAAATCACAACGTAAAAAAGAATCAAATGATGTCAAGCAATGCAGAATAATATTTAATGATTCTTTCTTAACCCTTTAAAATCAATAGTGCAATCCATGTTAAACTATGCTAAACTGAAATTCACTGCAGTGACTTACCGGATCGCACACCTTCATAGAAGTCGCAGCCTCTCTGCAAAACAACAAACACTCCCATGAGACTCAATCCTCTTATGGTTTACTCCAGCAGATGAAATAATAGCTAATCTAAAACAGCTGTGCTATTATCATCATCCAGCTTTGTTTTTATATTTTTCACTTAAAAAAGAAAAATGATAGGATAGGAATGGGAGCATAAGCAATTTCTCTGCCAGTTAAGGCACCGGAATTGCATTCATTAAAAAATATAACTTTGTATTAAGAGTTTAATGTCAGTATCACTGATATTAAAGGGACGGTTCATCCCAAAATCATAAATACATTTGATCAATTCAGATTAGTGTGAGTCACTGAATGTTGGAGATATCTTCCAGTCTGACCTCTCAGCAGTATAATAAAACTATATGGCACTAAAGTTGTTGTTCTCAAAAGCTTCATTTTAAAAACTGATCAGCAATGTCTTTATCTAGAAATCATGATCCAGTTACTGATGATAATCTGCAGAGATTGTTTCATGTAGGAACTACTTTCTTTCTACCAAACTACACTCGCCAGTGAGGGAGCCTCTGAGTGGCGCTCTTCCTGCTGCGAGGTAATACAGTAAAAGGAAAATATTTCCTATTTTAGAATGCTCACAACAAGGTGTTATGATTAAAAACAATGATCATTTGGACTACAAACAGTATATATTGGATAAGTGGGGCGACTGTGGCTGTGAGGTAGTCGTCTTTCAATCAGAAGGTGGTCGGTTCGTTCCCAGCGTTTTGCGATCAACATGTCGATGTATCCTTGGGCAAAATACTGGACCCGAGTTAATCCCGCAGCCTTGAGCAGGTACACTGCTCTGTGAGAGGGAGGTGTGAACGATGACTGGTAGTATGTGACGCGCTTTGAGGGGTCGTAAATACCTGATAAAGCGCAATATAAGTACAGTTCATTTATCATTATCGTGAGTAACCGAGTGATGGCTTCTTGATTTTTAAAATCTAATGTTTTTACACTTTGAGTTTACAACATGCACTTCATATCAGAGGCACCACTGATAACAAACTTTAACGGGTCATAAAAGATCCCTTCAATAAATAAAGTTCTTTAAAACATTTACCAAGAAAATGAATGTTACATTTACAACTCAAGAACAAGAAATAATTAACTGACTGTATGTGCATTGAGTTTATATTAAGATTTATATACATTTAAAAACTTTAAAAAAATGGTGATGGGATATTTGGGGGGTAGATTACAAAGCTGTTATGTTGTTGATTAGTGAAAATAAAATTACAAAATCAATAAATATAGAAACAGCACTAGAGGTTATATTACAAATATGATTTTCTGAAATGTTTGGGTGACTGTACCTTTAAAATGATTAAAACTGACATTTAAACTATGAAAATAAATGCAAATCAATACGTTAATGAATGCAATCATTTGCCAATCTTACCCAATTATGAACGAGTGAATTAACTGGAAATGAGTGTTTTGGGTTTTACCATGCAGGCCTGGCTCAGCCGATACTCCATCACCAGCACGTCCTGCAGGCTCAGAGCGGCCCCCGCCTGCAGCTGTCTGTAGGTGATCTTCAGGGAGGTGGGGGACATCCTGGACAGCGTCTGCAGGAGGAGACACTTCTGTGTTAGAGACTCAGACAGAGAGGTGGTGACACAAATATAATATAATATACAATAATACTGGAAAGAAGACAGACAGTTATGAATGTTTAATGCACAAGGCGGGACAGTGAGTCAGTGGTGTAGTAGTAACTGAGGAAGTGGGTTTATAATAAATATTTGATGCCTGAGCTGACCCCCACTGGCTCTTGTTCAGAGTTTCACGGTTTGAATGAAAACAGGAAAACATGTTTGTTGAACCCAGCTGAAGGGAAGCAGCAGGGGATTTAAGCTAAGCATCAGATCAGTTCTTCAACATGAACATATTTTAAATATTACAGATCAAATAGACAGAAAATAAGAGATACCAGCAGTATGATTAATCCTGGAGGGGGTGGGGGGTGTAAGCTGGGGCATGTGCACTGTTACATAAGATTATACGCCCTTTTACTAGGTTACATCTCAACTGAGTGAAGACGATGTAATAAACTAAATCAGAGAAAAGAAGAATCGGTAAAGCACCCAGTGTCACAATCTCTTGAAAAATGTTAATAAATTGACCAAAAGTGTAATAGAAACTCCTAACTGATATTGTCGTATCTTATGGTTTAAACTTTAATATTTATTGAGTTTGTATGTGTATATTCAACACATGCTAGCTTGTGACTTTTGTAGCCCAGAACTGTGATGGCAACACACTACAACGGTCCAGAACATTCCCATTAGGAAATACATGATGCAGTTTAAAAAACAAATCAAATAAAAAAACTGTGAGCGCTTGGTGACATTTTGGGATTATAAAGTTGCGCATGTGTTCTCAAGCTGGTGATTGTTTTCTAAGTGCTCCACATGTGTTGTGAAGTTGGTGAAGATGTTTTTTCTTTTGCATGTTTTGGAATTATTTTTATTTTTTTCCGCTTCGTTTCTGAAACTGCAGCGCGGTTCTCCTAATGGAAGTGTTTTGGCCGTTGTAGGGCGTTTGCACGGGTCGGTCACTGTAGGCCTATAGACCAGAGGAAGGAACAAATAATAAAAGAGCGAAAAAAAAACAAAAAAACGAGATAAACAACAAACAAAAATTCAGCAGTCATGGTTGCCAGTGGCCATTTTCAGAGGTTGTTTAGTTGTTTCTCATTCTTACCGATAAGGTTTCTGGTGGGTCATTTCAAAATAAGCATGGCACTTTTCACCCTCAACGAGTAAACATGTCCAAGCATGAAATCTGTGTCAGTGTTTACAGTAGGACAACATGAAATGATAACATTATCCTTTTGAACATATTACTTATGAGATAAAAAGAATATTTCTTTACATTTCCAAAAATGTAACATTAGCAAAGCGTAATTACATTCTATTACATTATCTGTAAACTGGTCATTGTTTCGCTACTACAGCTTGAAAATGACGAGTTCTGAATATAAATCATCATACTGTACCTTTGCCTGTTTGTTAGCGAACTCTGAGCCGTCTGCCTTCAGGTTCTGCACGATGCCCTCCACACTGCTGGAGCTGAACAGCCTGAAGGGGGGGGGGGGGGGTTAACACTGTAATTCGGCATCAAAAGTTTCCTCAATAACACATCTTCCCGCTTTCAGTGTCTTATAAGTCTATCCTTAAAGCATAAGGCCCTTAAGGCAATAAACCCGCAAATAGTCCCAATCCAACAAAGTATTTATTATAATAACTGTAGAGATAAGTATTAGCTCAATTGTCAAAAAAAAGGATTTATATCATATTTCAAAACGAGCACGAGGAGGGTTAATTATCTGTAATGAAGTCAAATATGTTTTAAATGCATATGCCGTCATGTACAGCCTCTGGTGTTTCCTATATTTAAAGTTAATAGTATAGAAATAAATACAGATATTGAAGGAATACCAAACCAACAGCTCACAATAGTCTCAGAGTAACAGAGAAGAGGAACTGAAGCCTACCTGTCAATGTCAGACATGTGCTGCTCCAACACGAAAGGCTTGTCAGCACCCAGAGCGCTCTGTGGAGAGAACCATCATCTGCCATCATCTGCCATCATCATGCGAGGCGTTCACAGGAAAACAGACCATCGGAAACTCTGTGCCTACTGAAGCTGCTCTGGATATTTGTAGTTGAATGTCAGTGGTACACGTGTTTGGGTTCTGACCTGGTTCTGGTAGGAGTCCAGCACTCTGGACACGTCTTCAGCAGAGGGAGACTTCAGGTCCACCAGCTCCTTCTCCAACTCCGGGATCTGTTCAAATAAAGGCAGGACATTTTCTAAATCTGCATGTTTGTGTGCAGTGGACTGTGTTTGTTTTTACAAACAACTAGGCTATATTCAGTCCATCATTTTTAAAATAAAATATAATCACTTCTGTCTCCAAAAAACACAGATGGTGACGTCCAAAAGGCCCGACTCGAGGCTTTATGGCAGCCCACAATCAAGTCTGGACTCTATATGAACTCTTTTCTCTTGTTTCTCATGTTTTGCATTACAATTTCAGCCTCTGTACATGACTTTGTTCAATCCTTACCTTGAGACCTTAAAGGTCCCATGTCATGGCCATTTCCACTGTTCATAATTCCATTGTTGAGGTCTACTAGAATAGATTTATACTGTGCAATTTTCCAAACTCACATTGGTTTCGCATACAGCATCTCTGTAAAGTATGTGTATTCAGCAGTATTCACACTCTCCACTAAACGGCTCGTTGCAGCTCTTGCCCCCCCTCCCTGTGAGCCCAGTGTGCTCCGATTGGTAGGGACCAGTCGGGACGTTGTGAATCGCGCTGAGCTCCGTGGAGGTGTGATTTCCTTGTTTAGCGATACACAGCGAAACACAGCCAAACTCACCCTGAGCACACACAAAGTCACGGCCGAAGTAAAAACAATAAGTGTGGCTTGATATTGAGTAAGAAAAAGGTTGATAAACGCTGTGAGAATGGGTCTGCAGAGAGAATTTCGCTGCGATCCCAACTGTCTGTTATCAGCCTGCAGCCAGGGAGGAGAAATCAGCAGAGCTGCATGCACTGAGTGAGTGAGGAAGTCCGTGGATTGGTCAATTTGGACCAATCAGCGGGGGCTTAACGTAACGGCTCCGCGGACGTAACGTAACGGCTCCCCGGTATGGTCCATTTCGTTCCGGGGACGACATGACATCATGATGTACCCGGAAGAATCAAATGGACAGTGACGTATCTCCAACGAGGCGTTTTGGGGAGGTATTTTCTGTTTTAGAGTTTTACTCGCTACATGGTGTACTTTGAGGGTTTTGACTTTGCACACCGTTTACATGCATAAAAACCTTCATAACACACAAGGGGACGGGTAATAACCGGAAAAGCATGACATGTCACCTTTAAAACCTGTTAAGCCAACGTTTTTTTTCGAGACTGTGTGTCACAGCTTCTTAACATTTATTAAACTATTAATGTGTAGCACCAGATTAACGGGAAGAATCTCAGCTAACTGAAGATATGAACCATTTTTACCAAAACAAAACACAAGTCTCATAAGAAGCGTCTAAATGACCCCTGAGCGAAAAAATGCAAACTGACTTTGGCACAGAACTCAAGATAAAGATACCCTTATTACTATTATCGTAACTGCACATACAATATATCCGATTAAAGCTGAGACTCCACAGATTATATAGGTATAGTATCATCACTGAGCGATCCGAACTCGGGACAGGGGAAGTAGACATCACAACACGTACCTTTACGGAGCTTTTTCGGGAGATCGTCTCACCGTAGCTGTCAATCTGATCAAAAGACGTGTTCAATGGCATTAAAACGAGAAAAAACGCGGCTGAATCGCTTAATCCATAGGTTAATAATGTGTCTGTCGCTTTGAAAAAAATATTTATAATCCATAATTTAATTTTTTTGTAAAAATCGGAGAAAAAAAAGTTAGCTGCTAATGGTAGCCAACCATGTATGCAGCTTCCGGTTTTGGCCACGCGTCACTCTCACTCCTCATTTGGTAACGTGTTGGTGTGTGTATAACTTTCCCTCGATTCCATTGGCTCTAGCGGTTATAAAGAGATTTCATTCGTCAAAATCGCCCAAGGGGGGCCAGAGATATGGAAAATCCACCCAAATGGCCCCAGAAGTGTTTTTGTGTGCTAAATCTCTCTAAAAAGGTCAAATTTCAATTGTTTTGCATCAATCTTGATACAGGGTACTTATTATATGTTGTATTTTGGATTCCTAAAGCTTTTAGTCTACTAACCCATCATTCAAGGTTAGTTTTCACTATAAGTAAAAAAGAATTTTTGGACGGACACTATAATTTACAGTTTTTTACCATGTTCAATTTGAATTTTCTTTAAAATAAAAAACATCTATATTGATTCTGACTTTTCTACATCCAACTCACAGGTTTATCATTACTTTGAGAACAAAGATTATTAATGTAACCCTTTTAGAAGGGAAGATATGGTCATTTGTTCTGGGAATGTCATTTTCGAGCCTGAGACCTGAAAAACAGGCTCAGGGTTGAACAGGTTAAATAAAAATGTTTTAAACGTTTTAAAGCTTGTTCCAAAACAATGTTATTGGTTAACTCTCAGGAGGGCTTTTTTGTTAATAAGCTATGCTTTCTTCCATCCAATTAAAGTTCCTTAATTTTTACATTTATTTTCCTGAGCCTTAAATTGAAAAAAAAAGAAGGAATTGTGTGACATCATGGTGACCACAGTCAATACTTCTCACTGAGGAAACTCTCTGAAGAACTGACTAATCCTCTTCAGAAATGTCAGAATTTCTGAGCTATGGGGAGAGGGACAGTCCAGTATACATAATTGTTCTATACATTCTAAACACAGATTAATTCAGTTTAAAGTCCTACATAGGCTTCACTACTCTAAAACCAAGCTAAGTAAGAAATGAAATCTGTTTCCCCCATTTGCGACAGATGAGGGTTGTTATCACACTTATTTTCAGCTATAAAACTTATTCTTCAGATCTTTTATACTTTTTACAGTTTTTGAGATATTTAACTTAGTTTGGAGCTTGGTAAAGAGGCCTTCTTCAGATTTTAACATGAGTGTGTATTGCGCAGCTCGTTAAGGCTTAGAGTGCATGATGAGAGTGGAGGAGAGCTTGAAATTCGCCTTAAATTCTTTTTTAAAACTGCCATAATTCCCAAAACCTACAATCCTTGGACATCATTTGTTGTGAAAAACGTAGGAAAACCTCTCATACGTTGAAAAATTAAGAACAAAAATTAAACAAAATGCCTCCTGAGGACATAAAGTGACAAAAACGTTCAACTTGTCTACATTAAGGCCCATTGTACATCAAGCCTGATCTGTCCTCAGAGCAGCAGCTGCACACCTTTAGTAAATCTGCCAAAAATGCCACATTATGGATCCGAAAGTACACAAACAGCAGATTCCGACGCTCCTCACGGTCCTGACATCCTCCACGCGTTGTCATTTTACGAAAGCAGCTACCGTTTTTGTTTGCTATCGTTAGAAATGTAAGAGGTTTATTTCTCATTCAGAACATTGGAAAGGCTCTCCTTTCACAGCACATCTCCATGGAAACCTTTGATCTCTGGGCTCACACACAGGTGTTATGATTAGGTGCTCAGCACAGAAACAAACACTGACAAACAGACTGGAGTTTAAAGACTGTCTCAGCCTATTATTTTCTGTCTGATGGAGACTTCATACTGACTTCAGCACGTTCCACATATTTATACATTATTGGTGACGTATGGTTTTAGTTCAAAAGTTTGCAGTTAAAATATTCTGCTGCTTTTCAAAGCCTTTTTACTTTCTTTTCTCTTCTTAATATACATTCATTCACTACTACTTACATTTAATATCTAACTCCTTCAGCCTACTTTCAGCAACAGAAACCATTCAACTATTACATTATTCAGCTATTTCAGGACATTGAGGTTATACATGTTGTTGTTTATACCTTTTTTAAACCTTTTCTTTTAAATATTAAGCTTCTTCACTATTTGTCCTACTCTTCCAGTTTAACATTTCACTTTCAAGTTTCCAAAAAAGTCATTGCAATGCATTTTAGCTTTAACAATTTTGATTCAAATCATTTCACTTTTCTGCATTTCTCTGCTAAGTTCAGCAACACACTTACTTGGTTTTTGTAGCTAAAAGCAGCTACAGAAAACATTCAACTAATAACATATTCAGCTTTTTCAGCAAAATTCAGCAACAAATGTACACAGTTTACAGCATTCACATGCATTTTCAGCAGGAAATACATGTTCTAGTTGTGTCTGATGTTTGGCAATCCATCCCCAGTTATTATTTTTTTACCCTTGGCCTTTTTGTTTATGTCTACGATGCTGTCGACTGGCAGCTTTAGACTATTCTCAGGAATTGTCAATGTATACCCAGCTTTTTTTTCTTGTACGCCATTTAAAGGTTTCGGGTACCTACTTACTGTATATTGTGTATGTCTTTGCTTTATTTTAACCAAAAGAAAAATTCAAAATAAAGTATTACAAAAAAAAAAGAAATGTCAGAATGTATTCTCTTCTGTGCAGGTTTTAACTAATATGGCAGCACTGGGAAAATGCAAGTGCACTTGGCATTCTCCAAAACTGTTTTTAATTTGAGTTTTCCTTCACTTAGAAAATAACACAAAGATGCTATAAATATAGAGATGATTCTCCAGCCTGGTGTTGGTCAAAATTCCACCCTGTCCTGAAAATCAAGGTCACAATCCAAAACCGACTGTGCTGCGGGCGCCCGCTGCTCTGACCTCACACCAGCAGCAGGACAAACTCAGCCTGAACTTGGAGCAGCCGGGGAGAGTTGGCACCTTTATACAATAGTGAGACACACAGTGACTCAGCATGCCAGTGACCAGTTGACCTTTAACCGCCACGCTGCACTATACCATGCACACGTGTATGCTCAAGTATATCAGAAATCCTGGCTCATCAAGTGTTTGTATGCAGTCTTTTATATCAACCATGAAGATAAAAACTCAAAAAGCTAAATCCTGCAGGTACATTAGCTTTCAATAAGCAAAGTGCTACATAAAGTATTGAGATTAAAAAAAATTGAATTATTGGACAAGTTGCAGTAAAAACAGATGGGTTTTCTGCTGTGCTGATATCAGTGGGTAGCGTCTCTCCAGTTTGGGGCCAGGAAAGCAAACGGGTGAGTTTTTGTTGAGGGGTCCCACTCGCAGTGAAGGAGTTGCACGCCAATCGGCTGGTGCAGAGCGCAGTGCAGATACTGCACTGATTGGTTTAAACATATGGTGACATAGGAAGGGCAGACAGTGAAGGTGGCGGAGCGATGGAGTGTTTGATCTACTGACAGGAGCTATCGTACCTTCTCAGACTCCACAAAGTGAGTGGCGACTCCAGCTCTCTGCACGTCACGACCCTTCAGACGGAATCCCGTCAATGCCAGAAATAGTCCAAGCTGCCCCTGCAGCCTTGGCAGGAAATAGCCCCCTCCCACATCAGGGAATAGCCCTGTAAAAATAAAACAGAAAATAATACACATTCAGTTCATAAAGACCACCCCTCACTGTTCACTCTGTCAAGGTACCCAACAATTACACCAAAGCAGGACATAGACTGGATTTTGGGGCTGATTTTGATATGAATGTTGCTGACATTTGATATATAACATCCTATAGTGATGCAAATCCATTTGAATTGTTCAAAAGCTAGCAAGGTTTCCTGAAAATTAAGAGGAATTTCATTACTAACCGCCCCATAAATAACAAGTGGATAAACAAGTAAAGAATATTAGGCTTCTGTTTTCTTATGACACTGCATCACAGAAGCATTCATTTTAATAAAACAGCAAGGGTTGGAACTTATTTATTCATTATGGATTAGTTTCTGGTGGTTAATTTTACATACACAAGTCAATCCTTTAGTCTAAAAAATAAAAACAAGTGAAAACATCAGTGCCCTGTAGGTTGTGAAAAACTGAAAAATATGTAGGAAAACCCAATAGAAACTAAATATTTCTCCTATTTGACACAATTAAATGAGTCCCTCGACCAATGCATTAATCAATTATTGGCTGCAGATCAATAACTAACTATTTAAACCAGCATATTGTAGATTTGTTATGCTCATTGTAAAAAAAAAGGACAGCAGTCATTGTTCTCAATATCGCCCCTCCCTTCTAAAATATATATCCACCTCAGTCAGAGGTGATTTATGTCCAGTAGGATTAAGTACATCCGTTATCAAAACAAAAAAATTATTGCTGGCAAAAATCTAAACAAGCGGTTTACGAGCAATTATGATTATGAAAGATATACAGCCTTAATCTGTACGGAATGTATTCTGATTCTCAATAAGGCTTCCATTCGATTTCAATATTTAGACAGATCCCATTGGTCAATGTCGGGTTTCAGACGACTTTCGTATCGTGACAAGAGGTGAAGGGGGGGGGATTATATGAGTTGACCTGATTCACGGCTGAAAATGTAATATAATAAATGTGGCAGATTATGGCTGTTGTTCAGAATGTGAGCACTGCCGGGTCAAATCTGTTAATCCCTCCACAGAGGGGGTATATGTGAGGGTACGAGTGAGTGTGAGTGTGTGTGTGTGTGTGTGTGTGTGTGTGTGTGTGTGTGTGTGTGTGTGTGTAACTTTTCAACTATCGGCCATTTGCACAGCAAACATTAGGAGGAGCAGGTGTAACTACTTATTATTCATTGGGATTAACAATGGCTAATGCTAATGCTAACCTTGGGATGGGGAGGCTCTATGGAGTCCAGTCAGCCCACAGTACTTTCTTTTTACTTTCAGTCATCAATGCTGGGAAGAGGTCACATACACAGTGTTTTGAATTCATCTTGTAATGTTCTAGCTTCAGGGAACTCACCATGGAAACAGCTTTTGTACAAAGCTCTTTTCAAACATGTATTATTAAAATGTGAAGAACAGTGTGTCTTGACTTTAGTACTCAGAGAATTTAGGACACCCCCCCATGCTTCAAACTCTTACTAAGTACATCCTCTGTGATCAGGCCTGTGCCATCTAATTTCCTCCTGTATTTAACTATGATCAAGATAGGCCCACTCTTGATTAATATCTCTGATATTCTCTTAGAAACAGAAGCTTTCAGAAATGCCCATGAAAGTTCATTTGTTGTCGGATGGTATGTCAATATATTATAATTTAAGTTTTTATTTTTAAATGACTGAGGCAAATTAGTCCGAGTGGTAGCTACAGACACGTCAAACTATATATATATTAATTTATCGTTTATATATTGACACAACAATGATACTTTTTACCTTAGGGTTTATTAGTTTTGAATATTTCTATATATATTCACTATATTTTGCCTGAATCAAATTGTTCACACAAGAGAGGCTTTTAAGCAGAGGAGGGAATTAACTAAGTACATTTACTCAAGTACTGTACTTAAGTACAATTTTAAGATACTTGTACTTGAGTATTTCCATTTTATGCTACTTTGTACTTCTCCTCCACTACAATTCAGAGGTAAATCGTGCACTTTTACTCCACTACATTTATTTAATACCTTCAGGTACTTTACAGATCTGGATGTGTGGTGGCGTCTTGATCCTTGTCTACAATTTAATAGCCACCTCTATCGGGGTTGTGGGTTTTGACGCGCCTCTCTTTGTTTCCAAACATTTCAGCGGAGATCGTAGTTGAATCAGGTGAGCTTTATTGATCCACACGGTACATACAGGAGGACACATTTCTTCGCTTCATAGTAACTCAAAAGTGTATCATTTTCCAAAGTAACAAAAAGAACACGTTCAAAAGACTTTTCCGTTTCCCCGTCTATCACCCCCAGCTGTGTCCTATCAATCTACCATATATAGGCATAGCCATGCACGTGATACTGACGCACATATAACAAATAATAAGTGAGCCTTAAATTAATGCATTTTAAACCATAATGTGACTCACAAAAATAGCCGATAATTTACAGTATAATCTAATTTATATTATTATTAAGCCCAACATTCAGACAATAATAACAAAAGGTAAAATGGCTCTAACAGGATGAATGATGTGAAATCTAATCAAGTGTTAAATCAGACTTTAGTTCCACCTGGAGTAAATTCACAAGCTACCCTGCAGTATACAAAGTCATTCACACTAGCTGCACCTTTACCAGCTTTGAGAACACTTTCATGATCAATCATTATAAAACATATCATATATATTATTATTATTAAGGAGGGTCAAGCCGATTGTCGAACCTCAGATTGAGGAGGAACAATGCGGATTCCGTCCTGGTCGTGGAACGACGGATCAGCTTTTTACTCTCGCAAGGATCCTGGAGGGGGCCTGGGAGTACGCTTATCTGGTCTACATGTGTTTTGTAGACTTGGAGAAGGCGTATGACCGGGTTCCCAGGGAGTTACTGTGGGAGGTGCTGCGGGAGTATGGGGTGAGGGGGTCTCTACTCAGGGCCATCCAATCTCTGTACTCCCAAAGCGAGAGCTGTGTCCGGGTCCTCGGCAGTAAGTCGGACCCATTTAAGGTGAGGGTTGGCCTCCGCCAGGGCTGCGCTTTGTCACCAATCCTGTTTGTAATATACATGGCTCGGATTTCGAGGCGTAGTCGTGGGGGAGGGGGTCTGCAGTTCGGTGGACTAAGGATTGCACCACTGCTTTTTGCAGATGATGTGGTTCTAATGGCTTCATCGGTCTGCGACCTTCAGCACTCACTGAATCGGTTCGCAACCGAGTGTGAAGCGGCTGGGATGAGGATCAGCACCTCCAAATCTGAGGGCATGGTTCTCAGCAGGAAACCGATGGACTGTCCACTCCAAGTAGGGAATGAGTCCTTATCCCAAGTGAAGGAGTTCAAGTATCTTGGGGTCTTGTTCTCGAGTGAGGGAACAATGGAGCGTGAGATGGGCCGGAGAATCGGAGCGGTACTGCAGTCGCTTTACCACACCGTTGTGACGAAAAGGGAGCTGAGCCAGAAGACAAAGCTCTCCGTCTACCGGGCCATTTTCATTCCTACCCTCACCTATGGTCATGAAGGATGGGTCATGACCGAAAGAACGAGATCGCGGATACAAGCGGCCGAGATGGGTTTTCTCCGCAGGGCGGCTGGTGTCTCCCTTAGGGATAAGGTGAGAAGTTCAGTCATCCGGGAGGGACTCGGAGTTGAACCGCTCCTCCTTCGCGTCGAAAGGAGCCAGTTGAGGTGGTTCGGGCACCTAGTTAGGATGCCACCTGGGCGCCTCCCTAGGGAGGTGTTCCAGGCACGTCCAGCTGGGAAGAGACCAAGGGGTAGACCTAGGACCAGGTGGAGGGATTATATCTCTTCGCTGGCCTGGGAGCGCCTTGGGATCCCCCAGTCAGAGCTGGTTGATGTGGCCAGGGAAAAGAAAGTTTGGGGCTCTCTGCTGGAACTGCTACCCCCGTGACCCGACCACGGATAAGCGGGAGAAGATGGATGGATATATTATTCTGAAATGGACCAATCTGCACAATGACTACTTTTACTTTTGGTACTTTAAGGTGAGACACTATTGAATAGGGTATGTTTTTAACTTAAAGATATCAGCTATACATTTCTCCAGTTAATTACTTACATTAAGACAATTGTTTTTTGTATTACAAGTTTTCTGTTTAAATATACAAATGAGCCATAACCTCATTAAATATGCGCATATTTTAATACATTTCAGGAACACAAATCTGAACATTGGATAAAGCCAGGTTCAAAATTCTTGTTTCATTTTGTAGTCATATTAGAATCTAAAGTTTTTACAGAAGGGATTTTCGATATCTCTTTGTATCACTCCATAAATCAGAAAATACTGTCAACAGCCCTAAATTATCAATCTTCGCCATGTTTTTAGGTATAAAATGTTATATAATTCAGGCTATGAATGATATATGAACAAACCCTTCTGTAAAAACCTTCAGAATATTGATAAGAATATAACTGGAAGGTTTGGTGTATGTACGTGCTACTGAAGTGGACATTTCTCACTCAGAATATGATAAACTCATTTTGAGAAAACAACCTTTAAAGATTGCTGTGTGGCGCTAACCCTGTTCTTTGGACGAGAGCTTGCGCATCGACGCACTCCAGCTTGTCTCGTAGTTATTGGATATTTGAACATGTTTGTGTTTAGATGCCTGAAAAACAGCTGTGCTTAACAAGCTGATGAGAGTTTTCACTTTTTGTCCGACGACATAAAATACGTCAGTATCAACCCAGCTTGCGATGTCTGAAGCTTTTTCGCTTCATAAACAAGGTGGTTGCTAACAAGTAACTAAATGAGACTATTAAATGCCATAATTTCAAACATTAGCCAAATTGAGCTTAGCATTGGTGATGCGCAGCCATGCAACTGTGATGTCAAAGTCAATGTAGTTTATTTATAGCTTCCTGGCAATTGCATTTATGTTTTGAAAATAATGAAAGTTCTATAAATATGTGGAGATTATCCTGCTGAACAAAACAATTATCATTAACATATTTGCCACAGATCTTAGTTTCTGCAATATTCCACAATCTAATGGAAAAAAAGACAGTATTTTGACGAGGGAGCCCTTTCAATACTAACAAATAAACATTAAAGCTGCAGTACAACTGATCAGCCTTCTGCACAAAATACTCAAAACTCTTCCACCTTATTCCAACACAAATATAATCAAATTAGGGCAGAAAGTCTGTCAAGAGTTTAAAGTGATCATCAATGAAGCTCCAGTTCCACCTCAATATCCATTAGCCATCTTCATGCAGTGAATCCACTGAGGAGAGCTGTTTGGTTCACAGTCTCTTTCTTGCCACACAACTTGTGGGATTAATGCTTTGGTATTACATATTGCTGCAAATAGTTAAATACAATTATACTTTTACACAATTATAGAACTGTGATAAACCGTCTGGGTGAGAAGCAGCTAGTTTAACGTCAGCTGTGATTCATTAGTTGTTGGAGATTTGTTACTAATCTCATCAGAGCCTCAGGAGACGGCCATCTGTCTAATTAGCTAAAGAGCAAACTAAAGCTTATCCTGCGCTGTAAAACACCAAGACATCTTCTGATTCTTTCTACATGAAGCAAGCTATTTAGATAGTGATAAAGTAGAATTATGTATTATTGCAATTTCTTCTGGTTTCATAAAATAAAAAACCCACCCAAAATAGGTCCTTTCCTGTGCATTGATTTTTTTTTAAACAAAATAAATGTGGATAGCCGTCACCAAGGATTGCATCTTAATAATAGTTTTATTTTAATCCTCTTAAAACAAGAATACATTTAGGAATATATACGTGTGCTGTGAGATTTGTTAGTCATGTCTTTATATGCGTGTTTGCTGTCATTGTCAGCTTCTCACTAAAGTATATCAAGAGTGCTAGGTCATGTAGTTTAAATACATGTACATTATACAGATCATGATACTTGGTGGAAGGGTGTAGAAAATTGATCACTATGCCATTACACAATTTGAGTTTTACCTTTGTTACCATTGCCAGTACAGTACCTTTCACTTGGTGTCAACATTTTTTTTCCAACAAAGAATATTCATGCAAATGCCCCCTTAAGTCAGAACAAAGTATTGTTTGAACACAATTAATTACAACACAGCAGTGTTTGCATGTCCATGTTGTTTCTACATTAGAACATACGGCTCATGAACACACTGAAGTCGGAAATACAAATTCCAAACTAAGGTAATGGGACCATCCAAGGAGCATGGTCCTTGGCAATGGTATGCGTTCTGCTTTTGTTGCAATAAACCTTAATTTTTTGCTTGGAATAATTCATTTAGGCAGCAAAAAAGCAGAGACCTCCGCAAAGACCAAGTGCCCTTTCTTGCAAAGTTAATATAAGTGAAAAACCATGCTTGCATGATTTGAATGACGATCGGACCATTTTGATTTTCATGGAGCTAACTAGGAAATGTTAGCATGCTAACACACTAACCCGGTTATGGTGAATGTAGTGAACATTACTTTATAAACTTTTATCATTGTCAATGTGAGCATTTAACAATTACGTTTAATTGTTTATGAGCATGTACAACTGACAGAAAGTGTTATAACCTGTTTGATCTCGCCAATGGTTGATGGCTACTTGCTGCCCTTACCCATTTATATCAGGATGAGGTCAACTATCAGCTGCTGTTCTGAATACATCTCATCTCTCCCTCTGTGTATTCCTCCCTGCTTCTCACACAGACAGACCTCATGTCTATGAATGCATTTGAATGGGATCCAGCTGGAAGTGCAACTGTAATCACTGCATATTCCTTCTCCCATACACCCAGACCAACTGGCAGAGGAGGTGGCACTGGTCTCCTGCTCTCTCCCAAATGGAGCTTTTCCCTCTTCAAGCTACCTAACTTCACTCCTTCCACCTTTGAATTCCATGCCGTCACAGTAACCCATCCTATACAGTTAGCCATTGTTGTTCTCTACCGTCCACCAGGCGCCTTGGGGGACTTCTTGGAGGAATTAGATCATCTCCTCTCACACATCCCTGAAACTGGCCCTCCCGCTGTACTTCTCGGAGACTTCAACCTCCAGACAGGGAAGATAGACGAACTAACATCCCTGTTAACCGCCTTTGCTTTCTCACTGTCTCCATCCCCACCGACTCATAAAGCTGGCAATGTCCTTGATCTCATATTCTCAAGGAACTGCGCTACTTCTAACCTCTCTGTAAACCCGCTCCACACATCCGATCACTTCTTCATTTCATTCTCTCTACCCCTTTCCAAACATAACAAACTAATCTCTTCTCATCCTGCACTTGTCCGCCGTAACCTTCGTTCCTTCTCCCCCTCTACCTTTGCCTCGTCGGTGCTCTCAACCCTCCCTTCCTCTGACTCGTTCCAACTCCTGCCTTCAAACTCTGCTGCAGAAACTCTCCTCTCTACTCTCTCATCCACTCTGGACTCTCTCTGTCCTCTCACATCTCGGCAGGCTCGTCAGTCCCCTCCTGCTCCCTGGCTAAATGATGCACTGCGTGCTAATAGAACCGTCCTTAGGGCAGCAGAGCGGAAACGGTGGAAATCCAAACACCGTGACGACCTCCTAACCTATCAGGCTCTCCTCTCCTCTTTCTCTGCTTCGATCTCTCAGGCAAAAAGCACTTTCTTTCAAGATAAGATCCAATCTTCCTATTCCAATCCGAAAAAACTATTTTCCATCTTCTCCACCCTCTTGGACCCTCCAAAAGCCCCTCCCCCCTCCTCACTTCTGTCAAGCGACTTTGTTACCCACTTTGAAAAAAAGGTTGATGATATTCGCTCTTCTTTTTCTGACTCACCTTTACTCACCACTGGGTCACCAGACCCTCCTTCCACCAACACACTTACCTCCTTTTCCCATCTCTCTCCAAGTGAGGTTCTTACCCTCATTACCTCTGCCCGCCCTACCACCTGTCCTCTGGACCCTATCCCTTCAAACCTCCTTCAGACCTGATATTCTACCGTTTCTCACCCATTTCATCAACACTTCTCTAACTTCTGGTCACTTTCCAAACAGTCTCAAGGAGGCAAGAGTAAACCCTCTCCTAAAGAAACCTACTCTCAACCCGTCTGATGTTATAAACTACAGGCCTGTCTCTCTCTTCCCGTTCCTGTCTAAATCACTTGAATGCGCTGTCTTTAAACAACTCTCCTGTTATCTCCATGAGAACAACCTTCTGGATCCGCACCAGTCTGGTTTCAAGGCAGGTCACTCCACAGAAACTGCTCTCATTGCTGTCACGGAGGAACTGCACACTGCCAAAACTGCATCCCTCTCCTCTGTCATCATCCTGTTGGACCTGTCTGCTGCATTCGACACGGTGAATCATCAGATCCTCCTTCGCACTCTCCAAAAACTTGGAGTTTCAGGCTCTGCACTTTCCCTCCTCACCTCATATCTGAAAGACCGTACCTACAGGGTGACTTGGAGAGGGTCTGAGTCCGACCCTTGTCAATTAACTACAGGGGTCCCTCAGGGCTCTGTTCTTGGTCCCCTCCTCTTCTCCCTGTACACAAACTCGCTCGGATTAGTCATTAGCCCGCATGGTTTTTCATACCACTGCTACGCTGACGACACCCAATTAATTCTGTCCTTTCCCCGCTCAGAGACCCAGGTCGTCGCACGCATCTCTGCTTGTCTAGCTGACATCTCTCAGTGGATGTCCGCTCATCACCTCAAGCTCAACCTTGACAAGACTGAGCTGCTCTTCCTTCCGGGAAAAGACTGTCCCACTCTTGACCTAACAATCAACATCGGCACCTCAGTTGTTTCCCCGACTCAGACTGCAAGGAATCTGGGTGTGATCCTAGATAACAAACTGTCCTTCACTGCAAACATTGCTGCTACAACCCGCTGCTGCAGATACACGCTTTACAACATCAGGAAGATATGTCCCCAGCTGACACAGAAAGCGACGAAGGTTCTGGTCCAGGCTCTCGTCATCTCACGCCTAGACTACTGCAACTCCCTCCTGGCTGGTCTACCTGCATGTGCCATCCGACCTCTGCAGCTCATCCAGAATGCAGCGGCTCGTCTGGTCTTCAACCTTCCTAAATTCTCCCACACCACTCCGCTCCTCCGCTCCCTTCACTGGCTTCCGGTAACTGCTAGAATCCACTTCAAGACACTGGTACTTGCTTACCATGCTGCGAATGGATCTGGCCCTTCGTACATCCAGGACATGGTTAAACCGTACACCCCAGCGCGTGCACTACGCTCTGCATCAGCCAAACGACTCGCTGCGCCCTCGCTGCGAGGGGGACCCAAGTTCCCATCGGCAAAAACACGTGGGTTTGCTATCCTGGCTCCAAGATGGTGGAATGAGCTCCCCATTGACATCAGGACAGCAGATAGCTTGCACATCTTCCGGCGCAGACTGAAAACTCATCTCTTTCGACTCCACTTCGAGCGATAGAACTATTAACAAAGCACTTATATACTAATAAAGGACTGGCTTATCTAAAGCCAGTTGAGTAGCACTTGAAATGTTTTGGCTCTATGAAACCTGATGTACTTATATGATTCTGTTTTCTTCAAGGTTGTGTCTTCCTGGTCGAATGTACTTATTGTAAGTCGCTTTGAATAAAAGCGTCAGCTAAATGCAATGTAATGTAATCACAGCTCCTAAATTATTAATGGTCTAGATCAGGGGTCGGCAACCTTTTTGATATGAAGTGCCATTTAAAAAAAAATTGTGATCAGTGTGCCGTGAACTGTCCCCGGTGTGTCAGGGAACTCACCAAGGGTCAGAAAACACAACCCTCTCTCTTTTCCTCCATACCCAAATCTCTAAAAACGGGGCTGCAACGGAGCTGATTAATATTTGAATTTTTCTGAGGTCAGAAAAGGGGTGCTCCGCCTATAGAGTGGCGAAGTCCCTCCCTTTCCGGGGGAACTTCATGGGACCTTATTTCGGAAAAAGTATGTATTGAAGTCAATGGCGAGAGAAAGATTATCTTTCGATCCCGTTTGAATTGTGCCACGAATTACACATATGATGTTTGTCCATTTAAAAGATAATTTTGCAAGTCAAAAAAATAAAAATGTGTCGTAAAAAGTGAACTACATCTCCCGTCTCGCATCACACACCAAGACGGCCGTCACATTGGCACATTTCACTTCTTTCTTTCAGAATGAGGCGAAAAGTATTAAAAGAGGTGAAAATGACTACAAGTCTGGGCACGTTGAGAGCTGAACATACACAAAAGGGGAGTTAGTCTACCTGCTCTTCACGTAGCTCTGCATGTCGTCGTTTAGGTGCTTTTTTTTCTGGAGATAGGCACTGCTCAATCCACTCCTCCATAGTAAGGCCACCCCGGAGGTCGAAGTTAACTTTAAATGTTTCCATCTTAAGCTTTGTTAGTTAGTTAGTTCCGTAACGGATGTAATTTAACATTTGTAACGGTTGTAGCTTTTCTCAGACGCGGAGGCATACATGACTTGTGAAAAGTAACTACAATTCTACCCGTGATATACGCTCATTATATCACGGTTAAGAACCAATCAGATTGCTGGATTTGACTTGTCCGTTTTATAAACAAATTTAAATAATTGGTTTAAACGGCATAATAATAATGACGACCGTCCGTTCTGTGATTCTCCAGAACACACAGATGGCCAGTCCGCCCCTGTGTAGCATATTATTTTCGATGAGAGATGAGCAGATCGCCACTGGGCTTTCAACTAAAGACACAGCCACGCAAAAAAACGGCGGCATTTGTACAGCTCCTTATGGGTAGCCTACTGCAATTTGTGAAGTGCGTGCGCGCTCCGGCAGCACTACACCACTGATCGTTTCACCACGGAGGAAAGCAGCAGCAAGTCGACTGGAGTTAAAGAGAGCGGGGCTGCGTTGCGTGCATGGCTTCTTTCTGCAGGTAACGGGGAGACGCGCTCTGGTGGTGGTCTCGTTCAGGATCCGAAAATAAAATGTAAATATTTTGCACACTTATTCCACTTATTCCTAGTGTGCCACTGGTTACGGTGCCAGGGGTTGCCGACCCCTGGTCTAGATACCCGCTCACACTGATGTGGGCCAACCTGTGCCCCCCACCCCCCCAGGAGCTGGAACAGCTGGTCAGTCTTACCAATGGCAGTCTCTGGCATGGCAAACAGCGTCTTCTCAGTGGCCACTCGAAACCGTCCATGAACAGACAGACCCACGCCCTGCAAGTGGAGGACAACAGGGTTACACAAAGATCAAAAATAGAATTACTGCCATTGGCTGGTATGCTCCGTGAACTAGTCGGAGTTTATATCCATGTCTGTCAAAATTGTACCACTGTATCTGACCCTACAATATGAAATGAGCATCATTTACACATTCACTCTTGAGATATGGCCAATTATGTGTTTTGGGAGGTCACAGTGACCTTCAGCCTTTGACCAACAAATTATAATCAACACATCCTTAATTCCAAGTGGACCTTTGTGCCAAAAGTAGAGTAAATTCCCTAAAGTTGTTCTTGACATATAGCGTCAATGAAAATCTGTAGACTGGCCGGCCGAGACCGCCACTGCAGAGTTATAAAAAAAATCTATTAACAAAAAGAGTAGGAACAGAGTTTGGGGAATACACCGAGGGGGGAACAGTTATGGGTAAAACATCTCTAACTGACAGGCCCCACATTAAAGTTTGAAACGGACGCTAAAAGTGGAAAATAAAGAATGAAACCAGGCCGAACCTGCGTTACTACACTGAACAAAATTTTTTCATGAGATGAACTCAAAGATCTAAAACATTTTCTATATACACAAAATAACCATTTCTCTCAAATATTGTTCACAAATCTGAAAAAATCTGTAATAGTGAGCACTTCTCCTTTGCCGAGATAATCCATCCCACCTCACAGGTGTGGCATATCAAGATGCTGATTAGACGGCATGATTATTGCACAGGTGTGCCTTAGGCTGGCCACAATAAAAGGCCACTCTAGATTTGGGAACAATATTTGAGAGAAATGGTTATTTTGTGTATATAGAAAACTGTTTTAGATCTTTGAGTTCATCTCATGAAATATGGGAGCAAAAACAAAAGTGTTGCATTTATATTTTTGTTCAGTGTGTGTGTGTGTGTGTGTGTGTGTGTGTGTGTGTGTGTGTGTGTGTGTGTGTGTGTGTGTGTGTGTGTGTGTGTATGTGTGTGTGTGTGTGTGTGTGTGTTATGGCTCCCAGCAGAGAGAGAGGTGGAGGCTAATGAGCAGTGTTGGCCAGAGGACACTTCCAGTACAATCAGGACAGTGTGTGTGTGTTTGTGTGTTAAATTATAAGGTAACCATGGAAACATCGTTCCCTTGCATTCATCCTCCACCTCTACGCATAGAACATGTAGTGCACAGACAGGTCAATTACCGCGTAGGTTATAATGAAATTAGTGATTTGGACTATAGACGAACTACACAAAATAGATCAGCCTGACTTCAACTCACGGTGTTTTACTTGAAAGAAAAACAGCCACAAAGCCAGATGGGACGATATGAAATGTCATGCGACTCACAATAAGATATGCGTTTAAAACTCTTATAGTGGAAGTTAAAGATACTGCAGTCACTTTAGCTTCGTTTTGTTGAGGATCAAAGAGACAGACATTTTTTAAGTTGCTCTGAAATAAAACAAATCATTAAATAAGGCTTTCTTTTAACTACCCTGATAGCGAGCTTGACGGCCTTTTCACTGGTAAGGATATGTATTAAGAACCAAAATATACCACAATGCACCAAATTCCTATATATCGTGCCATCCCAAAAAGTCTAGACAACATTTTCCAATGACAATAACACAACCAGCTGTCTTTTAACAGCAGGAGAACAGTACTGAGTCATTCTAATGTTGTAATAGCCTGCTGATGAGACAATGTCAATGATTATGGATACAAGTAATTCATTGATTTAAAAGAGGGTGTCATCATAAAATAATTACAATGAAACCACACCCAGCAAGAGACACACAAGATGGATACTGTGCTCAGCTCAAGATATAAAAAGATGATATATTCTGTGGATCCAACCGCAGAAGGTAATCACATTACTTCACTGACCTTCAGCATTCTGGAAGGATTTCTCATGAATCAAGTCATCATTCACAGACAGAGGAATATGTTATTACTGAGGAGCAGGTTTTTACTGGTCATGTGAGAGAGAAATCCAATACCTCGGTAAGGGACTTGATTAATGTCTTGGAGGGTCTGAAGGTCGGGCTGGAATGATGCTGCTGCTTCATTCCATCACATGTTTGTGTATTTTATCCTTGTGTAAGACTGAATATCACATATGCCAAGAAATATGTCTCTGTCTTAACTTTGGACAACCAAATACTAACATTTTATCTTCATGTTTTTTTCCTGGGTCAACCATTTCTTACTTTCCCTTTTTAAATAGTAGTGTCTGTAAGGAGGACAGGGTCGGTCTTTGGCATAGGCGACATAGACGCTGGTAGTTCTGGGAGGGAAAACATTTTTTTTGACTGTTTGGCTCATCCTAATTTTCAGCGGATTGTTGTTGGATTGAGGCTGATAACTACAGCTCAGTGAGGTAAAGGACTCTGAGGGTTTAGATAGTTCACTTTAGGCTAAATTATCTCAGTGGGTCTCAAACGATTTAGTCACAATTTATGTAAACAAATATTTCCAAGGCACTCCTTTATAATTATTAGGATAAATATAAACAGGTTTAAAATCATTCCAATGCATACTATAGGACAGTAAACCAAAAATATCGTTTAAAACTGGAGATATTAAAAAAATGCATGAATAAATAAATGTTAACTAGATCAAATAAGATATAAATGAACAACAAAAATTCAATAAGTTACATTTATTTGTTATTGGCTATGGTAGGTGATTGGTTATGTTCACATACTTATCTGGTTATTAAAATGTAAACCTATCTTTTTTATATGGGTGTTTAAAGTTGTACCCCCTAGATCTTGTCTCTCGTAATTTTGCTCAAAGTGCACCAGATTGAAGAATTTTACTTTAAAATCTTTACGGTCATACCACCGGACCCCCCTAGAGGATTTGACGTCCACCCCCCAATTACAACATGTTCATACAATAATGAATACATTTGAAACCTTCTTTATGTATATAACCAACATGTCGATACATTTCAGTTTTTGTAGTGTATTGGTCTTTTGTAGAGATTTTTCATTTATTCTTGATATATTCTATTGTGTATTGCTTGGAGGGGGGGGGGGGCACCAAGTCATAATCTCGCCTAGGGCACCAAAATGTAGGACCGGCCCTGAAGGACAATACAAGTGAATTTCAGTTATTGGGATTATCATAAAGTAGATGACAATGTTTGTGTGTCGTTTAAGAGGAAAAGATGCCTGTTTTTTTTTGTTGCTATTACTGTCAGGAAATGTACAACCTAACCCTGGTCCGCCCAGTAGTAGTAGTCAGATCGCTACTCCTGCTGATTTTAAAGCTAGGTCTAGGTTGGGTTTCATCCACTTGAATGTGCGCAGTCTGTTAGGTAAACTAGATTTTGTCCGCATTTGGGCGAGCTCGACTGACGCTGACGTCATTGTTTTATCAGAAACATGGCTAAATAAATCTATTTTGGCCTCTGACATTGCCTTAAATGGTGTAAATGTGTATCGTTCCGACCGGCCTAATAAAGGTGGTGGCGTTGCCATTTATGTTAAGAATCAGTTCAGTGTATCCACATTAGTTTCCAAATCTATCAGTAAGCAATTCGAATTTTGGCAAAGGGGCAACAGGTCATGGTGGTGGGCTGTTACAGACACCCCTCAGCTGTCAAGGACTCCTTGTCTTCGCTAGCAAATCTTATATTGCAGCAAGGAAATAGTGCTACTTGGAGATTTTAACTGGGACTGGTTAACTGCAGTATCAGAGGATTTTAAAAACCTTTGTATCTCTTTAAATGTTACTCAGATTGTTGACAGTCCTACTCGCCCCTAACATTAAGTCCCCTAATAAATCCTCCCTAATTGATCTCATTTTAACTAATGTTCCCTATAAATACTCATCTGTGGGAGTATTTGCAAATGATGTGAGTGACCACTGTGCTGTAGCCACAATTAGGAACACTAAGGTCCAGAAGGTTAAACCTTGTATTCTTATTAAGAGAGACATAAAACATTTTGTGGAGCAGGATTTTGTTCATGATCTGTTTGGGTTTGATTGGGGAAAAATCGATCTGTGTGCTGATGTAGAAACTGCATGGTCTTATTTTTATCTTGGTTTTATGGAGATCATTGATAGACATGCACCCCTGCGTAAATTTAGAGTAAAGGGACGAGACAATCCTTGGTTTTCTGCTGAACTGTCCAGTCTCCTACATGAGAGAAACAAGGCCTGGGCAAAGGCTAGGAGATCAGGCTCAGAGGTAGAATGGCTAGGATTTAGGCAGCTAAGAAATAGCTTCACATCGCAAATCAAAAGTGCTAAATCAAAGTACTATCTGTCAGTAACCACAAAGAACCTGAATAATCCTGGAAAATGTTGGAAAGCCATAAAATCGATATCCACCGGTGATATCCGTAATGAGTACCTCCGTGCATTACCACAGCATCTGGCTCTATATCGGACAAGACCACTATGCTAAATTGTTTTAATGAGCATGTTGTGTCCTGTGGCTCTCTGTTTGATTCTGTCACTAACTCTGCTTCTGTGATTCTGCAGTCTGTGATTCTGAAAAACGTGTTTTGGAAAACCCTTTTAGTTTTACTCCTTTTACTGTTGATGTTGTTCATGAAGCTTTAACCAAGTTAGATCCTAAGAAAACCGGCTGGCCCGGACAACGTAGAACCTTTCTTTTTAAAGATAGCTGCAGATTGTATTGCTCCACCTCCCACTACTCTTTTTAACGTCTCCCTCAGCACAAATGCAATTCCAAAATGGTGGAAGTCAGCGTATGTCCTGCCTCTACTAAAAGGTGGGGAGGCCACCGTATTAAATAATTATAGGCCCATCTATAAATGATCAGTTCTGGCTAAGGTTCTTGAACGCCTAGTGAGTGAACAGGTACAGTAAAGGTGTTTTTATGTACAAATGACGTCTAAACATCAGTCAGGCTTCAGAAAGCAACACAGCACCATCACTGCGACAATGAAAGTGGTGAATGATGTGGCGAGTATTTTAGATAATAAGCAGAGTTGTGCAGCTCTATTTATTGACCTTTCAAAAGCGTTTGACACCGTCGATCATCACATCTTAAAGCAGAGGCTACTCAGTATAGGCATATCCAGCCATGCAGTAGGGTGGTTTGTGAACTACCTCTCTGAAAGGTCCCAATGTGTTCACTTTGATGGGCTGTCTTCTGAGTGGTTAAACATTACTAATGGTGTTCCTCAAGGTTCTGTTTTAGGTCCACTTTTATTCTCCATCTACATCAACAGTTTAGGTGAAAATGTCGATGGAGCAACCTTAAATTTGTATGCGGACGATACCGTGATGTACTGTGCAGGTCCCTCCATTAAGGAGGCTGTTGTTGAATTGCAAGCAGTTTTTAACATTATTCAGACTCAGCTCTCTGAACTAAAGCTTCTTTTAAATGTTGATAAAACCAAGGTAATGCTCTTTTCAAAATCTAAAAAGACACCAGAGCCTGTTTTAGATATTGTAACTACGCAAGGAATAAAAAATTGAAGTGGTTACCTGTTACAAATACCTTGGTATCTGGCTTGATGACTGTCTCACTTTTAAACATCATGTCAATAACCTGCTTAAAAAGCTGAGGGTTAGGCTAGGTTTCTTTTACAGGAACAAGTCCTGTTTCTCGCTTGAGGCCAGGAAAAGGCTAGTCACTGTGACCTTTTTACCTGTGCTGGACTATGGTGATCTGATCTATATGAATGCACCTGCCAATTGCCTGGTCAAGTTAGATGCTGCGTATCACAGTGCCCTGAGATTTGTTACTAACTGTAAAGCATTAACCCATCACTGTACCCTGAATGCAAGGGCTGGTTTGCTTTCACTAACTGTACGGAGGCTCAGTCACTGGTACATTTTTATATACAAAGCCATGTTAGGGAAACTTCCATCCTACATCTGCTCCCTGATCTCACGGCGAATTGTAAGTGGCTACTGCCTGAGATCGCATGCTGTAGTTTTATTAAATGTGCCAACTGCTAGGACTGTCTTAGGGAAGACAGCTTTTAGATGCGCAGCTCCTCTGTCTTGGAATAGTCTGCAAATTAAATGGAAACTGAACAATCTGGTGCCACTAAATGTTTTTAAAGCTCGGTTGGATGCTACTCAATCGGAAGCTGTTGGTACCTGTTTATGTGGATAGTTATTATAAATTGTAATCCCTGTAATGATGCTGTAAAATGTCCTTTTTGTTGTTCTGTTTATGTTTTTATGTTTCATGTGGAACCTACTTGAGCAGGTCTCCCTTGAAAAAGAGATCAATGATCTCAATGGGATACACCTGGATAAATAAAGGTTTGAAATCATCATTATCCTTACATGAGTAAATTAAAGGGGCCCTATTACGCGTTTGGGGTTTTCTTTCCAGTAGTGTGTAATATAGGTTTTTGCGCATGTAAACGGTCTGCAAAGACTAAAATGCCTGTCTTCCCTCCAGAGGGAGTTTCTCTCCCTTTTTCTGTCAATAAAAAACAGCAGATTATTAGTTGAGCAAAAAAAAGATTGGAAACAGGGTAAACTGATTCCCGTGGCTCTGCCTGAAGTTTGAAAAATACCAACAAGCACACTAATTAAATCTTTATATTATTCTGCATTTATCTGGACTAATTCTGTACATAGTTCCCAAAATGTTGAACAATACAACAATACAATATAGTCCCTATTACTTACTTGCTTCTCCTGTTCCCCTCTTCCAATGCTACATAGCTGAAGGATGTCCTATTACATCTAGACAATGATAACAGTTATCCCTAGGGGGGGGGTGTGTGTGTGTGTGTGTGTGTGTGTGTGTGTCTTATTTCAATGTAATCGTATAGAAAATGTCTGTCCAAAGACACATTCCTCCTGATATTCACTACATGACAAGGGGCCATGTCAGACCAAATGCAATTAAACGGCAACCCAAAAACAAAAAGATAACAGTTGTGACCTTTGGTCCACTAATGGATAGATGAATATGAGCTGAGCTATTATCATATTAGCTGTAATCCCCAGAGTTCATTACCTGAGAAACTGAGGTACGTGCATTAGCCCATCTGTGATATTAAAGTCTCCAAACTGGATGTTTCCTAAATAATCTGGGGCAGTGAAATTAGACAAACACTGCAATGACAAATAAATATGATGGCCTGGTTCAAATACAAATTTCTAAATCACGTTTTGACTTTTTAATGCAAAGTTTATTTTACCATGGTCACCTAAAAATTTAATTTCACAACTTTTTGATCCTGATTTGTTGGTAACTAGGCACTTGTGTAATAATAAGTTTGGGTTTTAAGGAATTCCATTCAAGCAGCCAAACAATAGAAGCTTGACACAGAACAGAAAAAGTACCATGGATGAAAAAAGGCAACAACAAAGAAGAAACTGCTACCAGTTTGGCCAGCTAGCTCCCATTAGATAGAGGAAAAGAGAAAACCGCAAATATAAAGCAAAACTTAGCACATAAATAAAACAAAACTATCGGAACAAATGGAACACATGAAAGTAAACAAATGAAGCTCCTTTTTGCTCATAAAGACGCCACATGCTGAGGGCAGAATCCCTGCCAACAATAAGTGTGATTTCATTCCTCGACCTGTCCTCACCCTGCTCTCAGTGAGCAGAGTGTAGAGGAGGGCAGAGCTGCGGGGGGGTCTGTGTTATAAATGACCGCAGAGGATTAAGAACATCGGATGGCTGGAGACCAAACAGACCGCCTGGAGTCATTTGTCTCCTGAAAGAACCAGATCCCAAACAGAAGAGACAGACTGAGACTTCTGTCAGCTCAGGTCATGAATTACATGACGACTGTGCTTTGGCAACACGTCTGGGTTCATTTCTCACAAATCCAGTTAGCTTTGTAAGGTTGAACCAGGAATTCAAAAGATTTTCCAAAAACCACATATGACGAAATGTTGCATTTGTGATGATTTGTATTTGCACAGGAATTAAGTAGGAAACAATCAAGCCTTTGTGAGCTTTGAGTGAGAGGTGGGTGTCGCCACAGGTCACTAGCCGTTAGCCGTCTGCTGCTTCAACCTTGTGCTCCTCCATTGACAAAATCACTCATGTATCTGTGGCTGTTGAAATGAGACTCTCATTAGCACCTAGCTTGACAGCTGTGAGTACTAACAGGAGCCATGCTCACTGTTTATGTCCATTATGATATATTTAACAATAATCCTTTTGGGGGAGTGGCTTTCTAGATTTCTCTTAAAAAAGATACTTTGAAAAATATGGCTTACTTTTTCCTGCTTCTACAACGTTACCTTCCAAATATTTAGGCACTTCACCTTGGTTTTAGATTGCTAATAATAACTTTAAGGTGGTGTCCCACACTTCATGCTGCAGGGAGAACGCTTATACCTGCTCTTTGTATATTCTTTTTTTTTTATTTGCAAGGTTTCTTGATATATGGGAACGACTTAGGCCATACATTCCATATTGTGTAGACAAATTCAAATCATGGCCCTGATTAATATGTTTGTTTCTCTCTATGGTCAATCCTGGGCTCCCTAAAAATCACAAAGATTTCAAAATCATAAATCTTAAGACGTGACTGCATCGAGTTACAGTATATAATGGTACAAATAATATTGGCTGAAACCATCATCTGCTTCAGTCTCCAGGGTCTTGTTTTGTGCATTTTGGGACACTGTCACAGTAATGACTTCCTGAAACACTTAGTAGAACAGAGCCACGGTTAATGTTACAAGTGACACTGGCGCTTTTCCAGTCCGCTCATTTACATATTTTACTGCCTTTTTATGCTAGTATTTGTTTGATAATGTAGTTAATGATACTGGTCAAAGTTCTATTTGGTAAGGTTTTAGCAAAACAATCCCTTTTATTTGTCATTGGATACAGAATGAGTCATGTAAAATGAAGTGCACTTAAAATAACAGAGGATCAACCGCATAGTCATTTTTCCAAAGTATACAAATAACAACCTGAAAAAAACATTTTTGAGAGAAATGAACAAAAAAGATTTAAATAGTCTTCTTGCAATGCTCACTTGATGATACCAGAGGAATGAGGGGTTTGTTTAATGTCACATTACCCATAAAAAGTATTTACCATAAAAGTAGTGGAACATTGCTATGTGCTGGTGCGGTGCCACCAAGCACCATATAAGAACATGTCTCCACTTCCTGCTGTAAACAATGGCAATGTGCAAAAGAGAGGGGACCAGCATGTTCATAGCTAATGCTTACAAACAGACCAGGCTGCAATATGTACAACCTGGCCGGGAAGAGTTTCCACTGGGTCAGAATCTGGGAGGCTTTGTCAAGTCTTCATCATATTTGGCTTACTGGATACAAACCAAATATTGATATAACAGTTTTGATTTTTTAAATTAATATATTGCAGAGTAGTTGCATTACTTTCCACACCTTTCCAAGTGGAATCTTAGCACCTATAGTTAATAATATCAATTTGACATGGGAATAAAGTTTTGCTAATCCAAATTAATTAATGCCACTGTTTAGAAGAGTGTAAAGCATCCTGCAGAAGCCTTCCAGTTGACCGAAGTGGCAGATAACAGTAACAAACACTTAGAGAAAAAGTGGCATCTGTTTGACATGACTTTCCACATCAGTCTTGCACAAAGTATTCACTTTCAAAACAAGCAGTGCAGTGGCTCTGGAAGATGAGAAGCTTTATGCAGGGATCAGAATCCGCCCTGAGGATGTTGTTTTATGTTGGCTCTCTCTCTTGTCTTCTCATTAGATGATGGAGACATTAGCAAACAAGAGCTCTGTTCTCCAGAGGAAAGACATTAGAGTCGTGGGACAAACATCCATCAATTGGGTTGCTGCCAATTGATGGAGGTTAGGCAGCAGTGTGTTCTGAATTTGAGGGGCCTAATGTACGACTAAATGCTCCTATATTCAATCTTAAAGGGGCCCTATTCTGCTTTGTGGGCTTGTCCTTTCCTGTAGTGTGTTATATAGGTTTTTGTCTATGTAAATGGTCTGCAAAGACTAACATCTCAAAGCTCAAAGTTTCTCTCTCCCTCCTGCATGAAACACCTCCATTGGACTCCTTTGTTTACTTCCGTAACATAATGACATCATTATGTAACAATTGCGCCTCTATTGGCTAGCGCTCCAACACATTGTACATGACAGGCTAAGGGCGGGACATCTCTAAGCAGTTGATCAATCACAAAAGAGCTGGGAATCCTATTAGAGCAGACAGGGCATTAAAGCATAGAAAGACTCAGTAGAGACACACAATACTAATATGAACCTGACAAAGAATAGAATATGGCCCCTTTTGATCAAACATGCTAAAAAAGACCCAACAAGTTTCTGTCTGCTCTGACGCAAAGCACAGCTGAAAGGGATTCATGACATGGCAGGATTCAGACTTTCATTCTAGGGATTTCAAAACTTGGAAAAGCGATGAATGGTGTCCGTGAGATGAGATGTCAGAGAGGGGCCAACAGATAGACGAAGTGTGTGTGTGTGTGTGTGTGTGTGTGTGTGTGTGTGTGTGTGTGTGTGTGTGTGTGTGTGTGTGTGTGTGTGTGTGTGTGTGTGTGTGTGTGTGTGTGTGTGTGTGTGTGTGTGTGTGTGTGTGTGTGTGTGTGTGTGTGTGGTGTGTGTGGTGTGTGTGTGTGTGTGTGTGTGTGTGTGTGTGTGTGTGTGTGTGTGTGTGTGTGTGTGTGTGTGTGTGAGATATTTGACCTCCTCAGAACATGTATTTACTCTCTGGCGGTTTGTTATCATTGGCGCCAGAACCGTGTTGCGACATGGGAGTTCTTCCCTGAGCTCAGTGCAGTTCAGGGACTCTTGGTCTTTTCCAAATATAGAACCAGCCTGTTTTAACTACGCATTAAACAGCAATCACCGTGAGAATAGTTTGCATCGACAGTAATGTCTGTATACTGACATGACAGATAGGAGAGCTGCTCTTCAAGTCACTTTATTCCCAGAGCCATAAACCCATAATAAATATGTGTTATAAGCAGTGGAGGGGGTTAGACGAGCATCGCAGCTTTTAAGGGTTTTCCACTGGGATGGAGAACTGAAGTGTGCCACACCAAGTGGAGCAGCATACATCAGGACCAAGCACTCAGCGGCCTCCATCACTGCGCTGCTACCACACACTGTCAGCTTTGTTCTGACACATGAATTACAGCTTCCGTCTATTGGAAAGGAAAATGAGTAAGTGGGGGTGTCATTGTGTCATCATGGCTGTCTAAATCTATGAACAAAAACAGCCAACTAGCCTTTAGGATGTATCCTCCTGTGAATAACTACACATCCATTCCAAATGTATAACCCGGGGGAAAAAAGGACACACCCTCAGTATAAGTCACCTGGCTAAAACAGACGCTATTTTTGCCTGGCTGCTCAAATGTATAATCTTTTGGAGCTACTCCCAATACTGCAGAAGGTTAAACGGATACTTAGGATTATATATAGTATCGATTGCATCGAGAAAAAAAATCTTGTTTTGGACCAAACCATAATGTGTCTAAAAAGGTTGGCTAGAGCTAGGGTTGACACTTGGCTTCATAGTCAGTATGTATGTGTGTGTGTGCGCACACACACACACACACACACACACACACACACACACACACACACACACACACACACACACACACACACACACACACACACACACACACACACACACACACACACACACACACACACACACACACACACACACACACACACACACACACACACACACACACACACACACACACACACACACACACACACACACACACACCACACACACACACACACACACACACACACACACACACACACACACACACACCCCACACACACACACACACACACACACACACACACACACACACACACACACACACACACACACACACACACACACACACACACACGGTCAGTGTCATGGAATATACTATATTTATATATTACAGTAAATAATTGTATGTGATATCATGCTTAATGTAGGGCAAAGATACCAATTTAAATTCTGAATGTATCCGACACCTGGAGGGAAATAACAGTGGCAGCAACATTGCTCTGTCACTCCATATTTCATCCAATCAGAGGCCACCTTGCCGCTGGCAGCAGGCGACAGTGGCAGAAAGATCTCTACTGACACCTACAGGCACATTCCAGTATATCACACAGAAGAATAAATGTTAACTTAACAAGGCACCCAGGCTGCAAGAAATGCTGGTATGGTCGCTTTCATGTCTCATCATGACACACACATACACAAAAAGAAACGGTGTAATGGCAACCCAAATGTAGAATATAAACTATACACATTCATATTAAATGTACTCACCCCTCCCATTGTTATTCCTCCAATAAGGGCAATATATGGTTTCCTGCATGTCCCTATAAAACAGAGAATCAAGACATGCAAAGTAGAGGCCTGGGTGTTTACCAGATTCAAATCTCAACGGCTTTATTGTCATATGTCTAAAATATCTACAGCATATTTGTTGACATGTCTTAATTCCCAGGCTCCTCCAGGGATAATATACTTAAGACATAAAAGAAAAATCACAAGAAAAGAGTGCACACCTTTTTCAAGTAAATATGTAAGATTAAGTAAACTATGTTCATTTGAAATGGAATAGGATAAAGTAGAATGTACAATTCAACACTTAAAAGTGAAAGAAAATACAGCTTTTTGTAATCATATATAAATGTGTTGATTGTAAACATATATACAATGAGAAATGAGATGAGATGAACAACGATATATAAATGTATCAAGTGAGACTATCAGTAATTAAGCACCCACAAGTAGTAGTTGTGATTGATAATACAGGTGTGATTGTGCTTGTAATGCTTACCAATGGCGTGGTTGAGGGTGTATTCCTCACGGAAAAAGTCCTCTGCCAAAGGGTCTCCCACTTTCCCTGCTTCTGTGACGGCTGATCAAAACAGGAATTAGATCCAGTCACACTGTCAACGCCTCTGTTTTATATTACATTCAGGTAACAGAGTGGACCATCTATATCTCACAATCAAAAAGAGTTCAAACATATTTCTAAGGCTTCACAGAATAACATGTTTTTATTTCTGACATAATCTTTCTGTTAATAATCATTATCAAATCAGAATACTTTATTTATCCTGGGAGAAATTGAGTGAATGTGACAGTTTAGTGTGTATCAATTATAATCAAATACAAATATGTATATAGAGATAAGAAGTTAAAGTAAGAATGTGCACTAAGAAGATCAAATAAAATACAAATATTCATATAAACGCTTTTATTTATTACATTCTTTTTTGTAATCTTTAATTGTGGCTTGATTTTCTCTAGGAGAAACTGGTGCTCACCTCTTCAATGTGAATGTTTGATAACACACATGAGGCCCAAACAGGGTCCTCACAGAGCGCAGTGATTGATCCTTCAATGGTTCTGCTTACCTCTGATGTCTCCCCCTGCACAGAAGGCCTTCCCCCCCGCTCCTCTGATGATCACTATGTCCGTCTCATTGTCACTTTCCCATTTCTACAAGCACAGACAGCAGTACATTCAAAGGAAGGCATCATCAAAAACAAATGTTATGGTGAAGCGACAGTTCACCCTCAAAACCAAAACAGATATATTTTTCATCTGCTTTTTGTACCGTTACTAAAAAGAATCCACACATGTTGTTTGAGCATTTTTCTGTAGGAACTATTTTCTTTCTACGATGCTGAAGGAAGCATCAGCTCCTGTATGTCAGTCATTGGAAGTCATCATTTGATAGAAATAGTTCCAACATAAAAATGCCCACAACAAGCTCTGTGGATAATCTTGATCAGTCTAGTCATGATTTCATGATATTCCTTTAAATATATTGTTGACGCTTTGAGCACCACCATTAGAATAGTAGAGATAGTTCATTCAGGGTTCATACACTTTTTCACCAATGATTTTCCATGACTTCTCCATGACCTTTACCTCATTTTCCATGACCAAAAAAATTACTCAAATGGTTTATTTGAACATGGAACAGGAAAATAAGGTCTGCATATGAAACATGTTGTGCCTATCTAAAACAAATCAAATAGGCTTACTAGCTTCTACACGCTAAAGCAACTGAAATCTCACCAGCAAAATATCTCGTCAGTTAAATGCCATTTTACGTTTCATTACTATACGATACAGTATGTATTATCATTATAGTATTACTATTTCGGCGATTAGATCAAATATAAATTATATTTGATGCAACTTTAGTTACATTTCCATGACTTTTCCAAAACTTTGGGAAACATATTGTTTTCCAAAACTTTTCCAGGGCCTGAAATTTGCATTTTGAATTTCCATGACTTTTCCAGGTTTTTAATGACCGTAAGAACCCTGTTAATTTCTCCACTGGGCAACTCAGAACAAAATCATCTAAATAAATTGCACAACAGGTCAAAGGAAAAATATGTTTTTGTTTTTTGTCTTTCTTTTTGCGATGTAAGGGATGACTGTATCCTTAGAAATAATTGTATGTGTGTCTTCTGGTATCACATGACATCAAACTTCTCTGTTTTTCAGGAGGTTAAAGTTAGCACATTCCTAAACGGCTACATTATGGTAGCATGTTTTTCAGTACTTCATTTCTCATATTCACAACAGTTACAGGGAAACAATGAACACCTGAAGCCTCTCCCTCGAACAATGGTAAACAGATATGGTTTAAAATAAAAAAAACATACAGTACATACAATGTATATCAGAGTGATGGCCAATGATTAAACTGAATAGTTTAGTATAAGAAATGTACTTTTATATTTATATATATTCAGAAGTGTTTTAAAACACTCCGTAAAAGTATATAAATGTATTATCTTAAAGTATATAAAAGGTGTATATATATAAATGAATACATATTTTTTGTAAGCAAGTCCTTTACAGGTTTTTGAGAAAACTATCAGACTCTCAACAAAATCAAAACTAAGTGAGATACTGGAAGCCATGTATAACCAGTCACATGCTGCTGTAACAAATGGCATGTACCACAGGGGAGGCCTTGACCTTTAAGCCAGAAGAAGTTAGCATTAAGCGAGCGTGCCCTACCTTGAGCTGAGGGTAGATATGTTGGACCATGGGCATGTTCAGGGCATTCAGGGCCTTGGGTCTGTTTAAGGTGATCACACCTGCACAGCCCACTTTCTCCAGAAGAACCCCGGAGTCCACCTGACTCGACATCTGATCCAAACAGAGACGGAGCAATAGTGTAATGCCTTTATAGAACACTTGAATCAACTCAGAAATAGCTCTACAGCTGATGTATATAGTTAGCCAAGGATAAGAACTTTGACAGACCGTAGAGAAAACTGATCGAAACTGAATTCCACTGATGACAAAGCATCACTTAAATAAATGCATTCATAATCAAATACATTTACACACATAGTTTGATGTGAAGGCATCATTTGAGGGGCATACATTGGTAGGTCTGAAATGTAATAATATTCTATAATATATTGATGTATTGTTTGGTCTATACAATATGGGTGGCTTTGGTTAATTTAGCATGTTTTCCAATCACCAATAAAAGGATATACAAAAGTAGGCCTTCATCTTTTCTATAATACAATGTGGCAAGAGGCAAATCTGAGGTCACAAATATTTCTATATGAATCTATTTTTTCTTCAGAGTATGACTTGACAATCCTTCAAATGATATGATGAGAGCTAAAGTCACACATTCAATTGCACGCTAACTGCACATTAGCATAATTAAACATTAGCCACAAAACAACATTCAGGATCCATAGACTGATCCAGAAAGGTAGGTCATGAGGGGCTTCTCACCATGTGGCCCTGGATTCTCTGCAGTCTGCACAGGGTCCTCAGTCTGAAGGACACAATCATTCATAAACACATCTGAAAACATGTGATTCTTCAGCAGAGGTGGGTGAAGTACTCAGATCTTATAGTTAAGTCAAAGTAGAAGTACCAGAGTGCAGGAATACTCTGTTACAGTAAAAGTCCTGCATTCAAGATGTTACTCAAGTAACAGTATTATCATCAAAATATAGTGAAAGTAGCGACAGTAAAAGTAGTCATTGTGCAGATTGGTCCATTTCAGAATAATATATATGATATGTTTTATAATGATTGATCATGAGAGTGTTCTCAAAGCTGGTAAATGTTTGAATGACTTTGTATACTGCAGGGTAGCTTGTGGATTTACTCCAGGTGGAACTAAAGTCTGATTTAACACTTGATTATATTTCACACCATTAATCCACATCTGTGAAGTAACTAAAGGTATTAAATACATTTAGTGGAGTAGAAGTACACCATTTACCCCTGAATTGTAGTAGAGTAGAAGTACAAAGTAGCATAAAATGGAACTACTCAAGTAAAGTACAAGTATCTCAAAATTGTACTTAGGTACAATACTTGAGTAAATGTGTTACTTCCCAGTTCTGTTCTTCAGACTCAGAATCAATCAAATGTATTTCGGCCAAGTTCCCATCCAGAACAACATCAGTGATATAGAGAGGTGGATGCATGCTCACAGTAAGTACAACCTTTGCATCATGACGCTTTAAGTGACAGTATCATCTCAGGGACTGAATTCAACCTTTCCAGATTATTTGATATTGTAGAACAAGCTAGAGATGCTGCACATTGTACACAACTAGCAAACTCAGGACAACAAACTTTAAATTATACACGCAGAGTCACATACCTGTAGGCAGACGTCAAAGCGGTTAAAGACATTATTATATTTGTATTACGTGCTGTAGCAGGTAACTGCACTCTGATGCCGTTTTCTTTGCTCTTGCCTTTCCTCTGCTCTAGACTGTCAGCGTTTACTTCCTGGACGAGACACCGACCGAGCCCTGATTGGTCGGTGCGCTGACGTCACGAGGTGAGTACGCACCACCCAAACTCCGAAGAGTTGCGAAAATGCTTGATCGTCACGTGGTTCATGGAGACTCAGATAGTTCCCGAAAGTTCGTGGCGGGCCATTTGAATGCATTAATAACAGGAGATAAAACTGCGATTTTTGGTAATTAGTGGTACATAAAGGTTTTGATTTGCAATATTTATACAACATATCGATATGTGTATGTAGATACATCAATATGTTTTGTTTTTTTTAAATAAAATGTTCTAATATTTGAGGATTAATATAATAAGTACTTTATTGATACCAATTTGGGAAATGATTGCATTGTAGCAGCAAAAGTCAAGGCATTGTATATTAGAGAAGGTAAAAGACTAGAAATAAACAATCCAAAATGTAAACATCTCAAAAAGAATTAAAATAGCATTAAAAAAAGTAGAAAATACACGTGCAACAGGTGTTGTCTTGGTTACAGAGCCTGTTGCTGTTGTTTATTGCTTTGAATTCTTTAAAACAAATATTATCTTCTTCAATTTGTATGGTAGTCAGGAGCATCACATTCTAATGTGTATTGATATATTTAGAGGGATGAGATGATGGGAAGGAAGGATTCAAAATTCTGATTAGATACATTTCTACCATTTCTTTAATTCATGGTGGTTTCAGTAATCCCCTGGTAATTGAGGACATAAGTAATCTAAATGACTAATGTCATCTTTATGACTTTCAGAAAGGACAGGAGACCGACAGGTGCCTATCAATGATTGTCAACTGACAGCACAATGAGTCAAAGGGCTAGCAGCAGCAGCATGATGATGATGATACATGTGTTGTTTTAGGAACATCCATTGTAAATAAATGGAATTCAATAAACATTGAATAGCATGCATGCAGTTTGTCTGTGCCTTTTCCTCTGTTGTCCTGGCATATCGTCTCCCCCATGGTTTGCTGTGCTGCCGGGGGATGCTCCAATCGCTCAGAGAAAGGAATATGAATGTACGGCTTCCCCACTGACACAGAGAGGAGGAAAGAATGGCTGGCTCAAGTCAGCAGGAGCAATTTAACTATCACGAAAGACAACAACAGCAACAAAGCATGTGAGGTAATCATATCTTTCACAAAACGAAGACCACACCATTGGGAAGCTTAATGTCTGTTTAATCAAAAATAAGGAACAGGGAGAGGCTTGCAAAACTCTGGGAGTTGAGACTCAGGTGCAGGGTGAGGGTCTCAGTGCAGGTCTTCAGGAATCCCCCTGGGGTTCTTGTGCTGAAATAGGGAGACAAAGACAGGAGAAAGGGTTAAATACATCTAGCAACCTATGGAAAATTGCTGAGCTATTTTAAACTTACCTTGTGTTTCACTCTCACTTTAGTTAAGTCCCTCTGCCTTTGCCATCAATCCAAAATCAGTGAGTGACTTCTGCTCTGACAGCCAGGCATGACGGGTAATCTGTGACGTTTCGCTTTCTCAAAGGTTGGGCCATTTTGTCTTCCTGCGCCAATGAGCAACTCTCATTGGAAAGAACGAGACCCCGCCTCCCACGCTGTATCCAGTTCTTATTATACATCCATGGAGTGAACGGAGATGTCGCAACTCTTCTATTATAGGGCTCTGTCACCACAGAGGGAGATGTATGCATCCGGGTACCTAATGTTTCTGCCACACTGCCACCTACTGTGCAGATGAGGCACTCTCACTCCTTTATTATACTAATATATTATTTTAAAAATATTACACTAGACTCAACATCAATATATAAACCCGTCTCGAAGACAATATTGTAGAGGTTGTAGTAATCTTAAACAAAAATTAAACTACTGCATTATTATAATTCACCATCTTTACAATACAATGCAATAACACTATACTACAATATACAATACATCCAATCCACTTTATTTCTATAGCACATTTAAAAACAACAGAGTTGAACAAAGTGCTGTACATCATCAACTGTATAAAAACATAGCATAAATACATAAAAAACAGACAGGACATGAAACAAATGTAAGACATGAGACAATGAAACCAGATCAGAAGCCACAGACTGAAAAACTCTCCTACATGACGTAAAAACAATACAAAACACTGGTAAGATAAAAAGTGTCATACCTGGCCTGTAAATGCCAGGGAAAAGAAGTGGGTTTTTAAACGAGATTTAAGTAGAGTTGGAGCAAATCTAACCTGGAGGGGTAATTCGTTCCATAACTTTGGAGCTACACCAGCAAAGGCTCTGTCTCCTCGTTGCTTTAACCTTGATTTTGGGACTACCAGAAGGAGTCTGTCAGCAGACCTCAGTGACCGTGTGGGTGTGTATGGTTTTAAAAGATCTGCCAAGTACGGTGGGGCTAAACCGTTTAGGGCTTTGTATGCGAACAATAACATTTTGAAATTGAATTCTAAAATTGACTGGTAGCCAATGTAGAGTGTATGGCGTCCTTGTAAGGAGGCGCGCAGCAGCATTCTGGACCAGCTGTAGGCGAGACAGGGAAGCCTTGCTTACCCCAATGTACAGAGCATTGCAGTAATCCAGTTTAGTGGATATAAAACAATGTATTACTTTCTCAAAGTCATCAAAAGAAAGGAAAGGCTTGACTTTTGCTAAAATTCTTAGCTGAAAAAAGCTGGATTTTACCACAGAATTGATCTGTTTGTCTAGTTTAAAATCACGATCAATCCGTACACCCAGATTCGTTACAATGGGTTTCACATATGGTACAAGAGAATCCAGCCCAGGCTATTGACTATGCTATACAATAATACTATACAATAACCTACTAATACTGTGCAATAATGTTATACTATACTCTACTATACTATGATATATTATGCTATATTATAATATACTATACTACTGGACACTAAACTATACTATAGTATATTGTACTACACTACTGTGCAATATTATACTATGCTATACTATATTATACTTTACTATATTATAATGTACTACACTATACTACACTATGCTATATTAAAATATACTATATTATACTACACTACACTATACCATACCAAACTATACTATACTATAATATACTATGCTATATTATAGGGTTGAACGATATGGCGATAACCGCGATATGCGCATGCGCGATATTCACATCGCAGGGACGTGCGATTTTATTATTAATTTTTTTTTTTCTTTTTTTTTTTTAGAACGTGCGATATTAAGTAGGTAAATGAACTCAAACACGTAATGTTACTGTAAGGGAAACTTCTGTGTAGCAATGCAGTGGGAGTCACCGACTCAGGAAGGAGACACGGGAAGAGCAGGAGCTTTGATGTCAAACACTGATGGTTTATTTGGAGTTACGGCCGGAGAGTTCACATCACAAGTCCAAGAGCCAGAGGTTCTGACTTCACGGTAGAGTTGCCACGTCAATTCTAAAGAACTCTACCTCAGACCCATGTATTTAACTAGTTCTGAGAGCATCATCAAACTTCTGCATAACAAGATAAAATCATAACACCTCTATCAGCTGACGTCAACAGGCAGGAACATAGAATCATAACACCTCTATCAGCTGACGCCAACAGGCAGGAACAGGGAGACAGAACACTGAGAGCACAGCAGCCAAGGTTACGAGGTGCGTGTGCTCAGTCAGGACAGTTTGAACTGATAAACTGGGTCAAAGTTATGGGCCTTGGAAAATATTTCCACAACAGTTACAATTATGTTGCTGCTTGCTACAAAAGGAAAACTTGCGCGGCTCTCATGTCAGGGGTACTTGAGTCAATCAATCAATCAATCAATCAATGTTTATTTATATAGCCCAATATCACAAATGTTACATTTGTCTCAGTGGACTTCACAGTTTGTACAGAATATCAGCAACATAGGTAGTCCAAATGTTTGGAAATGCATGTGTGTATAATAGGAAGATGAATCCACGAGGATATCCATCCAGGACCTATGATCCAGGACCACAGCCACGACTCGCGATCCAGGGCTCGCGATCCAGGGCTCGTGATCCAGGACACAGGACCGCAGGATCATCCATGACTCAAGATCCCGGCGTATATAGACACCAAAAAGAAAGAAATTTGGGGAAGCTGGGTTAATCGGAACATGAGAGTACACAGGTATAGACAGAGAGAAGGAAGAAGTAAGATGTCCTCCGACAAACTAAGCCTATATCAGCAAAACTAGGGGCTGAATCTAATCAGCCCTAACTATAAGCTTTATCAAAAAGGAAGGTCTTAAGCGCACTCTTAAAAACGGATAGGGCGTCTGCCGCCCGAACACAAACTGGAAGCTGATTCCACAAATGTGGAGCTTGATAAGAAAAGGCTCTGGCTCCCATTGTACTTTTAGAGACTCTAGGAACAACCAACAACCCTGCATTCTTGGAACGCAATGCCCTAGTAAGACAGTAGGGTATAATGAGTTCTTTAAGGTAAGATGGCGCCTGCCCATTAAGGGCTTTGTAGGCGAGAAGAAGAATTTTAAATTCTATCCTGTGTTCTATAGGGAGCCAGTGTAAGGCAGCCAGAACAGGAGTAATGTGGTCCCTTTTCCTAACTCTGGTTAGTACACGAGCCAAATTAATGCCATCCATAGTTAGTATTTCTTTAGATCATTTGTTTCGTAGATTCCTCGGGCCAAGTACAATAACTTCAGTTTTGGTCGTCAAAAAATGTAAGGTCATCCACGTTTTTAAGTCCTTGAGGCAGTCTTGAATTTAATTTAGATGATTAATTTCATCAGGCTTGATTGATAAATATAGTTGAGTATCATCCGCATAACAATGAAAGTTTACAGAATGATTCCTTATAATATTGCCTAACGGAAGCATATATAATGTGAACAAAATAGGTCCGAACACTGAGCCCTGTGGCACTCCATGGCTAACTTTGGTTTGCGTGGAAGATTCATCGTTGACACGTACAAACTGAGAGCGTTCAGATAGATAGGACCTAAACCAGCTTAAAGCAGTTCCCTTTATGCCAACTAAGTGCTCTAGTCTTTGCAATAGGATATCATGGTCGATAGTATCAAATGCAGCACTGAGATCGAGCAAAACAAGAATAGATACAAGTCCCTTGTCTGAGGCTATTAGAATTTCATTTGTGACTTTAACCAGAGCTGTCTCTGTGCTATGATGTGTTCTAAAGCCAGACTGAAAATCTTCAAATAAATCATTGTTTTTTTAAGTAATCACACAGCTGTTTTGCGACTGCTTTCTCAAGAATTTTTGAGAGGAACGGAAGATTAGAAATAGGTCTATAGTTGGCTAAAACCTCTGGATCGAGGTTGTGCTTTTTAAGAAGCGGTTTTATCACTGCTACTTTGAATGATTGTGGAACATAGCCTGATAATAAAGACATATTCATAATATTTAATAAAGAAGTGCTAATTAATGGAAAAACTTCCTTCAACAGCTTAGTTGGAATTGGGTCTAACATGCACGTTGATGGTTTAGAAGAGATAATCATTGAATTTAATTGTTCAAGGTTTATGGCTGAAAAGCATTCTAGTTTACTATCTAGTGTAATATTAGAACTTACGTTTCCGGGAGCTGTTGATAACACTATACTGGTCAAAGGCAAGAGGTCATTAATTTTATTTCTAAGAGTAACAATTTTATCGTTAAAAAAGCACATTAAATCATTTCTACTGAGTGCTATGGGAATAGAAGGCTCAATCGAGCTGTGGCTGTCTGTCAGCCTGGCTACAGTGCTGAAAAGAAATCTTGCATTATTCTTATTCTCATCTATTAATGAAGAGTAGTAGGCTGCTCTCGCTTTACGCAGTGCTTTCTTATATTCATTGAGAGTAATATGCCAAATTAAACGAGATTCTTCAAGTTTAGTGGAACGCCATATCCTTTCAAGTTGTCTCGACTTTTGCTTTATTTTGTGGGTTTCAACATTATGCCATGGAGCTAATCTATGTTGTTTTATTTTCTTCTTCTTCAAAGGAACAACAGAGTCTAATTTTATGAGTGAGTGACATGCTGGCTCTGCATGCACAGCAAACCACCAATCACAATCATTCTTGATCAGATCACAGCAGGCCCCGCCCCGCTGGTTTGCAGACCATCAAAACACCGGTAAAAAATGAGCGAGGCACAGGAGGACAATACCGGCGAGAATGAAGATTTACTTCCATAAAGAAAAGCAACATCTGCCATCTGGAACTATTTTGAATACAAAAAGGTTCTTCTCTTCTTCATTCACAGATGAACCCCCTTATTTGAGGGTAAGCAACATGTATTATCATGACATGTCAGATCATGATTTAAGGTATGATGAGTCAACCAGTTGAGATCCAGACGTCCGTGACTAAAATCCTTCATCCGGTTTAAATATAGTTAAAAAAAACGCAATATATATCACAGGGGAAAAAAATGTATCGCAATGTCAGTTTTTTTCAATATCGTGCAGCCCTACTATATTATATACTATACTATACTGTGCTGTATACTATACTATATTATACTATAGGCTACTATACTATCAATACCATACTACTATACTATACTATCAATACCATTATATACTATACTACACTATACTATCCCGTACCAAAACCATCCAGAATTTCAACTTCACCCTTGACAGCAACACTCTATCCCCCCCCCCCCCCCCCCCCCCCCCCCCCCCCCCCCCCCCCCCCTCACATCTGCAATCTCGGAGTCATCTTCGACAGTCAGCTCAAATTCAACCACCACATCAATCACATCACCAGGACCGCCTTTTTCCACCTCAAAAACATTGCCCGTCTCCGCCCATCACTCTCCTCCTCTGCTGCTGAAACCCCCATGCATTCATCACGACTCGACTACTGCAATAGCATCCTCTGCGCCGGCATACATTTACAGGCCAGGTATGACACTTTTTATCTTACTAGTGTTTTGTATTGTTTGTACGTCATGTAGGAGAGTCTTTCAGTCTGTGGCTTCTGGTCTGGTTTCATTGTCTTGTGTCTTACATTTGTTTCATGTCCTGTCTGTTGTATTTATGCTATGTTTTTATACAGTTGTTGATGTACACTACAGCACTTTGTTCAACTCTGTTGTTTTTAAATGTGCTATAGAAATCAAATGGATTGGATTAGATACCATCCAACCTCCTTAATAAACTCCAACACATCCAGAACTCTGCTGCTCGCCTCCTCATCACACCCGCTTTCCGAGACCACATCACTCCCGTCCTCCAGAACCTCCACTGGCTCCCCGTCCGTCAAAGGATCAACTTCAAAGTCTTCCTCATTACTCACAAAGCCCTCAACAACCAGCCCCCCCCCCCCCCCCCCCCCCCCTACCTCACAGACCTGCTGCACCACCACCCCCTTCCCGCTGCCTCCGCTCATCAGAAGCCAACCTCCTATCCATTCCCACCCGCATCAATCACCGGACCTGGGGGGACAGAGCCTTCTCCGTTGCTGCCCCCTCCCTCTGGAACTCACTCCCACAACCCATCAGAGGCAGTCTCTGATGGGTTGTGGGAGTGAGTTCCAGACTGACCTCACCACCTTCAAAAAACTCACAAAAACTCACCTCTTCAATCTGGCTTTTAATGTGTGATTGTTTTTGTATTATTTGATTTTAATTTGACTTTAACTATATTTATTTGTTGTTCTTTCCTTTTCACTATCTCTGTAAAGCGACTTTGAGCACCTGTAAAATAAATCTATTATTATTATTACTATACTATACTATGCTATAGATACTCTAAGTACTTCAATGCATATTCCACCAGTCACTGAAAATACTGTGGGAGTTTATAAAACATGTATTGAAAAACAAGAAGTGGTGGCTCTTAAAGAACCACTTGTGAACTTGTTGTGTTAAAGTGTGGATGTAAACATTAACAAGTGTTTGATTGCACAGGCTATCACACTGAGATCAGAGTACTGCACTGGAAGCTCCAGGGTGATGGCAGCCTTCCCTCTGCAAATAAAAAGCACACCTTGACATTAGCCAGAGTTGTTTATTAAGAAGAATGGAGGCAAGCAACAATAAAAAAAAATCAGCCATTGCATCATTACTACTGGTGTTTGTTATACACAGTAATGCATCAAAAGCTTTTTATTCAAACATCCAGCATTGTTTGATCCTGAATGCTTTTCACCGTATTACAGTGTTGGGTGTGTATTCAAAGGAAATGCAAGATTTGAGTAATAATGTGATAACAAATATTTCTGCAGTTACATCTTGATGGTATGATGATGAAGGTTTCCAGGTTCCAACATGACTTGTTTCTCCTCCTATCAGGAAACGTCATCTAGTCAGAGTCACTGATGCAGGAATGCACACGCACACACATGCACACACACACGCACACACACATGCACACGCGCACGCACACACACACACACACACACAAACACACACACACACACACACACACACACACTGTAATGTAATCATTATTGCTTATTTTGAACTTGTTTTTTTTTAAATATTTATAATCACTATCATTATGATTAATCAAAATTACTGAACTGCTAGAATCAAATATATTCTATAACCAACATAGAAGCTATACAAATGATCATATCTTACCTCGTGACAGTCCTGTCCATTCTGGTGACACTTGCTTACGGTCATGGCCATCTCAGTGGCATTGCTGCTCTATATGGCGGTCTTGCTGGCCAGTACCATCTCTGTGGCCATGCCCCTGACCAGCCAGAGGTCCTTGAACATATATCATGGTACATGTCTGATGGAAGTAGTTTGGTGGTTGATAATAACCGTATTGCCCATAAGGGTATGATACTAGCATATATGGGTCAACAGGAGGGTACATGTATTCTAAACATAAGAAGAAAAAATACGTATCACAAGACATCATCAGGTATGTGATGTATATGAATTATAATTGACAGGGGTTGTGATACTTACAGTGCATCCGGAAAGTATTCATACCCCTTAACCTTTTTCACATTTTTTACGTTATAGCCTTATTTGAACATGGATTAAATTCATTTTGTTTCTCAATATTCCACACACAATACCCCATAATGAGAAAGTGAAAACGTTTTTTAAAGACTTTTTTGCAAACGTGTTAAAAATAATCAAATGAAATATCACATGTACATAAGAATTCACACCCTTTGCTATGACACTGAAAATTGAGATGTTTCTCAAACTTGATTGGAGTCCACCTGTGGTCAATTAAATAGATTTGACGTGACTTGGTAAGGAACACAGCTGTCGTCCCACAGTTTACAGTGCGTATCAGAGCACAAACCAAGTCATGAGGTCCAAGGAATTGTCTGTAGATCTCAGAGACAGGATTGTATCAAGGCACAGATCTGGGGAAGGGTACAGAAAAATATCTGCAGCATTGAACGTCCCAACGAGCACAGTGGTCTCCATCATTTGCAAATGGAAGATGTTTGAAACCACCAGTGCTCTTCCTAGAGCTTGCAGCAAGGCAGAAGGGCCTTAGTCAGAGAGGTGACCAAGAACCCGATGGCCACTCTGATAGAGCTCCAGTGTTCCTCTGTGGAGATGGGAGAACCTTCTAGAAGGACAACCATCTGTGCAGCACTCCACCAATCAGGCCTTTATGGTAGAGTGGCCAGAAGGAAGCCACTCCTCAGCAAAAGGCACATGAAAGCCCCCATGGTACACCTAGAGGACTCTCAGACCACGAGAAACCAAATGTTCTGGTTTGATGAAACCAAAATGGATCTCTTTGGCCTGAATGCCAAGCATCAACAGGGGCCCAAACAATTTTAGAACATTAAGAAAAAAAAATGTAAGTAACCAATGTGAGATCTTTTCATGGGGCCCAAAATCCCTGGCGGCGCCCCTGGCCGCAGGGTGTGTAACTATTTCAAAATCACTCAGAACAAAGGTCTTAATTCAACGCTCCCTGGGTAAATAAGATAATATGAATACACACTGATAGATAACCCACACAGTGTAATATGAAACCATGAGGTCAGATGAAATGTAAAACACAAGAGAGCGCTCAAATAATAATATATCAAAAGCATGCACTGCCGTAATAGTTCCTTACAAAAAGCAAATGAAAAAACTAAGCCATTGCTAGTTTACTTTACTAGCATTTTCATATACAGAAAGCACTTTTACATTCACACAAACACCATCAGCGATACAATAATGTTTGATACATAATCTATTTTTTAATTGTACATGAAGAATTATTTAACAGTAATATATTGATTGTAATATATAGCATGAGGAAAATGATTCCTGCTTGTCTTGTTTCTCATCCAATCAGGAACCTTCATCTAGTCCGAGTCGCTGCTGCAGGAGCTGCTGGAGGACTGCAGGGGGGAAGAACACAACAAACACACACAAAATGTAAGGAAAGTGTCATTATTTGTTGAACAATATTGTGAATTATTTTCAAAAATACAATACAGTACTTCTTTGATATCATGTGATAAACTCAGATTTTCTTTTTATATATATATATATATATATATTAGGGCCGGGACTTTAACGCGTTAATTAAGATTAATTAATTACACAAAAATTAACGCGTTAAAAAAATTAACGCATTTTAATCGCACTTATTTTTGCACCGCGGAACGTTTCTCACTGGATGAGTTTCAGGCGTACCGATTATACTGGAGCACCAACTAACGTTCATGACTTCAGACAACAACAAACCACAGTGAACAACAGTGGGAAATGTTGTTTTAAAAAACGGACGGATGGAAGCGTTGATAAGAGCACGGTTGTGTGCAAATTATGCAAAAAGGAATTCGCATATCACCGCATCACATCAAGCCTCAAGTATCACCTCAATGCAAAACATATAGCAGCTAGCGTGGAAGCTAGCGTGGACGTTAGCCTCTTTTATCGCGTTCACACCAAAAAGAGCCGGTACTAAAATTAGTTCATGAGAACCTTTTTACCCCCACGAAAGTCCCTGCTAGAGAGCAGAGAGCTGCTAGAGAGCAGGGACTTTCGTACGGCTCTCTTGTGAGAAAAGAGCTATATTTCTGATTGGCTGGGCGGATTGCAAACCACGCCCCGTAAAACTCCCAAAAAGTTTTGTGAAGCCGGCATTTTATTATCCTCGCATTAGCATTATTAGCATTAGCTCAGCGCAGAAACGCAGAGAGACTAACTTATGGCAACACAAAATAAAACATGGGAGCGGTGGAGATGAGGAGGTGTCGGCGTTCTGGCGATTTACTCGGAAGGCTTCAGTAGAAGCTGCTGGGAGTCCCAGCAGCTTCTACTGAAGCCAGTCCCCAACTCCGGGGACTTCCGGCCGGGGACTTTGGGCGGCAGTATACGCCGTGAAGTGGTTTGCGGCCTGCCAGTAAACCCAAAGCAGAAGAAGAAGAAGTGACGTCAGCGGCTTCATTTGCCTAATCCACCCCCAGGTTCAAAGAGTTCTCATGAACTAAATTCTCATGAACCTTTGTGGGAAAAGTACTGCGGTGGGAATGCGCCTAATGGTATACTAAAATCCATGTGAAAAAAAATTGCTTCTCACTGTTCTCAGGTCAAATATTTATATGTGATTAAAAATGCGATTAATTTCGATTAATTAATTACAAAGCCTCTAATTAATTAGATTAATTTTTTTAATCGAGTCCCGGCCCTAATATATATATATATATATAGATATATATATATATATAATATATATATATATATATATATATATATATTAGGGCAAAATTAGATTAATTTTTTTAATCGAGTCCCGGCCCTAATATATATATATATATATAGATATATATATATTAGGGCCGGGACTCGATTAAAAAAATTAATCTAATTTTTTTAATCACATATAAATATTTGACCTGAGAACAGTGAGAAGCAATTTTTTTCACATGGATTTTAGTATACCATTAGGCGCATTCACACCGCAGTACTTTTCCCACAAAGGTTCATGAGAACTTAGTTCATGAGAACTCTTTGAACCTGGGGGAGGATTAGGCAAAGAAGCCGCTGACGTCACTTCTTCTTCTTCTTCTGCTTTGGGTTTACTGGCAGGCCGCAAACCACTTCACGGCCCAAAGTCCCCGGCCGGAAGTCCCCGGAGTTGGGGACTGGCTTCAGTAGAAGCTGCTGGGAGTCCCAGCAGCCTTCCGAGTAAATCGCCAGAACGCCGACACCTCCTCATCTCCACCGCTCCCATGTTTTATTTTGTGTTGCCATAAGTTAGTCTCTCTGCGTTTCTGCGCTGGGCTAATGCTAATAATGCTAATGCGAGGATAATAAAATGGCGGCTTCACAAAACTTTTTGGGAGTTTTACGGGGCGTGGTTTGCAATCCGCCCAGCCAATCAGAAATATAGCTCTTTTCTCACAAGAGAGCCGTACGAAAGTCCCTGCTCTCTAGCAGCTCTCTGCTCTCTAGCAGGGACTTTCGTGGGGGTAAAAAGGTTCTCATGAACTAATTTTAGTACCGGCTCTTTTTGGTGTGAACGCGATAAAAGAGGCTAACGTCCACGCTAGCTTCCACGCTAGCTGCTATATGTTTTGCATTGAGGTGATACTTGAGGCTTGATGTGCTGCGGTGATATGCGAATTCCGTTTTGCATAATTTGCACACAACCGTGCTCTTATCGACGCTTCCATCCGTCCGTTTTTTAAAACAACATATCCCACTGTTGTTCACTGTGGTTTGTTGTTGTCTGAAGTCATGAACGTTAGTTGGTGCTCCAGTATAATCGGTACGCCTGAAACTCATCCAGTGAGAAACGTTCCGCGGTGCAAAAATAAGTGCGATTAAAATGCGTTAATTTTTTTAACGCGTTAATTTTTGTGTGATTAATTAATCTTAATTAACGCGTTAAAGTCCCGGCCCTAATATATATATATATATATATATATATATATATATATATATATATATATAATATTGGGAATATCAGTATTTCGTTTTGTATTTCATTCATTTTTTATTAATTTACATTGATAGGATTGTATTGTATGCAATATTACTTTTTATTTTGTATTAAGTTTTGATTTTAAATTTATATTTATTTGTTATAGATACAATGTTTTTTTTTCTTCTTCTAAACAGCTGATCCTTGATCCTATAAATTGCAAAAACCAAAGTGTGAATACAAAAAGGAGTTATTTTCTATTTTTTAGTAAATATAACCAACATGCATTAATAAAAATAATGTTTGAATCTTACCCCGTGACAGTCCTTTCCTTTCTTGTGGCACTTGTCATGCTTGTGACCATGCTTGTGTTTATGGCCATGGCCCTCTCCATGACATGGTCCATGTCCATGCCCATGTTCGTGTCCATGTCCATGCCCATGTTCGTGTCCATGTCCGTGTCCATGTTCGTGTCCGTGCCCATGACCCTGACCGTGGCATTGGCCATGGCCCTGTCCTTGGCCTTGACCAAAACCTGGTCCACAACCAGCTCCAGTTCCCTGACCATAACCCGGTCCTGGCCCATAACCCGGTCCTGGTCCGTGTTGGCCTCCGTGTTGAGGGGGGTAGTTTGGTGGTGGGACAGAGCCCCGAGGATGAGGGTACCCCCCCGGCATCTGCTGAGGATGGTTTGGGTAACCAGGAGGGTACTGGTTTCCTAAACACAAGGATTAGGACTTAAGGCAAGGCAAGGCAAGTTTATTTATATAGCACTTTTCAACACAAGGCAATTCAAAGTGCTTTACAAAAAATGAAAGACATTAAGAAAATGGCATTTAAAATCAGTCATTAAAAAGAAAAGCTAATAAAATAAACATTAAAAGAAAAAAATACATGGATAAAAGTTACAGTGCAGTTTAAGATATGAATAGTTCAACTAAACATTAAAAGAAAAAGTACATGGATAAAAGTTACAGTGCAGTCTAAGATATGAATAGTTCAATTAAAAGCAGCGACAAAAAGAAAAGTCTTCAGCCTGGATTTAAAAGTAGTCAGAGTTGCAGCGGACCTGCAGGTTTCTGGGAGTTTGTTCCAGATATTTGGAGCATAATAACTGAATGCTGCTTTACCATGTTTAGTTCTGACTCTGGGGACAGAAAGCTGACCAGTCCCTGAAGACCTGAGAGATCTGGATGGTTCATAATTTAGCAGGAGGTCAGAAATGTATTTTGGGCCTAAACCATTCAGTGCTTTATAAACCAGCAGCAGTATTTTGAAATCTATTCTTTGACACACAGGAAGCCAGTGTAAAGACTTCAGAGCAGGAGTGATGTGATCCACTTTCTTAGTGTTAGTGAGGACTCGAGCAGCGGCGTTCTGAATCAGCTGCAGCTTTCTAATAGATCTTTTAGTGAGACCTGTGAAGACACCATTGCAGTAGTCGAGTCTACTGAAGATAAAAGCATGGACAAGTTTTTCGAAATCCTGCTGTGACCTTAGTCTTTTAATCCTAGATATATTCTTTAGGTGATAGTCGGCTGATTTAGTAACTGTTTTAATGTGACTGTTGAAACTCAGATCAGAGTCCATGACTACACCTAGATTTCTGGTTTTATCTGTTGTTTTGAACATTGCAGACTGAAGCTCAGTGCTAACTTTTATACGTTCTGACTTGGCTCCAAAAACCATTACCTCAGTTTTATCTTTGTTTAATTGGAGAAAGTTCTGACACATCCAGTCATTGATTTGTTCAATGCACTTACTCAGTGTTTGAATTGGAGCATAGTCTCCTGGTGAAATTGTTACGTAAATTTGTGTGTCATCTGCATAGCTATGGTAACTTATTTTGTTGTTTTTCATTATCTGAGCCAGTGGTAGCATGTAGATGTTAAAGAGAAGAGGCCCCAAGATGGAGCCTTGAGGTACCCCACATGTCATATTTGTCAACTCAGATGTGTATTTACCTATAGAAACAAAGTTGTTTCTGTCCTTTAAGTAGGATTCAAACCAATTTAGAACTGTTTCCGAAAGTCCCACCCAGTTTTCCAGTCGGTCTAGTAATATGTTGTGGTCAACAGTGTCAAACGCAGCACTGAGATCTAATAATACTAACACTGAAGTTCTGCCACTGTCTGTGTTTAAGTGGATGTCATTGAAGACCTTTACAAGAGCAGTCTCAGTGCTGTGGTTTGGACGAAAGCCTGACTGGAACACATCGAAACAGTTATTTAAATGCAAGAAATTACTCAACTGTTGAAAAACAACTTTTTCAATGATTTTACCTAGAAATGGGAGGTTTGATATGGGCCTGTAATTGTTCATTACTGAAGCATCTAGATTATTCTTTTTTAAGAGCGGTTTAATGACTGCAGTTTTCAGGGCCTGTGGAAAAATACCTGAGTGAAGAGATTTGTTTACTATATGAAGTAGATCTGAGGCTATGCAAGGCAAAACATCTTTGAAAAATCCTGTTGGAATAATATCAAGGCAGCAGGAGGAGGATTTCAGAAGTTGTATAATGTCCTCTAAGTTTTTATCATTAATCTGATGGAATTGTGTCATGGTGCTTGAATTGTTATTAGGTGGACACAGAGACAACACATTTGCTGTTCCTGATGCAGAGGCACTGACTGCTTGTCTGATTTTCTGAATTTTGTCAGTGAAAAAGGAGGCAAAATCATTGCACGCCCTGGTGGATAGAAATTCAGAGGCTACTGACACTGGGGGGTTAGTTAGTCTGTCGACGGTAGCAAACATGGCACGTGCGTTGTTTTTGGTTTTGGTAATGATGTCGGAGAAGAACGATTGTCGTGCGTTTTTCAATTCCAAATTATAAAGGCCAAGTCTCTCTTTATAGATTTCAAAGTGAACCTGGAGTTTTGTTTTTCGCCACCTGCGTTCAGCTTTTCGACATTCTCTTTTTTCTGTTTTCACGGTCATGGCCTTTCTCCATGGAGATATTTTCTTGCCAGACACTTCCTTTACCTTAGTTGGAGCAATGGCATCTATAACATTTTTAATTTTTGAATTAAAATGATCTACTAGCTCATTTACTGAGATGTTAGCAGGGGCAAGTGTGGAAGAAAAATTCTGAGTAAACATTTCCCTAGTGTTTTCAGTTAAATATCGCTTTGTGGTTACCTCTTTTTGAACATGGATGTTAAAATCACCAACAATGACTAGACGGTCAAAGTCAATACACACTATAGACAGCAGTTCAGTAAAGTCATCAAAAAAGCTTGCACAGTATTTGGGTGGTCTATAGATATTTAGGAACAGAGCTCGAGAGGAGCATTTCAGCTGAAGGGCCACATATTCAAAAGAATCAAAGTTTCCATACGATGTCTTCCTGCATTGAAGGGATTCATTGAACAGAATAGCAACTCCACCCCCTTTCTTATGCATTCTTTCCTGACTCATAAAACTAAAGTTGGGAGGGGTTGATTCGATAAGAACAGCTGCACTGTTATTTTGTTCAATCCAAGTTTCCGTTAAAAACATAAAATCAAGATTGTGCTCAGTGATAAAATCATTGATTAAAAATGTTTTTCCTGCCAAAGACCTGACATTTAATAAAGCTAGTTTAAGTTTGTTAAACACACTATCAGTCATGTTTTTTGTAACAAGCTGTGGCTGACATGGAATCACTGCTAAATTAGATAAACTCACACAAACGTTTGAGCGCTTCCTGTTTCTAAGATGATTCACCGCTCTTAATCTATTACTTATCAACACAGATATCGGCAAAACTACTGGCAGGCAGGGCCCCGACATGTCCTTGAAAGAGTTGAGAGTGCCATATGCCCTTGAGCCTGGACCCAGCACATATCAGTAAGAATTTGTTGTGTTTTGTACACACACATCCTTATCAGGCTTCGGAGACTGCAGATGCTTTCTTGAAGGGAGGGGAGGTGGTTGACCAGGGGGGGGAGGTGGTTGACGTAGGCGCGGTGATGAAGACGGGGGAGATGGTGCGCGTCTCTGCGGTGATTTTGGTGGGCGTTGAGGAGCGGGGGTAAAGGACATGCCAGCGTTTTGTACACACACATCCCTATCAGGCTTTGAAGGGGAGGGAGGACCCACCACCCTGCTCCTCTCATCATAGGAGGGCAGGGTGAGGGCTACACTGTAGGAAGGGGGGTTTGGAAATCTGCTTCCATCTTCCTTGTATTGTTGTGGTTTTGATGATTGTGGTAGGCATGGTGATGAAGCCGGGGGAGATGGTGCGCATCTCTGCTTCAGTGATTTTGGTGGGCGTAGTTGAGGGGCGGGGGTAAAGGACATGCTGCCAACCCTGCGTGTCGCCGTCATGCGGTCATTGAACTCCAGGGGGGTGGGCGAGGGTGAGAGGGTGAGAGGGTGAGCGGAGAGTAGAGAGAGCTGGGGGATGAATGAAGAGTATCCTCAAAGGCGTTGACAGGGAGGGTGACGGGCAGTGGAGACTCCTCCATTTGTGTCATAATCAGAACATTCCTCAGGCGGGTGCAGTGATAAGTCTTCAGGGTTTTCTGCGCGATGTGTTGTGTCTTTCTCCTGTTTTGATTCCTCTTGCCGCTTGTCCTTGGCAGAGGGAACAGATTGATGACGCAGGCAGTTGAATATGTTAGAGATAAACAATTTTACTCCTGACTTGTTCAGACAAACTCCATTTGCCTTAAAATTGTCAATAAAATGGACAGAATGGTCAGTACAGACAGTTGAAAGCCAGGTGTTCAGTGCAAACAATCTGCTGAATCTCTCCACTCCTCTTCTGACTGGCGGTAGAGGGCCACTGATGAACACCTCTGCATTTAGAGAGCTGACAGTTTCCAACAAACATTTAAAGTCTTCTTTCAGCACTTCTGACTGTTGTTTCACAACATCATTTGTTCCAATGTGCAGTACCACATTTTTTACATTCTGATGTTCAGCCCCAATATGCAGGATCTTCTCAGCCAAGTCAGAGACCACATCCTTGGGAAAACTGAGTACTTTGGTGTTGTTCTTACTACACAGACCTTTTACATCTCTTACAGCAGAGTCACCCACAATCAGAGTTTCAGGCCCAGTCATTAGCTTTCCCTCTAGCCTTTTACTTTTGGAGTAGCTATTGGTCCTTAACCTGCTGTGTGAAGAGGACAGGTTATCCAGGTCATCAGAACTCCGGTTCTCGGTCAGCGGAGCGTATCTGTTCTGGATTGGCACACTTGGTGGTTTAGGAGGATTGTTTGTAGTTCTCCCTTTAGCAGCTGTCCACTGCTGTTTCCTAGTATGAATAGGGGTTGAAGAGGCGCTCTTCCTGGGTGATAACAATGCAGGCCAGCCGGTCGCATCACAGATTTCGGAGCTCTGGGCTCTGCCTGTTATCCGTCCTCCCAAATCCCATGGAAATGATTTACTCTTAGGCTTTGCACCCAGAGAGTTCCAGGGAGGACTACCACTTGTAGATTTATTACCCAGTACACAGCCCTCCTGTTCCTTGGAATCCTTGTAGCTGCTAACTAGCTGTGAGTTAGCATACCCTTTTCCATTATTTTGCAACACTGGTAAAGTGGTGTCATTCCCACGACATAGTCCATTCACTTCCACGTTAACTTCCAACGGTTGCATTTTCATTTCCAACACAGCCATCTTCTCTATAAGTTTGTGGAAGTCATCTGTAGAGAACGGAGGCATTTTGCTACCAACTAGCTTAAGCTAAATAGCATGCAGTAGCCTACCAGGCTTTAGCTGTTGCTAGGCCACGCTACTGTAAGACTGAGGTCGTCGTAAAAATGTTGAAATATGGCTGAAACCCTCCGTCTATTTACGAAGATTAACTGTCCCAGTGATAAGTTAATGTCCAGGAGCCGCTGCTCGAAGTTTTCAGAGAATAAGAATAGGAAAATCGGCATAAAAAGTAAGCAGAGGCAAGAGCAAGCAGAAAAGCATCTGCACTGTAAGAAAGATAAACAGACACACTTAGCAAAACTAAACATCAGGTCTGTAATCCATATTTTTTTTATAGACAGTGATTTTGATACTTACCTTGGTTGTTTCCGTACATTCTGAAACCTCAGATAAAGATTCCTAAAGCAAAACAGAAAACAAAAGCACAGTTAATTTAGGTAACACACATATATACAATCATTCTGTATTTCAGAACCTTACAGAGAATCCTCAGCTGAGTTTCGGAGGTGAACTTACTGTGTGCAGGAGAGCAGATCACACCGCCTCCACCTCCTTTTTATCTGCAGGCCACCTCACAGGGGGCAGAGCCAGAACACCCATCAGGACATTTCTGCTTTGTGAGCTAAATGGGTGTGATTGTGTAATCTTTAACATACAGTCAATAGGAACCATGTGCAGTCTGAGATATGGATTCCCACACCCAAACAAAAAACGATTTGAATTTGCAAGAAAAAAATCAGGTTTACAAATAATCTTTTAGTCCACTAGTTAGAGATATTTGACCCTTTGCAATCTCATAACACTTGAAATATTTAAATACATTTTAATCTTAAAATTGTGTTAATATAAGCTGAGTTTCTGCACATATCCCTTCTCGACAATCATATAGATGACTTTAATCAGGCAGAAAGAAATATAACATCAATTAATATTGTATTAATCCCTTGTTAGTACACTTATCAGACGTATCTATGTGTCAAAGATGAAATGGCATTATTAAGAGACAAAAGATGGTATGAATGAGCAAGTGATTACATCTAGGTTCATGTGAATGTAACAGGGTGAAGCTATTAGTAAAGTCAATGCCAAACATAGGTCGCTCAACACTCCTTGGGTACATAAAGGTAATATGAAAGCACAGTGAAAGATAACACACATAGTGTAATACGAAACCATGACGTCAAATGAAATGTAGAGTTAAGAGGCAGGTAAGAAATACTAGCTTTAATGATGGACAGAAAAGGTACACTGTGGGGGGGGGGTAGATCAGTCATACAGTATCATCAGAGGTGGAAAACATACTTCCTAACAAGTAAACAAGTACTAGCTGGATCTGTAAAATGTTTTTTGTTTTTCTATTATTTGAGCAATTACCAAAATGGCTGCCAATCAATTTTCTGTAAACCCACTGTACATAGATTGTATTGTGTGGGAGACTGCCTGATGACGTAGGAGTATTATGTTTAATGTTTGCATGTCAGTTTTATTTTTAGATTTATCTTGCAATATTATTTTCAACACTTGGTGGCGGTGATTAGATGCACAGGGATATAGAAATAGAACTTCAGCCTCTTGAGGCCAGAATGATTATTACAACAACAAACAATTTAAATTATCCTGACAAAAAAAACGATTCAAACAACTTTATATCTTAAATAATAATCCAAACTCTACCCAATTCTTTAAATGTTCTTTCCAAAAAAGGATTAAACTCTGAGACATAGGCACATTCTTCAGTTTTTTTATTAGTTATGTTACAACTCTTAAAATGTAAAATGCCTTGCGACCCCATGAAGCCCTGCAGACCCCCGAGTTGGGGGCCAGAGCTTCAGGTAGCAGGATGAAGGTTTCCAGCTGTTTCTTCTTGCATCTTCATCTAGTTGGAGTTGCTGCCCGAGGACTACATTAGGAAAAATTGTAATTTAATGTATGAATTCATCAATAAATGATACAAACATAATACTGCAAAGAAACGGATAAAGTTGGTAAAGTAAATGAATTCAGTGTTGTTAGTGTGTCTTTGAATTATGAATATATTTCTAGATTTAGGAATCCATTTTGAAAAGGACCTTTCATGTTCTATTCAATAACTTCTTTCTGGTTTACTATTTGTGATTTGTGTTTGGGCCACAATTAACATTACACTTGAATCGTAAGCAAACCGTGTCTCTGTAGAGGCAAAGGGAGCTCTAAAGACATATATTTTCTGAGTTCATAACAGGTCTAATTGTACACATTGATCCATTGTTAATCTAACATATACAGAGTGTAGCCATATTTGTGGCATTTAAATGCTCAATTTAGTGGTGGAAGCCATTTTAGACTGACTTTGATTGACAGCAGAATATTGACCCAAATCTGACTCCATACAAGACCACTGGGGGCGCAAGACATGGAGCTCTTGAGTCGGGTCAGCGACAGGTACCAGCCAGGTGCCGACCATGGTGAGGGTGCGTCGGTTAACAACAGGTTAACAGAAATACAGTGACTTTTCTTAAAATAAAAAGTCCAAGAATTCCAAGCTCTGATTTCACTTTATTATTTAGTTTGATAAAAAGCATTACAATCAGTGAACAAGTCAGTTTTGACAAAAGCTTGTTGACGTTTGTGAGACATAAATGCTTATGAGTTACAAAGAACTTTTCAATTTGAAGATTTGCAGGTGGTAACTTGTGTTGTTTTTCTCCTGCCCAGGAACGTTCATCTAGTCAGAGTCACTGCTGCTGGAGTCGCTGCTGCTGCTGCAGGAGCTGCTGGAGGACTGCAGCAGGAGAACAGGAAAAAAATTTAAATCAACAATTCAAACAGCAATGCTTATCATTACATTTCTGAGAAAAGAGTTGGACGGGGTTTTTCTCTTGGAAAGGATGTTTCAGAAGAGAGCACGTTTCATTTTATATTGTTATCTCCTGGGCTTATGACACAGGTGAAAATAAATGTCTTGCTAGGATACCTTTTCTAAGTTGCGTAAATCTAATTCTAATGTGAAGATTTATTTATTTTTATAAGGAGAATTTCTGCATGCACTCTAAACAGAATGAATACTGTGAGTTAAAAAGTTATGTAATATTAGTAACAAAAACAAATGAGAGTGAAACATTTCGATCAGACTTGGATGACTGTATTTCTTCTCTCATTTGCTTCCATACCCTTTCCTACAGCTGGATTTATAAGCTAACCTTAACATTGTGTTTTGGGCCATTGGAGCAGGATTGCACCTGTCGGCCACCATAAGATTTACCTGAACATCTCTTTACCACAAAAATGTGTTATAAACTGCGCATTGTGTTGATGGTTGCAGGGAAATTAATAACTAATAATCGGATGCATAATCATCCCAAAACATTTTAATGGCTACAAAAACTATGTTTACCGAAAGGAACACGTGACTGCCTGAGGTTAGGAAGGGATAAGCATCCCTGAGCATTAGGTTATTTTCCACTGCAGGGCCTCGCTTGGCTTAGTACGGTATGGCTAGGCCTCGTTAGGCCAGGCTCACTTTATGCTGCGTTTCCATTACAGTTTAGGAACTGGGCCAGTATCTATAGTAACGCAGTGTAGGCGGAGCCGTGACGTCATCTTCAATGCGAAATACAAAACCAACATCAGCCGTTAGCTGTTAGCCCTCAGAGCTCACAGCTCCTCATATCTGTTCAGAAACTATACAAACGTTAAACAAGTACAAACCACAGACTGTCTGTGAATAAAAATACAGTGAATACAGTCGCTGGTTTATTTATGTCTGTCTAGGCCGTTGTTGTGAGTGTGGACGGTCGGAGCGTATACTGCGTTAGCTTAGCCAATCTCCATTCAGTAAACACACATTTTAAAAGGTTTTTCGCCTGCCGTCTGTCTGCAGACTTGTCAAAGCATTAATTCATGGTTTTTACTAACCGGTATCAGTATGTTGTTACTTCGGCATCATTTTGAAACGTGTATTACAATTGAATCACGGTAAAATATGTTCATTTTGTTGTAGTTGCCAGCGATTCTCCCACTAGTTTAGCATACTCAGCCCGGTTGTTGGCCCGGAAAGAACCTCGATTTTGGAGAGCCAGAAAAACTGTGAAAAAGTACCCGCTAGCAACCAAAAACGGGCCGGGCACGCAGGCCCTGGGGCTGATAGGTTTTGTAGGCCCCCTATTTAAACAACAAATCAAAGTCATTTATAGCCTCGGCAGGCTCTGTGATCGCACTTCTCCACTCTGCTCTACGTGCGCCTGGTCCTCTCCTCCAGATGAGTGACGTATCGGACCTCCTTCGTGTATTTGTCTGGTTGCCGTTGGCTCCCCTCCACGTAGCAAGTCCTCGTTGTCCTCTCCATCTCCTCCAACATCCCTCCTGTCTGTTTTTCCTCTCCCGCTACTCCATCGCTATCAGAACCAGACGGCCTACTTGGCTCCGAGGCCCCACGGCCGGCACCGCTACTGCTCGGTACAGAACTCATCTATCCTCCTTCCTCCTCATCCTGGCCTACAGGTTTAAAACAACCTGTAAGCTTCGGCATTTTTTGTAATAGCTGCTTGTCTCGAAACTCCTTTTCCCTCAACAATTTCCTTTCCCGAGCGCCACTCTCAAATTTTTTCTTCTCAAACTTTTTCTCCTAAACAACCTTCATCTGTCAATCAATCACTCGCAATTTGAATAAGTCACATGTGAAACATATTCTCATTCTGATTCGCTGTGAAGTGGTGCCCAGGAGGGAAGATATTTTCGTTTGGATTGCTGGTCTGGGGGAAGCTCACAAGTGTGTGTGTGTGTATACGTGTGTGTTTGTGTTTGTTTCCCGGGGAAAACACCCACGAGAAACACCGGCTGTTGTTATGCCTGCTGTGACGTCAAGTTACTCCGTTCTCCGCTTGTAATTATGCCGTTACAAGCTTCAACGTTGTATTTATCATCTGAATTTGCCGAAACAAGTTTAATGTTCTGAAAGCCAAGACTTTGTTTATTTGAAACCAGATGAAAACAAACTGTAATGGACCCTGCCGTGTTATCTATGATTACTATACCCCTTACATTCATAATTTCCGCCGGAGGGAGGGGGAGTGAGTGGCGAGTGAGAGCTGTCATCTTCCCTTTACAATCTTCAAACATGTATTTATCGTGTGATTTTGGAAATAAAAGTTTCATATTCTGAAAGCCAAGACTTTGTTTATTTAAATGTTTTTTAAAAACATCCGAAATAAAAAACTTTTTTCTTAAATTTTTTTTAAAAACTTTTTTATTGGCTCATGATAGGCCCCAGATCTCCGTAGGCCCCTGGGCTTCAGCCCAGGTCAGCCCGTGCATTAAGGCGGCCCTGCGGGCACGGCATGGCACACTTAAACCGCGCTCCGCGCTGTAGTGGAAATGCGCCATAAAAATCCCATGTATTATTATTATATGAGTTATTGATACCTGAGCAAGGATTTTTACTGTTTTTAAATGTGAGCGTATTCTATTTCGTTTGTATGTCAAGTGAAACCAAATCTCAAGGTAATTTGTAATGCTAGTTTCCTGTAAATGGCAATCAATTATAAAATAATTTATCCATACTATATCATTCCGGCTTTCATTAAATTGGATTACACAAACATCTTTTATCATGTTTCTCTGAATTCTGAAAAAAATTACATTCTGTGGAAAAAACTGCACTGTTGAGTCTTACCCCGTGACATTCCTTTCCCTTCTTGTGACATTTGATATGCTTGCGTCCACGCTTGGGCTTGCACCTGCGCTTCACTCCATGGCATCCACTTTGTCCATGTCCATGGCCTTGACCACATTGTCCTTGTCCATGGCCTTGACCACATTGTCCTTGTCCATGGCCTTGACCACATTGTCCTTGTCCATGTCCATGACCGTGACCATGACCATGTCCATGTCCATGACCACCATGGCCGTGACCATGTCCATGACCACCATGGCCGTGACCACCATGGCCTCCTCTTCCACAGTGTCCCCCTGGTATTGAAATTAAAAAATCAATATTTAGTAAATGTGATGCACATCCAATGCATTTGTTACAAAGGGATGAGAATAGACCAAAACAGTTATTTACCGTGGTGTCCAGACATTTTCCACAGATCCCCTGTACAAAAAGATAAAACAATTCACACACCAAATTAAAATCAAACACCTGAGATTCAAATGGGATTGCAACTGTAAGGCGTGTTGAGGTGTGACAATGCAAAATTACTAAAAATATTTAATGTATGTATTTATATATGCATAGATGATCAGTAAAGGTTCACTTACTGTGTACTGGGCAGGAGATCCTCAGCCTCACTGTGAGCTGCTGCTCCTTTTAAATGTAGCAAAACCTGAAGGTGAGCGGTCCGTCAGGCCGGGGCGGTCCCTGCTCTCTTATCAGATACTATTTGTTTTGCAAGGGTACACTGTGTGTCAGTGTCAATCACAAATAGCTACACAATAGGAATACCAGCTGAATCATCACAAAAGACAGCGTGTTCTTTCTGTCTCACGGTTGGATGGAATGTTAAAGCTTCGAGGTACCTAACATACCAAACAAACCCAAATTGTGTAACCAATGTGTTTGTTTGGAATTATTTTGTCATACACTCCGGGTGTTGAGTCAGTGTTTGACAGACAGTGTGATGTTATCAGGAGATAAGACTTTCTGAAGAGTGATGACATACTTTTAGTTTCAGCTGTCAGTTTTCTTTGCATGCCTAAACGCAACAAATACCCCACACTCAACAATGAAATACTAGGCTGGTAGTCAGGACAACAACATGAGCCATATTGACTTAATGGAGTAGGGTTTCTGCTTTTGTTAGTTTTATGTACTCTTATGCAAAATAGTCTGGAAAATCAAGTCCTATGATTTTTAAAGAAAATTGCAAGTCAGTTCGGTATGATGCATTTATGAGCTTAATCGCCGTCTTCCAATTTAACTGTTGTTTGGCTCTCCGAGTCTATATTGGATACATAGTGAAGGGGATATAAGTTAAATCCAGTCTTATACACAGGTCCTGCCCTCTCTTAGTATTGATTTGGCTCATGGTAAGAATTAAACTGTTGTTGGTTGTTACGGTTCTCCTCCTACCAAAGACATGTTATCCCCTTTAATGCAAATATTATCTTGATTGCACTAATTGAGTTTAATAAGATATCAGGATTGTTCCGGATGGTAGTGTTCTTAGTTATTTGGTGAAATTATTTATCAGGCTGTCAAAAATGTAGCTATTTTATGGTTTTTGAAACATGGATGGTTTGTAATGGTGAAGTGGTTGAAGAATAGTAAGTCTGAAATATGGATGTCTTGCATATTGTTTCCAATAAAGCTGTTAAGGAATTGTTGGGTTGATTGGGATCCATCTATATGTGGAAGTATTGGAGTCGTTGGGCAAGTAATGGCGAGTTTGGTACCTTTTCATTTTTTATTAAGGGGATCGTTTTTCGATTCTAAGTTTGTTCTGTTTGGCTTTGAGGGTTGGGGCTGGTCAAAAGACCTCATGAAAGAACAACAAAGAAGTGAGGATACCCGGCCCGGAGGAAGCCCGGGGTCCCCTTCTGGAGCCAGGCCCAGAAGGAGGACTCGTCAGCGAGCGTCTGGTGGCCGGGATTGCCACGGAGCAACACCTCCGCTTCTCCGTCCCGCGGGCCCACCACCTACGGGAAACAACGATGGGGTCGGGTGCGCTGCCAGAAGGGTGGCAGTGAAAGCAGAGGGTCTCGACGGACCAGACCCGGGTGACAGAAGCTGGCTTTGGGGACGTGGAACGTCATCTCTCTGGGGGGGAAGGAGCCGGAGCTTGTGCGGGAGGTGGAGCGTTACCAGCTGGATCTGGTTGGGCTCACCTCTACGCACAGCGTCGGCTCTGGAACCTTACTTCTGGATAGGGGTTGGACTCTATTCTTCTCCGGAGTTGCTCAAGGTGTGAGGTGCCGGGCGGGTGTGGGGATACTCACAAATCCCCGGTTGGGTACCCCAGTTTACCCCAGTGGACGAGAGGGTCGCCTCCCTACTGAAGGGGACTCTTTAATCTTGCTGGGAGACTTCAACGCACATGTGGGCAATGATGGAGACACTTGGAGGGGCGTGATTGGGAGGAACGGCCCCCCTGATCTGAACCGGAGTGGTGGTTTGTTACTGGACTTCTGTGCTTGTCATGGATTGGCCATAACAAACACCATGTTCGAACATAAGGATGCTCATAAGTGTACGTGGTACCAGAGCACCCAAGGCAGAAGGTCCATGATCGATTTCGTTATGGTATCATCGGACTTGAGGCCGTATGTTTTGGACACTCGGGTAAAGAGAGGGGCGGAGTTGTCAACTGATCACCATCTGGTGGTGAGTTGGGTCGAGTGGCGGGGGAAGCCTCTGGATAGACCTGGTAAGCCCAAACGTGTAGTTCGGGTGAACTGGGAACGTCTGGAGGAGGCCCAAGTTCAGGAGGCCTTCAACTCACACCTCCGGCGGAGCTTTTCGGGCATTCCTGTGGAGGTTGGGGACATTGAACCAGAGTGGTCGGTGTTCAAAGCCTCTATTGCCGAAGCCGCGGCGGAAAGCTGTGGTCTCAAGGTCTTAGGTGCCTCAAGGGGCGGTAACCCTCAAACCTCCTGGTGGACACCGATGGTCAGGGAAGCCGTCCGACTGAAGAAGGAGGACTTCAGGGATTTGTTATCCCGGGGGACTCCCGACAGCAGCCGTGGCCGAGGCAAAGCAGCGGGTGTGGGAGAAGTTCGGAGAAGACATGGGAAAGGACTTTCGGGTGGCACCAAAGTTGTTCTGGAAAACGGTCCGACACCTCAGGAGGGGGAAGCAGGGAACCATCCAAGCTCTGTACAGTAAGGATGGGACGTTGTTGACCTCAACTGAAGGAGTGTTAGGGCGTTGGAAGGAACACTTTGAGGAACTCCTGAACCCGACAACTCCGCCCTCTATGTTAGAGGCAGAGCTGGAGTATGACGGGGGATCAACACCATCTCCCGGGGGGAAGGTCACTGAGGTCGTCAAACAACTCCACAGTGGCAAAGCCCCGGGGGTGGATGAGATCCGCCCAGAAATGCTGAAGGCTCTGGGTGTTGAGGGACTGTCATGGTTGACACGTCTCATCAACGTTGCGTGGAAGTCGGAAACAGTACCGAAGGAGTGGCAGACCGGGGTGGTGGTTCCCCTTTTCAAAAAGGGGGATCAGAGGGTGTGTGCCAATTACAGAGGCATCACACTACTCAGCCTCCCCGGGAAAGTTTACTCTAAGGTACTCGAAAGGAGGGTCAGGCCGATTGTCGAACCTCAGATTGAGGAGGAACAATGCGGATTCCGTCCTGGTCGTGGAACGATGGATCAGCTTTTTACTCTCGCAAGGATCCTGGAGGGGGCCTGGGAGTACGCTTATCCGTTCTACATGTGTTTTGTAGACTTGGAGAAGGCGTATGACCGAGTTCCCAGGGAGTTACTGTGGGAGGTGCTGCGGGAGTATGGGGTGAGGGGGTCTCTACTCAGGGCCATCCAATCTCTGTACTCCCAAAGCGAGAGCTGTGTCCGGGTCCTCGGCAGTAAGTCGGACCCATTTCCGGTGAGGGTTGGCCTCCGCCAGGGCTGCGCTTTGTCACCAATCCTGTTTGTAATATACATGGATCGGATTTTGAGGCGTAGTCGTGGGGGAGGGTGTCTGCAGTTCGGTGGACTAAGGATTGCACCACTGCTTTTTGCAGATGATGTGGTTCTAATGGCTTCATCGGTCTGCGACCTTCAGCACTCACTGAATCGGTTCGCAACCGAGTGTGAAGCGGCTGGGATGAGGATCAGCCCCTCCAAATCTGAGGCCATGGTTCTCAGCAGGAAACCGATGGACTGTCCATTCCTAGTAGGGAATGAGTCCTTACCCCAAGTGAAGGAGTTCAAGTATCTCGGGGTCTTGTTCTCGAGTGAGGGAACAATGGAGCGTGAGATGGGCCGGAGAATCGGAGCAGCGGGAGCGGTACTGCAGTCGCTTTACCGCACCGTTGTGACAAAAAGGGAGCTGAGCCAGAAGGCAAAGCTCTCTGTCTACCGGGCCATTTTCGTTCCTACCCTCACCTATGGTCATGAAGGATGGGTCATGACCGAAAGAACGAGATTGCGGATACAAGCGGTCGAGATGGGTTTTCTCCGCAGGGTGGCTGGTGTCTCCCTTAGGGATAAGGTGAGAAGTTCGGTCATCCGGGAGGGACTCGGAGTTGAACTGCTCCTCCTTCGCGTCGAAAGGAGCCAGTTGAGGTGGTTCGGGCACCTAGTTAGGATGCCACCTGGGCGCCTCCCTAGGGAGGTGTTCCAGGCACGTCCAGCTGGGAAGAGACCAAGGGGTAGACCTAGGACCAGGTGGAGGGATTATATATCTTCGCTGGTCTGGGAGCGCCTTGGGATCCCCCAGTCAGAGCTGGTTGATGTGGCCAGGGAAAGGAACGTTTGGGGCTCTCTGCTGGAACTGCTGGAACTGCTACCCCCGCGACCCGACCACAGATAAGCGGGAGAAGATGGATGGATGGATGGATGGTTGGGGCTGGATCAGGATCATTGACAATCATTTCTTTATCACAAGTTATATGGTTGATTTAAGTGAAGCATTTCTGGCTATGATAGATATTGGTCATCCAATGTTGAAGGAAGTTGAAAGTGGAAAGAAGTTGATACCCATATTTTATATGAACCTTAATCTGGTATAGGGAAATGTTTATTCTAAAATATGTAAAAGTTTGAAGAGAGAGAGGTGGTGTTTGTACTGCCACAGCCCAGCTAATAATACTGAGTGGGATAATGATGGATTTGATAAGCCTTCATGAGTTGGATGGATTTGGGTAATGAAGAGAAGAGATTTATAGGTGAAGTGGAAGGTTGTCTGCATAAAGGATGTTTTGTTTAGATTCCTGTGGATTAATTGGTGAATGGTATGAAATCCTCACCCATTGGATACATTCAAAGAAACCACAAACTGCTAACTGAAGCCATGTCTGTAATCAGTGGCTGCAGAGCACTCTTTTCCGCGAAACAGCCTCCTGGTGGCTGTGAGTGAAAGCCTATGAAACGTTTTCTCATTCCCGTCAGGTTGAACATATTCTACTACTCTACTATAAAACAGATAAAGACTGCGGCTGTTATGTTAATACAAGTCAGTGAAGCTAGAACGTATACTTCTTCTCCCTCCCTCTGGTCAGAGACTCACTGTCACCACTAGAGGAACCAGGTATTACGAGATATGATGGGCTAAATCATTATCATGCCAATTTCAGTAGATGTCATGCAACACAACATCTATAAGAATTTGGTTGATAATGATAGTTCATTTGTTTTATGTTTGAACTTTTTTATGTTTTAAAGGTTGGCATATCCTACACCATGTACCTTGTATTATTGAAGAGCCACAGATAGGCTTAAAAGAGGTTCAGAAAGTCACACTTTCACTCAGCTGACAAACATTGGAAATCAACTGATCCACTCTGTGCTATCAAATGTGTAATCCAGTAGAGGACATAGGAAAAAGGTGGGGGAGGTGAGTCAAAACATTTTCATCACAATCTGTTTTTAAAATAACAGTGGCATAACCAGTTACATAGATGTGTCATCCTCCAGATGTTATCGCTGTTGTGACAAGGATGACCAACATTGTGTCACCCTTCACTGCAGCTACACAACGGAAAACTCGCCCATGCTATTTGATGACTGCCGTTATGTAAGATTACATTGAGAACATTGACACGCGCGCACGTATTAATTTGTATCAAAACATTCCTCACAAGCACACTTCTAACTAGGTGTGTCACAGATGGGAAAGTGGTCAAAGGGCAACTCATTTGTTCTTCACAGAATACATAAGAGTTTAAAATGGCAGAGTAGCCTATACATTAGAAACAGAGAAGACATTCTTTAAGGGCTCTGTTGAGGTGACGCAATGTACACACCCTGCACATTAAAGTTAAAGAACCAGACTGAAATGCTTCCTTCACTAAAAGAAAAAAAAGGTTCTGCTCTGTCAACCTACTCACTACTTCAGAGTCCGAATGAAGGTTAAAACATCGCTGTCACACTCAAAACATCAAAACAATTAAAAAACATTATTGATCAGCTACATGCGTTCTGAGGAATTGCTCAAATATCCATACAGTGTATGCACTACAGTTTGATAATGTTCTTAGCACAAACAAGAAAATGTCACATGGTCAAGAACATTCATTGAGAACACATCAAGTCATGATTATACTATAGAAAAAGTATTTATTCTCAATGGAAATGCTAGGGAAGTGGCAGGGATTTCAGGCAACATAGACAGGTTCAAAGCACATCCTTGGATAGCAGCAGGCTATTACAACACGATTGTAGGGAGTAGCCCTGTTGGAAAAGCATTGCTGGAATGTCAACACAGAAAGTAATTAAAAGATTGATATGTGTTTCCTTATCAGATAGATTAAACTCTGAGAACACAGCAGAAGTTTTCAAATGTCAATGAAGGTGAGAAATGAGCATAAAACCTATAGGCTGACAAATAAAACGACAATTTTCAATGATGATCTGAACTTCATGGCTGTTGTGGTATTTTCTTTCAAGGTATTCAGTTTTCTTATTGTGGCACATAGTCTGATACGTTTTAAATACAATTATTCACAGCTTGACCTTTCCAGCCAATGGACTGCTGGGATAAAGTGTTGAGAAGCGGCCGAGGGTCCAGACTGTGAAGACGTTTCTGTAGGAGGTGTAGCTGATGGCACAGCTCTTGTTGAACACACCTGCAATATTCTCCTGGAGAGGACAATAAAAAAACATTAGATAATAAACGTCTCATTATATTTCATTCTTTCATGGATTGATTTGTTATGAGTTGTGATATTACTGGTATAAGCTTAGTGAAAGCAGTGTATATGAAGATGTATGCGACTCATTGACCCACCTGTGGCCAGTCTCCATTGGGCAGCTGGTTGTCAATCAGAAGCTGCACTCCTCTCTCAATGGCCCGCCTATCGGGATGCCTGGTTATGCACACAAGAGGGTTGAAATGAATGACTTTGAATGTTTGGATTCAGTTCAATTCAATTTGATTACATTTGACTATTGACTGAAAGTTCTGTTTTGTAGCATAGCACATTAAAGAGCACAGCATACATGCAATCAAAGGCAACACCTAATAAACAAAAGCAAAACCAACCAAAGAAGAGTTGAATTTCACTTATTTGAAGATGGCAGATAAGAAAGGAAAAACTGGGGTTTATTCATTTTTTTTATCGTGCAGGAATGCCGATATAAAAAAATGATAATTCTGAATAAGATCTGATCCATTTTAAATTGATCATTAACCATTAACTAGCAAGATTAATGCAGAGTTGAGTTGCCGTTGTTGAAGTGCCTAAAAAACCCACAGCTGCAAATATCACCCATCTGGGGTTCCTCAAGGCTCTATTTCTGGACCTGTGTTCTTTTATTTGCTGCCACTTGAAAAGTCCTCAGAAAACACTGGATTATTTTTCCTAGCTACAGTATGCTGATGATACACAACTTTACTTGTCTGTATTACTAAATAATATCAGCCCTAAAGATTTCCTGGTTAAATGCATTTATCAGAGCAAACGATCCAGAGAGAGATTTGCCTAATTACTCATTAACTAATTATCAGTGCTAGATGTCAAGTTCCTAGGAAAAAGTTTCAGATCTGAATTGGCATTCTGAATTTTACATCAGTAATGCTACAAAAAGGTATTTTTAACACCTTAGAAATATTGCCAACATTCAACTGTTTCTCTACCAGGCAGAAACTGAGAGACTAGATAACTGGTTTGGTGACTTTCTGGCCTTCTATAAATAGGTTTCAGATCTTGCAGAATGCAGCAGCAAGTTTAATAACTAAGACCAGAAACATTTCACCTATCCTAATTTCCTTTCATTGGTTTTCCCTCAACTTTAGAATAGATGTTAAGATCCTTTTATATTAGTGTTCAAACCACTGGATGGACTAGTGCCTGAATACTTTTAGCATTTAGTGTCTATGGACCTCGCCTCCAGAATAGCTTGCCAAAAGAAGTGAGGACATCACCATTCGAACATGACTTTGAAACTAAATGTTGAGACATATCTTTTTTCCATAGCATTCTCTTATTCTTAATACACTAAACATATCTCAATGGGATTTTTTACCTGGATAAATAAAGGCTACAAACAAACAAATATTGTAATCGTATCTATCCTACCCCTTACTGTGCTAGGTGAATTGTACTGTGGTATTTTCCACATACTGTATACATGTGCCAGTTGCATTGTGACCCAGCGTAACCACCAAGCCTCTGAGTTGTCACGCTGCTTTACCTGACAGCCATGAGGCCTAACAAAGCCCAGCAGGTGTTGTGGATCTGGGCACTGCTGCTCTGGACGTAGCACCGCTGCTCGCATGATTCAAAGTCCTCCCCCCAGCCTCCGTCTGTCATCTGCCGGTCCAGCAGGAACTGACAAGCCTTCTGCACCTCCTCGCACACATGGCTGGAAACAGAGGCACAGCAGTGTGATTAAGTATGTAGATAAGAGAGGATGGATGTCACAATGTGGGGCTTGTCAGGTGAAGGAGCACAGTGTGGCTGTTTGTTAAAGTGATACTAATTGTTCAGTGTTTGGAAAACGTACTCATCCTGATAGACGTGACCCATACAGGCAAAGGCTTCAAGGCCGAACCATATTCCATATGTGAAGCACACTCCCCAGGACCTAAGAATAAGAAAATAATTTATTTCATTAAAGATGAACAGTCAATTAGTTAGGATATCCCGTAGTAAAAAAGGAATTGTAGTCTCACCCTTCCCATGATCCATCAGGCCTCTGCACCTTCCTGCAGTACTCCAGTCCTTCTCGTAGAGTGGACCTGAGAAACAAATCAATAAACGTCAACAGAGATCTTGCCCCTCTCATACTGAGTTTCAAAGATTCCTCTGAAACTTAAACAGGAGAATTGATTTTGAAGAATGTGCTTGTGTGAGCATATCTTTTTTTCCCAGTATAATGGATCTCTGCCTTGTTTTTAAAGCACTTTCAGACTTATGAACTGAATTTAGCCATCTTAGTTTGAATCTTTTTATAAGTTAATGTATGTTTTACTCATTCTGTCCGATGAGAAGGGTAGCTTTGTACCAGTATTGAGGATACAAATCTAATTCATGGATATTATGTTGGTGATACATACAGTATATGATAATATCATGTAACTAATTGTGCCTCTTAAAGGTGGGGTAGGTACGTTTCAGAAACCGGCTCGAGATACACTTTTAGTTATATTCCATGGAATGCTCTTAACATCCCGATAGCAATGAATATCTGAAGTGCTTTGACAAAATATCCATAAAAAAATATCATCTGTGGAAGCCGTAGCGCTGTAAAAAGCACGACCAATCATCTGAGCCGGCCCAGCTAAATTAACTGGATGGCCTACCTGCCTGTCAGCCTTCCATCTGTGCACAAACTTATCTCGTGCCCTCATTGGTCATGTGCGCGTTCATGTGTGTTGGAGGAGGGGCTCTGTGAGGAAGTGGAAGATTTATTCCGGTTGTGTATTTTCAAATTCTAGCGCACTCGAGCTGGTTTCTCCAAAATTACCTACCCCACCTTTAAATGTAGAATTATGGTTGCAGACTCGTATTTCCTTCAAAACGCACAATAAACAAAGTTAAAGATGAATTTGACAGATTGGATTTCGATTTCTTTTTTTCTGTAGATATGGTGCTAATATCTTATTTTGAATCTTTTTGGCAAGTCAAGCATTTATGAGGAACTGAGTAAATAAAATGTATAAAGTATGTGTGTAGAATGTAATTAAAAAATGTAAGTATATTGTATTTTATTTAATAGTAAGTAGGCCTATGACAGTGTTCTCTAACTTATTCTGTATACTTCATATTGTTTACTCTGAAGACACTAGAGATATTTATAATTCTAATGTTGATATGTATGTATTTACTGTTTATTTATATTTTATTATATTTTCAACTCCTGTGCAATGCTCTGTAACAAAACAGTTCCTCAACTTGGGATCAATCAAGTTTGTCTGTTCTATTCTATCTTCTATCAGTATACCTCAACTCCTCTGCACGGTGTTCTGGGTATGCCTTCTGGAAGTGCCTGAGAGCCTGCATTACTGCAGAGGTACACTCCACATAGGTGTAATCGATCATGATGTCACCTGTGTGGGAGGAGAAAACACGCAGAGCTGCTTAAAACATCCCATTTCACAACACTCACTGCATCCTCTTTTCAACAGGGAAACATGATCTGATTGGCCTTTAAACATCTCTTTAAAATGCCATTACATTGCACCATATCAGGAGGGCACGGGAAAGGTGTTTACAGATTTGGGATGTTGAAAGGGGATGGAAATGTCACGTTTAAATGTGGCTTGGTGTTTGTTTCCACGGAGGAGTTCATAGGCACTATGCACCATGATGCTGTTATGACGCAAACCTTCTTTGTGTTTCCAAGAACTCTGTGACCTTTAACGTCATTCCTTGTGAATCGTCAAACAATGGATTTATAATGATATACAATCTAATTGATAGAGTTGTTTTTCTTTTAAGCCTGAACATGTCTTGCGGTTAACATATGGGTTCAGAGAGTATGAATCAGAATCCCTTTATCTGTACCGCAACGGGGACATTTACATTATAACAACAGCAAAAGTATAGTGCAGATAAAGTAAAGAGAATAGACTTGCATACTAAAACAGTATTAATAAAAAAAAGGGACCATATCAAATTATAGAAATAGCTGGTAGTGTTAACTACATACGGAACAGATTGTAAATAAATGAAGAGAAAAGTAAACATGTAAATGACCCAAGGTATATTGCACATGAGTGTATGGTGAGAGCAGCAGACCTACCGAACACCTCGGAGGGGTTGAGCAGCTCCAGCAGCCTCCCTCCTCTCTTAGTTTCATACGTGGCAAATCCTCCGTCAGAGTTTCTCATGCTCAGCAGCTTCAAGGAGGAGATAGACAAATGGTGAAGGAGCTGTGATACGCTAACATTGCAGAAGAAACATTTAAAAATCCTTCTTACCTGTCATTGTAATGAATTGAAATGATTAAAGAAATCCCTGAAATGGACCTCACCGTTTCTTAACCTTGATTAAGGTAAATAAATAATGAACCTTAGTTGAGCATCTGTCTGCCTGCCTGCCTCAATCCTGTTATTGCAGCAGCTTGTGTCCTCACTATGCTAGTGTATGACACAAGCTAACAGGTGGTGTAGGTTAAGGTAAGTAGCTAGCATTTCAGCTAATTCATTGCTTTACTTTCTAACCTTTGAATATTCTAAATAAACCTGTGTCTATCCATATTTTCGCTGTTATCTTAATGTTGGAGCCAATTTGCTTTGGGTTGCGCACGGGGTTTGTCTATGTGTGTGTGAATTCGTACTCATCCAATCTGCGCACCGACCTGGGAGCACGGGAGGTAATTAACCTATATATGTGGGCACGGGTGATCAGCTGGGATGAGAGGTTAGAGAGGAAGCCACACGTTTTTCAACCGCGTTGACCGTGATTGTTTGTGTCTGAGCGTGTGTGTGGTCGTTATGTTTTAAACAATATTTTAGATACGTGAGTCTTAAAAGAACATTTTAACTGTGGACAAGTAAATAAACATTACAAATTACGTCATGGTGGACCTCATCCTTCACAACAACACGCGTTGGGGACTCTGACGGCTAACCTCCATGAGTGGCCTTTTTTGATGAGCGATCACCGCAACACTTACCTTTAAAATAGTCTCACGAAGAAGGAAATCCATATTCTAATATAACATCATTTATTTGTTCCATCAAGGAAATACGTTTTTGTTCTTTTCTTGAATAAAACATACGAAGGCACATGCATCAATGTGGAAAGATGTTGAATGAATGTCTTTTATGTATGCTTTTTCATATATTTTTCTCACTTCTGGATTATTGGAAAAGTTACTCCAACTTTTCCAATAATCCAGAAGTGAGAAAAATATATGAAAAAACATAACTTTTGAGCCTGAAAACTGAGTCTCAAATTATATATTGGAATTGGCACCAGTGCAGTATCTTCAATGTGAAATGCTGAGTTATTCACACCTGACAAATGTATATTATGGTGTTGTTTATGCCTCAGTCAGCACAAGTCTGGACGCTGTACACCTCTGCCTGCCTATCTGCCATGTTAACAGTGTCTTTAGTTTCGGTATAGTATTTTGTGGGTCTGGGTGAACCCTGACTACCAAAGTTGTCATGCAGTATGTGTCCCATGAGTTAGGAGGTAGAGCTGTCTTCCATTAATTGGAAGTATAAGGTGGGGCCTTGTATGGCATCTTCTTCCTCTAGGCTAGAGTCTATATGAATGTGTTAATGCCGACTTGTATATGTAGAGCACTTTTAGGGGTCTGGAACCATTTTAGATAAATGTGGCCCATTTGCCAAGAGTTATAATGGATTTAATTTATCAGCATCTACAGAATGCAGATTAATTAATTCATTATGTTAAACAAGTGAGATACTTTCAGGATTGCAAAACGATAGTTCACTGAAGCATGCACCTGCGCTGTACCGAGTTCACCTTCAACACAATGAGAAAATAATGGACCCTGTCATTGTAACAGTTACCTCACACTCTGCATAGCTTTACACATATGGTTAGATATGACAGTGGTATCAATTAATGGGAAGAAAATGCATATTGATCAGTGTTACCAAAAGATACATTATTTTTCTTTTTAGATAACACTACCAATAAGACTTAAGACTGAAGGAATGAATGAGTGATTGATGGACTGCAGACGCACCACATTGACAGCATCACACAGGCGCTCTGAGGGGAGTGGCTGGCTGATGGAGGGGCAGAGCTCCTGCAGCAGCATCACTGACTTCAGACCCTCCGCTGTGCAGTCAGCCACGATCCAGCCACAGTCCCGGGTACTGAAGGGGAAACCTCCCTGATAAAGAAAAACAAAGGGATAACACTTTTTGCACACACAGAGGCCATTCTTGCTGTCTTTTCATGTGTTATAATACCTTGTTCATCTGTCTGTAGTACTTCTGATACTCTGGAGGATTTTCAGGTATCTGTTAAAAGCGGAAATCAATTGAATTCATATTAACACGTTTTTAAGCAGGAAAAAAACTTAAATAAGCACTAGCAATGTGTTTAATGATGTTGGTGGTACCTGTGTGATGGTGAGAAACTGATGGGCATCTCGGAGGCACCCGGCTAATGTGGAGTTATTCTGGGCTCCTGCCTGAAAATCCCCAATAAACAACTCATTATAGTCAGATACTGCTTTAGGAAACATCTCAACAAGGTCTGTATGACAAATTGACCAAAGATCTAGTATTTATTGTGATATTTAAATGTTCAGAGATATGAGTTGTAAGTGCAGTTTGTTTGTTTCTGGCTCAGAAAGTTGTCGTGACCTTAAGGGACAACAACGTTCTGCTTTACCAGGGAATTTTATATCTATGAAAAATGACACGAGGGATCCCACTGGGCCCAACGCAGTTTTAGTCAAGTGGTACATGTTTTTCTAGGCCATCCAGAAACATTTTTTGATGTTGTCTTAATTGCTCTGGTTATTCATAGTTATACCTATCGCAATTTAAAAACAACAATTCCAACCACAATGATGAGTGACTTAGAGGTGATGGTAAGTGTTATTTTGTGTTTGAAAAACCCAGGAATGCTTTTTTCTCTTTTCCAGTCTTTGCATTAAGCTAAGCTGACCATCTTCTGGCCCTAGTTTTTATTCTGGTACAAATTCTACTACTTCAAGGTGTGTTACCTCAAGGAAAGCCTGTACAGCAAAACAAGTATCCCAGAGTTGAGATCCATTGGTTCCCTATGCAAGAGAAAAAGGAGAAAGTGGTCAAACGCTCAAGTTAAACTTGAACTAAAACTATTTCTGCAGGATAAAACACAAAGTATGGAACCAGCAAGTAAATAAAAAAGAAAGTAATTGAAGGGTAAAAAGTTGATTTGAGTTTTAAGTCCATCCATATGTTTCCATCAATCAACTGACTAACCGGCTAAGCAGTATTTTTACCAAGAGCTCCTACAGGACATCTGAGCAGCTCAACCGTTCCTAAACATGAGCATTCATGGCGAGACACCCCTATCATTTTACTCAATACAGCTTCAAAACTAACCCTCACTCCCAATATAGAAAAGGAACAGAAAACTAACTCTCACCTGCATTTTCATTCCATCTAATCCCAACCTGGAACACAGAGAATTTAATGTTAGTTTTTAGGGATCGGACAGTTTTTAATATAACACTTTCATTTATAGGCATACACATAAACACCTTATTCTGATCAGTTGTGGAACAGAAGTGTGTTTAGTTAGTAAAACAGTTGTAAGAGATGGACTGACTGACCATAGGTAGTCTGGGATCCTAGATACATGCTCCTGAAAGACCGGAGAGGAGGGCCCGTCCACATACCAGCGAACCAGCATGTTGATGGTCTTGGAGATCTGAAGACAACAATGAAATACTCAATTTTCACCCCCTTTATTTCTTTTGAAATGTCAGTTCATAAAGGGTGATCTGAACACTTTTAGAAATAAGTTAGTGTTTTTGATCCTGTGTCAAGCATACACATATCTAATACTCTATTCAATCTGTGTTTGGTGTATCTGTGTATACACTACCGGTCCAATGCTGATACACTTGGTGAAACGGTCGTCGGCCTCGATGTGTTCATACAGTTCTTTGACAGCCTTTTCTCTCAGCATGGTGCTGTGATGGGCTTCATACACATTCAGCACCACTGCAGGGACAGAGTCACACGGTTAGGGGGTCATTTACAGAGCAACTCTTAGGGAAATTCCCATTAAAAACACTTCCTCATTTATCAGTCTGAAAAAACATCTTGTTACCAGGAATATGCCAAATATTTTCATTCCCTGTATTATTACTAACTTGAGTGCATTGCTTAGCCAGGCAATATAATAAGGAATCATTCTGTAAATGTTCATTGTTATGCGGATGATACTCAACTATATTTATCCATCAAGCCTGATGAATCCAATCATCAAAATAAAATGCAAGACTATTGTCATACTGATATTCTGTACAAACTGTGAAGTCCACTGAGACAAATGTAACATTTGTGATATTGGGCTATATAAATAAACATTGATTGATTGACTGAGATGCAAGTGAGAAGAATTTAACATCTGGTAATCTATTTTCTAAGTCTAATATCAATTGTATTTATGGCTGTGGTGGAAAGTAAAAAGGTGCATTTACTAAAGTTTGTACTTTAGTATTTTTTTAAATTATTTTATTTGTATTTATTTATTTGTATTCCTTTTATGCTAAAAAGTGTTGAATCAGCTACACATGGTAGTTTTAATGACATTAAGCAGTGGAAAAGGGTCATTACGTGCCTGTGTGGTGTTGGTTTATTATTGCTGCCCAGTGTGGTGACACTTACTGTAGGCGACGTCGAGCAGCGTGCTGTGAGGGGTGTACATGTCACATGATGCCACATTGTTCCTCTGAGCGGGCCAGTTGATGGTGGCATAGTCCTGGACATAAAGCTCCTAGAAAAGACAAAGAGCAATTTGTTTGTGTATGTGAATAAACATATTGCGACTGTACATATATTTCTTGTGATCATCTTATCTAAATAAAAAGTGGTTTATATCTTATTTCACACCAAGACTGTCTAAATAACTGTTTGAGTGTCAACTCAAAAGAAGTCCTTAGAATAAAGAAAGCCTTATCACATCTTTCAGAGGCAGGATTTTGAAATATGCAAAAAATGAGCCACAGGATCTGTTTTGTTCCACTTTGTTTTGTCATGGTTCTCTTGTGTAGCATAAATAGACCGCATCCGCATTTCGTTAAGTAACCCTGTTTTACAGAATGACAGAGAATGATCCTTTAATCCTTGTATAAAGACACGTTTGCACTATAAGTACTGACAACAACAACAACATGACATATACTTTTACTACCATTGAAACAAAAAGTAACTTGTAAATTATTGAATACCTTAAATACATTAGCAACAATTTTACTGACATTTGAATAATTATAGAGCCCCCTGGTGGAGGAGAAGGGTCTGCACCTGTCGGAGGCTGAGGACCAGCGGGTCCTCCTCTGCAGACAGCCTCACAGCGTAGCAGTAGCTCATGGGGAGGTACACCTGGCGGCAGTGACACCACAGGGTGGAGGGGTGGGCAGGCATCCAAGAGGGGAACAGCCTGAGACAGATACATATTACATCATTAAAACGTTTACATTTATTTTCTTTGCAATATCTATTTTTTTTTAAGGAGAAGAATCACATGCAGGCATTATGGAGATTCATACCATCAAAAACAGTGATACAGACATAACATAGCCCAGTGTTTCCCATACATTGATTTATTTGTGGCGGGCCGCCACAATTAAATATCGTCCGGTCCGCCACAAATGGATATCATAAAGGAAAAAAAAAGAATTATTATTCTTTTTTGTTTGTTTCTTTTTGGTGGTCTAATGGATAGTGAGGTGGGCTGATGATCGGAAGGTTGCGAGTTCAAATCCTGCCTGGAACACCACTACTAGTGTGCCCTTAAGTAAGGCACTTAGCCCTCGGTTACTCCAGGGAGAATGTCCCTGTAATTGGTCATTGCAAGTCGCTTTGGAATAAGGCGTCTGCTAAATGCCTAAATTGTAAATTATATTTTTGGGAGAATAAACCCCACAGATCCTCAACTCCGGTGTGTCTCACTCATTAACAACGCAACGCAGAGCAACAAGAACGTTGTCTAGTAGCCTTTGGCTTTTCTTGCCGGGGGGGGAGGGGGGGGTGCGGTGCGGTGCCCCCACAAATAGAATCAAATTCTGTGGGAAACACTGATAGCCGCAGACATTTAGCAATGAGAGAGTTGAAAGAAACTAATTGATAAACCAGAAAAAACCGTTGTATACATAGCAAACTTTGTCACCCCACGGTTTAAATGAGAAATAAAAAGGACCCTTTCTTCTCCACTTCTTTGGTAGTATGTCTCCACCTGCTGACAAACCTGTACACTGTTTGTGATATATTTTGATCATTATTTAAAAAAAATATTTTTTAAATATGTGTTTTGGAACCTGTAAATATGTCAAAACAAATGCATCACTTTATGGCTACAGCCCTTTCTTAGGGGAGCGTGTGTTTTTTGATGTGCTTAGTAAATTGCGTTGAAATAACGGTAGTATTTTGTGTGATATGTTGCATTATTGTGTCTGCATGAATAACGGAGATGAAGAGAGGTTGCAATTTTCAGTGAATGAACATCTCCTTTTATTGTTTAGCGACAGAAAATGCAAGAAAAGTATTTGGAGTATTTACTCCAACCTGAACTGAGATCCTGAAGCTTTTTCAGTGTCATCTTAGCATGCCTGGTGGGTATGAGAGGACATTATGGGATGTTAGAACTCACCACATCTCTGGCAGCAGTGTGTTCATTCCTTCCCAACTGTACACATTTAAAATGGCCAACCAGAATTTACCCCATGAGGGAATCCCCACAGCGCCACCTGTAGAAAAATAAAAAAACACAGACAGCTTCAGTATTCAACTACCAACATAAATAACTGACATGGTTAATAGTAGTCTATCAATATGAGTTTTACAATGGCTGCTGGCTATACTTAGAGAAGAGGCCAGCCAATGGCCGATATACTGTGTATTGCTCAAATATATTTACTGTATTCAAAAAAAATGTTTGCCTCTTTTAAAATACGACAATTCAATAATAACCAATGAGACATAAAATAGCTATGGACTGCATTTATATAACTATTTGTCCAGTCTCTGAGATGTACAAATATAAAGATATAATTATATATGAGACGATAACTGACATTGTGTTTTTAGGGATGATTCCCACTTCCCACCTTTGCTGTGCAGGTTGTTCCTGGCTCGAATCATGTCTGGATCATCAGGCTCTACTCCCAGAATCCTTAGTGAGATGTAGCTCAGCGCTGTGCCAAACACAGTGGACTTATCTTCAATGTGTCTGGGAGGAACAAAACACATCAACAATAATACATATATTTCAGAGAGTCTAACCATGAATTTTAGAGGTTTGTCTCAGCAGTGGGAAAGAATGGGCACTTCCTGTAACAGTTTATTAACAAGTTTGTGCAAAAGCTTATATAAAAACATTATATTTCACGATAAAGACAGACCCTATAATGGAAAGTGAAAGACTATGATAGATTATTGACACAATTCCCCTTTAATGAAACGGTACTAGGCAAAGCGTAATACCCTTTGCCTTCTGCAGTTCACTGACACGTGACCTCATGTTAAAGTAAAGCACTTGAATGAGATGGCATGTCAAATGCATATATAGATATTTGTACTTACAGACCCCAGCCTCCGTCTGCTAGCTGCACAGAGCGCAGGTACCTCACCATCTCTTTCTGCCAGGCAGAGGGCAGAGGGATCTTAGCAATATGGCAGGTGATCAGGAGACCTGAGCACAGACATGAACATCAATACAGTGACAGAGAGACACACAAGAACACAAACACAGGTGTCATAAAATCACCTGCTGCATTTTATTTAGTGTTATAGCGTAACAAAAATGTATCCTCTGATATATTTTCTAAGTCTGATTCTTAATAGTTTTTTTCTCTCCTTTTTATTTAGAGCAAATAAAAACATCTATGTGTTTGTTGTTGTAACACTTATTTCAACCACTAGAGGCTTAAGAGCACCACTATCCTGTATTCTAAATAGGAATAAAAACATGAATGTTTCCCTATTTGAAGATGAATCCAGATTAAAATACCTTTCTAGACAAAAAGTATAATTACTGCTGTAATGACATTACTATTTTCACTGACAGATGAAATATTAACCTCTTTTCAGTGACGGAAAATGTTTAACATGCTAATCACAAAGTAAGTTTGGGGATCAGACTTGGAAAATTGATCACCAGAATCAGAATCAGAATTTGGACAGTTGCTTCATTTAAGAATACAATAAAATATTAAAACAAACATAATCAATTAAAGTAAAAATGTATAATAAGAGATATTTGTCATCATTATATACCACATAGAGATAATTTCTTTTTTACAATGTTTTCTATCATTTTCAGAAATCATCTCCCCTGATGTCTTCAGTTTTCTGTCTGGCACATAAAAAGATTACAAGGCCAAATGATAAACACTGTGGCTTTAAATGAAATGTATCTCAGGAAAAGACACAGGAAAGCTGCTGAAGAGAAAAGTGTCACATATAGGGACCTGGAGGAGGACGATTTGGTTTACCTGGCAGAAGGAAAAGGGGTCCGCCGTAGTCCCCCGCCCAGTGACCGTCCTCTGCCTGCAGCTGGCTGTAGAAGTGCATTCCTTTCAGAGCGGCCTCTACAGCCGTGTGGGCAGCCGGGGACTCAGACACAAACTGACTCTGCGGAGAGAAGAACACCTGAATTAACACCAGTTTCAAGCGATACATTTCAGGGGTCTTTCAACCACTTTGGCAGCTATTGACAGGAACCAATACAAGTTGTTATTCTATCTAGTACTGTTTTGGTACAAAAACAAGTAAGCTCTCAGAAGTCTATTCGTTCCTTGCTTGCTGTGAAGGACATCTCCAGGGCTACACCTGAATTCATAAGCTATTTCAACTAGGGCTGCACACATTTATACAAATGTTATCAATATGGACATGTACAATATCAAAATCTCAGTATCTGCAATATTTGCTAAAGGCAAAATATGTAAACATCTTAAAAGAACACACCACACATCATTTTAATATATTTATCAAAAAATAATGGGTAGAATGTTTCAGAAATGATAACTTCCTATTGTATATCGCGGATCAAAAATAATTGCATTTAGTTATTTTTTACAACTGGTGCAGCCCTAATTAAAATGTTTCATTGTCACTGTATACTACCATATTTTAGTGTCTCTGTTTTATACTGTTGTAGAAACTGTCAAGAAATAATCAACCTAAATGAACCCAGAGTGCAATGCAAAACGTGTTGCATAACAATCACAAACCCAGCACCCTTTCGTGCCATTTAAAACAAGAAAATAAATATTCAAAGTCTACCGTGTCCAGGCCTAGAGAATGTGCCTCCAGCATGGTCTGCTCTCTGTCGGGGGGGTTCTGGTCTTCCACATAGTGCCATGTCTGCCGGCCCTCCACACTACTCAGCCTCCAGCGGCTCAGGTCAGTGGCTGGCTCCGTCCTGTACGGCCCCCCCCTCCTCCGCAGGTGCCTAACAGATACAGGAAACATTTTAATGATGGACTATCTAACTGTTTAGTATACTACTAGATTCTTCTACTATATTTATTAGTTTAACATCTCACTAAATACAAATGTTTACTCTAAGGCTGTGATATATGATGTCTTTTCCTGGTTTTAAAAGCTGCATTAACCTTTTCTGAAATTACAGTTTGGTAACCTGTTTTATTATTTACTTTGACCCACTTAATCATTTCATCCAAATTACTAATTATTATTTATCAAAACCTTTTTTGTGAAAATATTTAGTGCAAGTATCAAAGGTCAACCCCTAACATTTAGTCACAATACACATTTGGTCAGATACATCATGACACTTGATTTTTTTGTATCGCCTTACCTACTGCACTCAGCTAGTCATCAGAGTAAATATAGATTTGTTCATAACTTTGTACACATCATGTCTGATACAAAATCAAAAAGCGTGTTTGAACCTCTCTACAAGCTTACAATTGGCCTATATTGTATTGCTGTATTTGAAGTGTTGAATAATTTGATGTTGCATTATATTGCATTATTAGAAGTGGGAATCTTCACACTGTTTTAAACATAACTTAAGTCAGTGATCTGTTGGACAATACAGGTATGAGATCCTGTCAGATGGGAACAAGCAATTAAACAGGAACATTGGTATGTAAGCAGCTATACAATATAGCTGGTAACAATTAATCATATATTATATCCTATAACTACATAACATAGATTTTTTTAATAAGCAGAATAAAAAAATATATATATTTCCCACTTAAAGAGAGTAAAAAAAGTAGCATCAATTATATGTACTCTTTTCCACTACTGCATTGAAAATATGCAGTGCATTATCCAACTAGTTGAGGAAAAAGGACAACTAACGTCAGGTTGTCCAATCTGAGTTATTCTTTTCATGAGAGAATTACTTAATGGTCGGTTCGCCAATTTGACACGAGCCAACTAACTGCATCATTTGCTTTAAAGAACGCGCTCATCCAGAGAAAGATCCTCAGTGATAGAAAAACGATACAACATTTTACAGCACTGTTGTATCTACGATTTAGTCTTTCATACTAAGCTAACAGGTTCTGTCAAACTGTTGACCCTCCATCCCTTTCAAATCGTCATATCGCAAGTAGTTTCGGCGACATTATCTATTAAATAAAACTAAAATACTTACGTTCCCTCCGTCATGTTTGACAGTAGAATTGAATCCTCCGCTGAACTTTATGAATGAATTTATTTTCAGGTACTCTGGAAAGCTCTGCCCATTTTGCACTTTCATGGGAAATGTAGTGCTTTGTAGAGACGATAGGTTACCGTTCTGTTAATTTCACTTCACTTCCCAGAGGCCCTCGCGGTGCCATCCGAGGAGTTCTCACCATGGAGAGACATGAGCAGAGACCCAATTGTCCTATCACAAGACGGCTGGGCGGGGCAATGGGCGGGTGTGCCACGAAGTTCTCCAATCAGAGCGCTGCTATAACACACACTACACGTGTGCTCACACACTGATAGAGACTATTCAATGGCTGCACCTTTGAACTACTGAATGACAACTGGGCTCAATGGGAAGTTTATTTGAAAATAACACTTTTACTAATCCGTTTTATTTCTCAGCAGTACAACATTTGGTTCAAACAAGCCACACATTTGAAACACTCAAACACTTTATTTGTTCCATGTATCAGACAAACACACATTGGCATTCAAATTGCAACATCTATGGTACATAATAAAACCAAAAATAAAAATGTTGATCTACAATACACTTTTACAAACAAAGAAAAGACGAAAATGTAATGTGTCCTCAGCTTTCAATGGTTTGCAAAGCCATAGAGTCATTATTAGTATTTTCCTTCCAATAGTTCATCAGTCATCAACAATGCTCAGCAGACCACTCAGCTTAAGTTTCCAAGCCAGTTCTTCCCCATGACTCGCCAAAATCTGTCGCTCAAGTTCCTTAATTCGCCATGACATAGACACACGCGTGGTTTTAGGTGAGTCCACTTTGTCCGACAGATCATCCGGCTCTGAAGGCTGGAAAGTGAAAACAAGGGAACATGCATGATTACGGAAAATCATGACTGAACATTTAAAAAAGATTTTAAATGAATCTCTGGAGCCAAAAATAACCACAATGACTGTTTGAAAAAGGACATGACTTGTCCAAGGATCACAGAGTTAGGTGAAGGGGAATGTACCTGTGTGAGAGGGTAATCGGGGGTCTTGGCTGAGTCCACACGTGTTATGTTTGGGGGCATGGACAACAGGGTGGAGGAGGGAATGAAAAGCGGTGTGGACAAATGGTCCAAGTTGTCGCCATCCAGCCAGCGCTGAAGCTGCTTCATGCTCCTGTAAACATCAAAACGTAGATTCTAGATTATTTTTGGCAAATAATAATTGCAATAGTTTTAAAGGGGACCTATCATGCAAAATGCACTTTGTGATGTCTTTTATACAGAAACATGTGTCCCCGGTGTGTCGGGGAACTCACACAGCGTCAGAAAATAAAACCCTCTCTCTTTTCTTCCGTACCCAAATCTCTAAAAACGGGCAACAACGGAGCTGATCCAGATTTGCGTCCGATATGACGTAATATCTGAAATACGGCCCAATCAGAAACGTTGCTATCAGAAACAATGCCCGACTGTTTTGGATGTAATATGGTCGGTGTTTACATTAGCATCGCTAACACTCAGAGCTAACCTGTACTGGAGAGCATGTGTGTGAAGAAGCAGGAAGTAAAAAGGAACTCACCTTGTGGTATAACCGGCAAGAGAGAAAGCCTTTGAGCTCCAAACTGTTTCAGAAACAATCCTTGATAATCCATGATATGGCGTTTCGTCACCGTAGTATTTAGTTTAGACAGTAGCTGCCGGGTCCCGCATGAGCTCAGACCCCTCCTTTTTATTTTTGTATCAATCATTTTATTTTTTTAAAGCTTTATACCCCAAATCAGCACTTTAGTAACAGGAAGTGAAATGGAGGGATATGAGGCATGGCTAGAACGAGTGATCTGTTTGGTATTTTGAGCTAAACACTTCATAGACATGTTTTTTATATATTTGTATATATCTGAGACCTATGCTATTAACTAAAAATAGCATGATAGGTGACCTTTTAAGAATATTCATATTTCATAGTTTATATTCTATAATTCATTACATTCTATTTCGCTGTAAATTACTGCTTTATTTTATTGCTTTATTTGATTGCTATTTAACTATATTTTATTACAGGTTCCTTGAAGATTTTTTTGTTTTATATTTTATGTATGCACCACGACATCAAGTCAAATTCCTCGTATGTGTGAACGTACCTGGCAATAAACCCGTTTCTGATTCTTTAAGAACTCTTTGTTTGGTTGGTAAAATCCCTAACTAAACGATCATATCTATCTCATTGAACCAGATACCTCTCAATACATTTTCTTTAATATATGGGCGTATTCTGCATTTACAACTTCTCGATGCAATGAAAACCTCTAACAGCAGTGCCGTAGCTTTACCTTTGGCTCGCGGCCTTCTCCCTCTCTAAGCTCTGGAGGACGTTGTGGGCCAGCAGCTCTCCTGCTGTGGGAGTATGGGTGATGTCCATTGGGGCTGCTGTTGTCTCAGGGGCCAGACTGTCGAACAACCTCTGTCTGATGGACAGACTGCTGGGGGGGGCACTCGCAGCTGCACCCGCCCTGTGGATGAAGGAGGAGAGAGCAAAGAGGATTGTGATTATGAATCTGGGACGTGGTGACTTGCTACTTCAGAATCAGGGTGTTTGATTTATCCGTGGGTAAAATTGGATGTTGTGCTCCGTTTTAACATGAAATAATTAAAAGATGAATAAATGATTAATCTTATTTATATAAGATAGAAAGATTCAAATTAAATAAAAATAAAGATATGTATACAAAAATAACGGGTTAAAGTAAAATATCCAATAAAAAATAAAATTCAAATAAAGTATGCAAACAAATATTCATATAAACATTTGAAGTAAAAATTGTGCACATTCTATTACTATATACAAAATGTATATGACAACTCCTGTTTATATAATATTAATAATACATCATATTTATAAAGCGCTTTTCCCAGTGCTCAAAAACGCTTTACAAGCAATCAGAAAAGAACAACAAAAATAGAAATCCTAATCCAACAGGAAGAAAAGGGCGGGCGGTTGAGGATGAGAGGTTGAAAGTAAGACATATGTGCTTTGAAATCTAGAAATCCATAAGCACCTCCAGAAAACACTCTCTGAGCAGATGCACGCTTGCTTCTGTGCAGTGATATAGTTGGAGGGAGTAGTGTAGTAGAAAGAAAATAGTTCCTATATGAAACTGCTCACTAAGGTCTTTGGATTATCCGAGTAACTGGATCATGATTTGAAGGAAAAGACATTGCTTTTGAATTTTTAAGTTATTATTTGTTCTATTAAATTAAAAAGAAGACAGACATGGTTGATTTCTCCCACACTGGGCAACTACCACTGAAACAATCTAGATACATATAAATCACTACAGGTAAATGGAAAACATGTGATTTTTACTATTTGTATTGGTCTCTTTTAGTATGTTCTTACCCTTCCTCCTCTTGCTGCTTCTCTCTGTGTGTTTGTCTGATGACCTCAGTCCATTCCCCAGGGGGCCTGAACCCCTTCAGGGTCTCAATGGGGAGGTAAACCAGGATCTCCCCATCGTCTGTAACAGCATCTAAAACAACAAAACAAATAATGAAGTATTGTAATACACGTCAGAAATCAAGAGAAGTTCCCTGATAGCCTCCCTTCAGAATGTCCTCACCTTCACAGACGGGGGGTTCGGGGATCTGCCAGTCTTTCAGTTTGTGGTCGATGCAGATCACCAGAATGTCGTCCCAAGGGATCTGACTGAAGGTCGGACCCACGTCCTCGTCGCCACGGTTGGATCTGGAGGTTTGGGTACGGTGACCCTTGACCCTGACCCTTTCCAGGAGGTTTTCCAGCCGGGACATCAGGAGGGGCTGGCTGCGGTGGGAGACTGGGATCTGAGCGGAGAAGTGGAAGATGGAGGCGCAGAGCTCAGGCCACGAGTCTAGAGAGAGAGAGAGGGATAATACAGCAGTGGGGAGGGAGAATAATACAATGATTATTAGGTTACAGTCAAATAGGCCTTTTTGTCGAGAAGGGTTCTTAAATGAGGGAAAGTACCTAATTGTCCCATGTTCTGTCCTATCCTGTGTTGTAATTGTATTCCTGTTGCTGCTTTTCTAACAGGGATCAATAAAGGTTTTAATTTAAGTGATGGCCACAATAAGAGCTGTTGGAATTCTGGTTGATAAGGAAATGAGCTACAATGCTTCCTTCATTATTTCCTTTACTATAGGATACACTGGGCCATCAGAAGGAAAGAAGATTATGCTGTCCCACAATTCCATTTAAAATGATGCATTGTTCGGCTGTTGACGGAAACTACCCATTGTGATAGAAAAACCCAGATCATGTTAGTTATGGTGCTTATTAAGCATTTTCCATTTCATGCCATGGATTGACAAAGTGCTTATATGTTTTGAACTTTCAACAATATGTTAAACAAAGAGGCGCACTATGAACATAATGCTAATTACTGTAAAATGATCAAATAAAGTAAACATTTCACAGTGTTTACAGATTTGGATGCCGTTTTTATGTCATACTTGTTTTACATCATTTTTGATCGGTGATATGCGCAGTAGTTGATGTATAGGCCTTACAAGTTTTGTATATTTTACATAAAGTATTATTTATTGCAATAGTTTCATACAATCATACTACTTGGAAATCAAGAGTGGACAGCAGGGTGAGTGCAAGCAACCCTTTAGTTTCACTTTCCTTTTTACATTTTAATTCCAGTCGTAGAAAGGAATTCATATATTTTTCACTGTTGTCCACGTTTAAAACAGCCCACATTAAACTATAAGAACGCACAGAGATGTATCAAGATGCACTTTTAGTAGTCTTTCTACGGCCGACGCATATCGATAACTAATTACTACGTACTAATGACATAAATACGTTGCCAGTGGAAAAGACCGATTTCTTTTGACAATTCTCTATCTCAGTCACTGACCTGTGGCAGAGATCTGCTCCCACTTGGGCAGCTGCAGAGTGAGGATGGCTTCTCGGAGCCAGGCCAGGTGCTTGGGAGAGTTCCAGCCCAGATGAGGGACAAAGTCTTGGGATTCCTGCAGGCAGAACTCGCCTGGGGGCCAGGAGAGTCTGCTGAGGTCCGGAGACGACACTTTGTCAGCAAGGTGAGCCAGGACAGCGTTGTACAGCTGGATGACAGGCGCTGGCTCCTGGGAGGGGAGAAGGGCAGCGGCGCGATCCTGGTGGTGGGCGTAGACTCTGGGGCTGAACTCACGACTCAGCGCGTCCTCCACCAGCTGCACCAGGGTCTGACAGGAGAGAGGAAGCAGCGGGGGGGCACGGGCCAGCAGCCAGCGTGTAGCCTGGCTCAGCTGGAAACACACAGGACACAGAAGTTAGAGAAGATCTGTTTCAAACTATAAAACATCTACATCAGTGATTCCAAACCTGGCTCACAATGAAGGAGGGTCTACTTTATCCACGTTATCACAGATTGCATCCTAAATGTGAACAATGAGCACCAAAAAGTTTATGGTGTCACCATTGTCACCAGATTCAGGTGTCTTCAGGTTTTTATGAAAGTGTGATACCTGTTTGGTTCCCTGCAGCTCACTGGTGGTCTCTAGTATGAAGAAGAAGGTGAACTCTGAGATCAGGCCTTCCTGGACCAGCGTGTGCAGCATCAGGGCTGAGGGACAGGGAAAAATCAGGGTTCACACATTTGCTTAAAGGTCACCTATCATGCTATTTTTAGGCAATAGCATAGGTCTCAGATATATACAAATATATAAAAAACATGTCTATGAAGTGTTTTGCTCAAAATACCAAACAGATCACCCATTCTAGCCATGCCTCATATCCCTCTATTTCACTTCCTGTTTCAAAAGTGCTGATTTTGGGTATAAAGCTTGATTATAAAAAGGAGGGGTCTGAGCTCATGCGGGACCCGGCAGCTACTGTCTAAACTAAATACTACGGTGATGAAACGCCATGTCATGGATTATCAAGGATTCTCTCTGAAACAGTATGGAGCTCAAAGGCTTTCTCTCTTGCCGGTTATACCACAAGGTGAGTTCCTTTTTACTTCCTGCTTCTTCACACACATGCTCTCCAGTACAGGTTAGCTCTGAGTGTTAGCGATGCTAATGTAAACACCGACCATATTACGTCCAAAACAGTCGGGCATTGTTTCTGATAGCAACGTTTCTGATTGGGCCGTGGGTCCACATTTCTGATATTACGTCATATCGGACGCAAATCTGGATCAGCTCCGTTGTTGCCCGTTTTTAGAGATTTGGGTACGGAGGAAAAGAGAGAGGGTTTTATTTTCTGACGCTGCGTGAGTTCCCGACACACCGGGGACACATATTTATGTATAAAAGACACAAAGTGCATTTTGCATGATAGGTCCCCTTCAGCTGCTGTTACATAACTACTAGCTGATAGAAAATGTAACTTAAATTATCGCAAACAAATGGAACCACCTGCATTTCATTAATGGCTTATTGAATATCCCAGGTTGTGTTTACACTAGTGACCATAACTGTCTCCCTATCACATCTCTACGGACATTTTTGGCTTTTAAATGTTTCTACAAAAATGATATATAATTTACAAAATAATTACAACTTTATGAAAAATAAGTTTCAAATAAAAATAAATAATGAATTAAAGTCTCACGGTAAGAGTTTGAAATTAGTATAACACTACAGAATGAGTTTTAAGGATTAACTTAAAACCATGAACATCTGTTTACGAAATTGTGATCATTACCAATTACCTTCTTCAATTTCCTGTGTGTCCCCGGGGCCCCCGGCCGGCTCTGGCACCAGGACGGCCAGAGGCAGCGGGCAGTGCCAGCTCCCTTTGGCCTGCTGGAGCTGTTTGAGCTGCAGCAGGGCGGAGAGCAGGGGGATGTCCTGCTCCTCCTGCTCCGTGAGGGGCATGGCGGGGAGCAGCACCATCAGAGCGGCTGTCCCCTGAAGCTCACTGAGCCCCTCTGCTTTGGACAGGCCGTCCTCAGACAGAGGGCCCCGGGACGCCTGGAAGACACACCAAGAAGACGGGTCAGAAAACTTGAGCGACTACGCAAGGTACTTCATGTTATTATCCATCTAAACAAGAGATATATGTATAGAAATATGTCCGGCTATAGCTCAAGTGTTGAATGAGCCTCTACCAATCAGAGAGGCAGTGGTTTGTTCCCTATCCCCTGTAGTGAACATGTCAAAGTGTCCTTGGACCAGATACTTATCCCCTATTTTCTCCAAATATCCCAAAATAGATACAATTTTGCTGTCGTACATGTCATTTCATATAGGTAAAGCACAAACACATTTCTCAATACCATCGTGAGTGTTTACAGAGTCTCAATATATAGTGAAATATATCTGTAAGCTTATCTTTTTTAAACCAACCTATAAAAGGGGCCCTATCTATTCAGTTTCAGGTTCATATCAGTATGTAGTGTCTCTACTGTGACATGTCTCCATGCTTTAATGTTCAAAAAGCTCTTTATTTTTCTCATACTGTGCTGCAGCACCTCTTTTCACCCTCTGTCTGGAACCAGAGCCCAGTCTGCTCTGATTGGATAGCTGACCGGCTCTGTTCTGGTTGGTCAACCGCTTAGAGATGTCCCGCCTCTTAGCCTTTCACGTAAAATGTGTTGGAGCACTAGCCAAAAGAAGCGCGAGTGTTATGTAGTGATGTCATTTAGGATTTTAACCTTGCAGACCATTTACATGCACTAAAACCTATATTAATACACTACAAGAATGATAAAACCCTAAAAGCCTAGGGACTCGTTAAAATCCATTAAAGAAAAATAACTTGACTTTAGAATGTACTTTGTCAGTACACTTCATTTATTTATAATATTTGTTGGCTTAAGTAACAGTTATGGCTTTTGTTTTCTTGAGAGCAGCCGTCTGTGTCAGCAGGATCTCACCTTGATGCTGATGTGAACTTTGTGGGTGTGTTCTCCTCTATCCTGGAGTGTGTTGGTGACACAGAGGGTCTGTAGTGCGCCGTCCAGCTGCTCGTCCCTCCCCTCTGAGTCTTTACCCCCACCAAGCTTCACCTCCAGCCAGTCAGACAGGATCCTGAAGGCAACACACCGGAGAGAACACACACGGAATTGTTTTGATTGAAATCAGGTATTCAAACATCCGCCTTTCATCATCTTTCTGTGCAGCTGCTCACCTGTCTGCCAGGCTGGTTTCATTGTCATGGTCGCTGGGTAGGAGGAGCACAGCCTTCCAGAAGATTCTCTCCGGTGGGTTGGGGATATTCTCTGTCACCAGTGCCGGCAGGTCGAGTGGAGCCCACACTGACTGACTGAGAGAAAAGGCAGCGAGGTCAGAATGCTGCTGTGTGATACAGATTACTGACTGAATAAACACTCATGACTTACTCAAGCAGCTGCTGGTAGTAGAAGTGGACTCTCATCTGGTGGATCGCTTCTTCTCTCATTTTCAGCAACCTTAACAGAATATAAAACAGAATACCTTAACAGATATACTAGAGTAGCATATTCACCAGATTTTCATTAAATCAACCCTTGTGTGCATTCTTATTCATCTACAAAACAGCTGCTCTGCTGTACGGAGCCCTGGAGGGTTCATAAAGAGAAAAATAAATAAAACGTGGCCACGTTTTACTTTCTCGTTCGAACGAGATACCTTCTCGTGCGAACGCTTTAGTAACTAGTGCGCAGGAGTTACTAAAGCGTGCGCACAAGTTAATAAAGCGTGGCCTCGTTTTGTGTGTGTGTGTGTGTGTGTGTGTGGGCATTTGTTTATGATAGTATCGTTCGTTCCGGTGCACTCCGGCAGGACTATAGCACATCGAGATTAAGATTAAACGCATTTCTTTCACTTGGGAATACACTTAACTATGGGGAACCAGATTTGTGTAAATTACTGTTCGTGGTAATTTGAAAACAAATGCCGGTGGTGTCGGATACACACGAACACGCACACAGAGCGGAGCTGAGCACAAACACACACACACACACACACACACACACACACACATCATGCGCCCCGGTGACAGGACATCTCCTTCATAAAGCGAGGGAGAATACTCTGGTAGTTCGATGTGTGTAGAGGTGTGTGTGGTTAAACGTAGCAGCCTCGATCTCTATTCAGCGGTTCTAATGAAGGGAAACGCAGTGAAGTAAACAGTAAAAGGCACAGCTCTTTGCAGCTGGTGCTGCTCTTCTCAGATTCTGCTGAGTTACACGTTACTGCCTCCAGTGCCCTGTACGACGAAGCCAGTTCAACCCTGGACCTGGACATGTTCGATTTACCCGGCTTAACTGACCCTAACAAACGCGATGTCGATAAGCGGTCCTACGAAGCTGGTTATCAACTCAGTAAATCAAACAGGGTTTCTCTGTCCGGATGAGAGCGCGTTCATGTGAAAGGGACGGGGTTAGCAACATTTGACCAATCACAAACATGGAGACGCGTGCTGACAGCGCAGCGTCATACTTCATGAATGAATAGTGTAAATAGCCAATCCTGCTTCGTAGTACAGGCCACTGGTGCCGCTGAGATTTCATAAAGTGAAGGAGGTTTTCCTTCTATAAAACAGCTGTGGGCAGCAGATACTGTGAGTCACGGACAGGAATCCCTCAATTTAAATAAAACGAGGCCACGCTTTATTAACTCGTGCGAACGAGAAAGTAAAATGTGGCCACGTTTTATTTATTTTTCTCTCAATGAACCCTCCAGGGCTCCGTACTGCTGTCCTTAAAAGAGACAAATATTTCCGTCAAAATACAAATCTAAATGAATATTTTCACTTTCATTGAGTTCAATGTTTAAAACAACATCTTGTTGTGATCCTAAAATACCAATATTCATAAATGTTCTTTCTTTATTTGTGTTTTAAAAAATAAATAATTGTAACCCATAAATTGCCCATTTGTGACCTGCTCTATCGAAATCAGTCGCATTGACCCGAAGTCACATTTTGAGTTGTATACACTGTTGGAAAGAGGAGAGTCATAGCTTTCTAATGATATCAGGATTGTTTTTGTACTCCAAATATTAAGCGAAATATGTCACATTATATAATGACTGTCACCGAGTCATCAGTTTGAGAAAAAGGCCTTCAAAGCTTCCTCTTCTCTGGAATCCATCGATCTGATTGATTATTAGCAAATTATCAAAATACTACGGACGGAAGTTATTTTCGTTTGGATTACTGGTCTGGGGGAAGCTCGCGAGTGTGTGTGTGTGTGTGTGTCTATTTTTGCGTTTGTGTGTATTGTGTTTGTTTCCCGGGGAAAACACTCAGGAGAAACACCGGCTGTTGTTATGCCTGCTGTGACGTTAAGTTACTCCGTTCTCCGCTTGTAATTATGCCGTTACAAGCTTCAAAGCTGTATTTATCATCTGGATTTGCTGAAACAAGTTTAATATTCTGAAAGCCAAGACCCCACACAAATCCACGTTTATTTTTAAATGAGCCGTTGCGACTTCCGACTGATTTCGATAGAGCGGGTCACATATGTTTACATATTTCCTCTAATAGTTTTTTCTGTATACGATATCAATATTGATTTTGATGCACAACAGCAGTGTCCCAAAATACAGAGGACAGTCGTAACGAGGAGATAGCATAAGAAAATGGCTCAATCTGGTTTGAAAATAGTAAAATATACAATTTTGAGGCCAGGGCTTTAGAATAAAAGTAAAAATAAATAACAGAATTTATGCTGTTATGGCTGTATTGATTTCATACGGTTTAAATGGTAACAATTTATGTCCTTAAAGGTCTGACTCTGTATAATCTTAAACTTATTATTGGATTTACACCCTTGCCAAAAAATGCTTAAATTATTGAAAAAAAGCCCAATTTAATTTCAAAAGTCAATTGATGCAGAATGGTTAGGCCGTGCTTTGAAATGACCCTTGTGGCCACCGTACCTGGTGCTGGAGAGGGCCAGCGTGCCGGAGTTTCCCAGGTTGACCACACCTCGGGCCAGGTCAGCCATGGAGGGCTGGGCGGGGGCGCTGGGGGCCAGAGCCTTCAGTTTGAACCGAGGGTCCACACAGCACGGGGCCGCAGGGAAACCTCTCATCTGTCTCTTCAGCTGCCGACGCACCGCCACCACATCACGCCACCTGGGGGAAGGGAAATAATGAGTAAAGGAACAATTGATTTTCAATCATACATAAATAAATATATATATGGTATTTAAGCCACATCAGCCCCAGCTAGAATGGAATACTGGTAGATGGACGTTGGCCTTATTGATCACGTTACATTATATTTCTGGTTCTTACCTCTTGATGTACTTGTGGATGCATTGCAGCTCATCTTCAAGGATGGCTTCAACCAACCGAGCAATGTCTGCATCCAGAGTGTCCTCAACCAGAGAGGTGCACACCTGCTCCGTGCATTTAGCCACACGGTCAGCCTTTTCATTCACCGCCTCTCTGAGAACAAAACAAAAAGAGGGTCAATCTTAAATAAGGAAAACCCATCTCGATAAAGAAAAATGGGAATGGGCATTATTGTCCCGTAGGTTTCCACATACAAGGAATTTGCATTGGTCAATAATGGTGCATAAGCACAGGATGAGAAATGTGTTTTTTTTTTTAAAGGATAACAAATAAAACTATAGTGAAAATTATTTTTAAGACGAATTTAAAAAATATAAATAAATGTTTACATGAAATATAAATATATAAAAAAGTAAGTCCAATATGAGAATGGCAAATAACATATGTGCAGTATAGCAGAGTTTAAAATAGAGTGTCCCACTGGAAGACATTAAACTTCATGACAATACTCTTTAACTGTAGCATCTTATAATGGATTTAAGTAATCCTGTAAAGCACGTCACTTTGCATCAGACCCCATTAGGACATGTGTTTGACACAGGGGTCCTGGGGAGGGTTTTAAAAAAACAAAGTTTTGTAAGGGAGCCGTTTGTAAGTTCTTCACGTGGTATGTATGTGTTTTGTAATATGTTGTTCTGTGTTTCTGCCCAAATAAATAAAAAGGATACGAGTTTGAAAGCTTACTTGATCTCAGAGGTGGCCGTCTCCTTGATGGTCTCATCTAGAACTTCATAGATGAGCTCTGAGCAGAGAGAGAAGCTGAAGTCGACCAGGAAGGCCTCGTGCTCCTGCTTCCTCCTGACACACACACAAAGGAAATGGGGTGAGCTGTTGCAGCTTTAGAAGAGTAACATTCAAAACAAACTAAACAATTCTCTCACAGCTTTATCTTCACACCTAAATTGTAACTGAATATAAAATGACATTTACAGATTGACTTTATGGTAGGGCTGCTCGATTATGGCAAAAATCATAATCTCGATTATTTGGGTCAATAATTGATTTACTTTGAAAACATCCATTTATTGAAAAAAAAATGGAACAGTATGTTTTTAACAGTTGATTACCCTGAACTTTAAGGATAACTCAACTGAAAAACCAATTAAATTATTTATGTTTTTAAATAAATAAAAGAATCGTTTTATTTCGATTATGTTGTTTTCATAATCGTTGCGATTAAAATACGATTAATTGAGCAGCCCTACTTTATAGTTATCGCAATTGATAAATACTGTCACCGTGTGTTACCAGCGTTTCAAATGAACTTTGATTGTGTGTATGACAAAGGCATGCATTTGGCAGGATACAGTGATTATGAAATCTGCTTTTCTTTGCACCTTTGATAAGAAAATACATTTGATTAAATATGATATAAGCAGCAGGTCAGGCTGCAGTGAAGCCTCAGCAGACAGACCTGGCTTCGTCCAGCTTCCGTTTCTCCTCGGTGACACGCTGCTGCTCCAGCCTGATCTCTGTGGAGGAGACGTCCTGCAGCATCTGTCCCAACACCTCGCCCAGCAGAGACTCCACCTGCACACCGCTCTCCCTGCAGGGCCCAGGCAAAAGGACAGTTAAACAACTTAGAACATTCTTCAGACCTACACTGCCTTTAAACACTAAAGTAAATCAATGATTAAAGTGAAGAAGTGAAGTGAATAGCAGCAGTATATTTAAATGTAGCACAAGATAAGCTGGTAAAGAAAAGCTGGATGTATAAAATCACTACACTAGAGCTGTAGTGGCGTAGCTGGCTCCGGCCTCTGCCACCTCCATCACTGCTGCTCCAACCACCTCCTCCACCACGCTGTCCAGTTCAGCCACGATCTCCTGCAGGACGGGACACAGCAGGGGTTACTGTCAGGGACACACTAACACTAGGGCAGCCAGGTCACTGTTGCTCTAAGGACTTACAGTGAATAGAGGCTGAGGCCTTTGATATTCTGGTTTATTGTTGGTCTATATTTTAATAATACAAGTCATGTTTTTGTCTCAATTCATCTTTATCTTCTTCCAGGATGCCATCTTCAGATTCTTTGTTCCCTAATTAGAACTCTCACTTCAATCATCCAACAAGTACTTTTATAAAATATTCATTTTCTAAAATCAGATTACGGCTGCACAATATATCGTCTCTTTTATTGCAAAAGACTGCAATATTGAGACTAGTTTTTTTTTTGAGTTGGTTATTTTTTGTTTATTGGTGCCTGATCAACACACTAACATATTCATTCTACAATGATATGAAACAAAGAAGAGCAGCTTCCCATTTGAGAAGCTCAAACCAGGAAAGCTTTTGCATTGCCTTTAAAGAACTCCTGACTCAAATGATTACCAAAGTATTTGACAATACACTTTCTATGAATTGACTAATTGATTCCCACTTGTGATCATTCTAATCCTAAATCACGAGTATTTCCTTATTGCCAAATCCAAAGAATAAATCAAGGAACCATTCTTGATTAAAGGAAACCCACTATTTTCGTTTTTTTCCTTTTAAATATCTGAAAATATTCATTTTTTCTCTCCTAGATTTAAAGCTTTAATGTAACCCCTACCGCAGCTCTGTGATTTGTTTTAAAATCCATTTTTAAAGCTTTAATAGACCTTATATGGTGTCATACTGTAACTGTATTGCTGTGTATTGCTCATGGGCTGGAGAAGTGAATTCCAAATACATTGCAGGCAATCCACTAAGGAATGAAGCCGTCCTCTAGAGGGAGCTCTGAGGTGTTCTGAGATGAAGAGCGTAGAGATCTTGCTCACCTCGTTGCTGTAGACGGGCTGAGGTTTGGGTGGAGGTGACGGGGGTTTGACAGGTGGGGGCTGGGCTATGGGCTGGAACATCTGGGCGTCTGCAGCGGGGGCTGGGCTGTGATACAGTGGCACCACCTCAGGAGGACCAGCTGGAGGGAGCCCAAACATGGCGGCAACATCCGGAACCACCTGCGCTACAAACTCTACGCTGGGGGGGGCCTTCGCCTCCACCTTGGCTGCAATAGCTGAGACAATACAGAAACATATCAGCTGGTCTGAAACACACTGACTGTCTGCTTGTTGAAGCTGTAATGAAGCAGACTTTACAATCATCACCAATACAGACTGTTATATGGGATCTAGTATAACATTGCATATACATATAAATGCTGTTGAGCAATTTACACTTTAACTCAGTCATTTTTAAGTGTTTCATTATTTTCAAAATATGTTCAAGTAGATCTACAAACAATCATATAATGAAACAGATAAGTAACTTCAAGACCTGGAAATAACAAAAATAAATGTCCAACTCTGCAACGACATTGACATTAAGGTTAGTTGAAAATGAAACACTGCCTTTGTTCTTGTCCTAAGCAAAAGCAAGTCCTGCAAATGAAGGAATACAAACTATTTGTGAGTGTTTCGATCAGTAGAAAGGAGGGCATACCTTTGAACAGGCTCTGTGTGGGCTCAGCCAGAGGGCCCTCTCCTCTGTACTTGTTCTGGGGGTCGAAGCTGCAGGCGGGGGTGTGCTGGGGGGGGTTAGGGAGGGAGCCTCCGTTCACCACCTCTCCGATCAGCACACTTCTCTTTGCGAGGATGCCCGCCGACTTCTTCTGGGACAGAGGCAGCTCTGGCTCCTGAAAGGCTATCCGACTCAGCTCTACCATACTGTGAACCACATCCAATGAAGATATGAAGAATGGTGTCTTGAATCTCAGGCGTTGTCCAGTCAAAGACTTGAAATAGCATGAAGTAACTCAAACTCAGAGCCTCAGTAGAAACTCACCCCTCGTTGACGTTGAGGCCGTACTGCTGGATGAAGTCCGTTCCCTCGTCAGTGGTGCGGAACATCAACATCCGAACTAAATCCTCCACTGGAAACGCGGTGGATCGTGGACCCACAGTGTGTGCCGTGTTCATGATCTTCAAGGCCATAGCTCGGACCTGTACGCACACAACCACACACACGTTTGTACAGATATTACTAATGAACAACTCCCACTTCTATCTGGACAGATATTATTAGCATCTACTTTACCATTACAAAGGCTGTGTGTGGTTAGAACAAGCATAACATATCATGTGTATTAATGCAGTCCTATGTTTAACAAACCCCTATTTAACCTTTCTGTAATAAGATACATTTTCATTATATTATGTCATAGCGGCAACAGTAGGCTGAAGCACAGAATAGGAAAGGTAAGAGTTCACACAAGGATAATAAGAATAGCAAAATGTTACTTAAGGATGTCCTGTCAAATGAAAGGTGTTTGCATATATAAAGACTTGGATAATAATGAATATGTTTAAATGATAGGCATGTCAGTTTGGTAGTGGAAGTCACACTGTCCCGAAATTGACACCCGATGGACACACGATAAAGGAAATGTTCAAATTCGGCTGTGATCGTAGCAACATCGGGCCATTCGTGAGGGCATCTAAGCCATCGTATGATCGCCGGTGGAGTTTCTCAGGCTCCGGCAGCAACTTCGTGAGCGGCAACTTCGTAAGGCACTCGTGAGGGCATCTTGTCAAATCGTGTCATCTTCGTGTTATCATCGGTGCATTCACCCTCACTCTGATCGGGGCGAATGCCCGATGGCACCGATGATAACAAGATGCCCTCACGATGGCCTTACGATGGGCAAAATTAACACACGAATTCAACACGAAAATGAACCTTCTCAAGGTCCTTCGGCAATTTTTTGGCATGCCAAAGATTTTGCCACCGCTCACGAAGTTGCTGCCAGAGCCTGAGAAACTCCACCGGCGGTCATAAGAAGGCTTAAGATGCCCTCACGAATGGCCCGATGTTGCTACGATCACAGCCGAATTTGAACATCTCCTTTATCGTGTGTCCATCGGGTTGTTTTATTGCACAACAAAATCATGTACACAAAGCCAATTTGTGTTCTGTGAAACTAAAAAGGATATAATATATTATTTTGAAGGCGAGTTGACAGGAAGTTGTTGTTGCTATGGAAACAACATGACGGAGAAAACGTAATATCTTCTACATATAAAGACGGAGAAAGTAAAGAACAAAGTCTGAAGATATCAGTACAGTATCATAGTACTGTAACATAATTGTTTGTGTTACTTTCATTGCAGTTGTATGTCTTAAATGTAATGTAAATGTTGCCTTCGTGTGTGGTTCGGGGCCATCTTCGTGCGAAATTCACAATTCCATATTCGTGTGTCCATCGGGTGTCAATTTCGGGACAGTGTGACAGGGGCTTTAAGGACTGTTCGAGGTACTTTCTCTAACTCCATTCATTCCTATATATTTGTGTATCCCTTGTTATTGTTTCATTCGTGAAAACAGGACAAAGACTATTCCCTGGATTGTCTGCATTTATTTCAACGTTCTCTCAGTTGAAGTCATTACAGCAGGAGGAGTTCCTGACCTGATTGAAGTATCTGTGCAGGAGGCAGCTGGCCAGGTACGAGGCTCCCTTCACCAGCTTGAAGAAGCGCACAAAGTTGTTGCTGTTGACTGCAGTGAAAACCTGCACGGCAAACTTCACCTCGGGGGAGTTACGCACCTCGTCACGGAACTGCTGGACTTCACTGTGTGGACAGGAAGTGTGAGAAAGGGTTAGAGAAAAAGCATCAGATATAAACAAAGTCAAGTAACCATGGATATATTAAGAGGACTGGATACAGCATTGAGGCGGGGCCCCGTTCCTTTCATTCTACAATGATATGAAACAAAGAAGAGCAGCTTCCCATTTGAGAAGCTCAAACCAGGAAAGCTTTTGCATTCCCTTTAAAGAACTCCTGACTCAAATGATTCATTGATTACCAAAGTATTTGACAATACACTTTCTATTAATTGACTAATTGATTCCCACTTGTGATCATTCTAATCCTAAATCACGAGTATTTCCTTATTGCCAAATCCAAAGAATAAATCAAGGAAACCCACCATTTTTGTTTTTTCCCTCTTAAATATCTGAAAATATTCTTTTCTGTCCTAGATTTAAAGCTTTAATGTTACCCCTACCGCAGCTCTGTGATTTGTTTTTAAAAGAATGGAGGAAAAATAACGTTGGATCTGGCTTTAAACACACTTTAAGGACTATAACATTGTTTGTAAAAAACCTTAAAAGAAATGTACACTGATTTAAAAATGTCTCTTTCCCAAAATAAGTCAATGGGAAATTGCTTTTTTAGGCTCATTGACATCACGGACTGACACGGAAGTTGAAGTACAACTGTTTGGCCACTACGGAAAGTGTGCTTCTATTCCCAGCTCACTTCTTGGAAGATTGGAAGCAACATCTAAAGGTGTAATTTCAATGTACTGATTTCTGGAGAAAGGCAGAAACACAAACAGGGGCTTTGCAAATAAATCAAGTGACATTTCACCACCATCAGTGACGGTTTGTGTGTCAGTGTTTTGCTGGACTGACCGTAGGATGTCCCCGTCGTTGAGCTTCACCAACACGCTGTACAGACGGAACTCGGCCTCCAGGGGGCAGTAGATGTTGCGTGTGTTCAGGTCCTGGTACATCTCTTTGAGACTCTGCAGGCACTTTGTCATGTTCTCGTTGTTGATTTTGGCATCAAAAGTAGACATGTGCTCCTCACAGAGGTGGTGGGCACAGTGCACGTGGAAGCGTGTGCACTTCTCAATCAGAGACACCGTGTGAGGGCAGCACAGGTGCTGCTGGATGATGTCCTGTGGGGGGGGGAGGAATCACATCAGGCTCCAAAACATGTTCTACTCTCTGCAAAGATACCACTGGAGCCAGAAAGTGTGTTTAACAATGTGTTTGCTGCTATGACTGCTCAGTATCTGTTACGTGTGTGCACCAATCAGATATTCAGAAATGCATCTTGAGCTATTCAAACATAGAATTTAAGATTATACTGCAGGAGTATTGCAAAACGTTTGTGAACAAGTGTTTGGACAGGTTCCTGTTGTTAAAATGCAGCCCTTATTTAGTCTTTTTGTTTTGCTTCTTCATTCCGTAAACATACAATAATAAATGTTCACACACAATGCAACGCAATTATTCTCCTGCGTCACAGTGTCTCTCTCGTGTTTAGTCCCTCTGGGCTTTTTCCGAAAGCCTATATCTGCTATACAATACAAACGCATGAAATTGAATTACTTGAAGACAACCGTCATGTTTGTGAGACGGAACCCTCTTACCTTCCTGATGCCGCGCGTCCTGTTCCAGAGGAAGTCGTACCAGTCCCGGTAGTTGTCGTGGCCCTGGTCCATGATCAGAGACACCAGGTAGTCCATAGTCATGCTGAGCACAGGTAGGGGCCGCAGCTCGTGGGGGAGGGGCTCCTCCTGGTCCGCTGACGACCGGCTGTACTCCTTGATGGCTGCTGAGTGATCCACCTGGTGGCAGATTCATTATTTCTCTAAAGTGATCCCGCTTGTAGAAACACCATTTGATATACATTACTAATGTAATCCCTTTGATCTTGTTCCATACATTTATTTGTGCACAATAAGACTTTCTCTCTTCATGTACTGGTAACAAACATTGTTTTCCTTATTGTGTTCCCTAAATCCGTAAACAATTTAGTTTTAAGTAAAAATCTTCTTCTTTTTTTTTAAAAATCAAATTAGATTTTTACTTTTAAATGAATAGAAACAGAAAAAAGGGTCCATTCGGGGCCCCCAAACTTAAGAACATATTGAAATATTGTTGTTTGAATTTTTTAACTATTTCAATATTTGTATGTATATTATATTTTCTTATTATTGCTTTATTTAAGTCCTGCTTTAACCCATTCCTAGATTGAAGGGGGGGGGGGGTATACTGTAGCATGTGTTGCAAAGCTACAGATTCATTTTGAAATTGTCTAGAAGAACTGATATATGTAGCTTTACCATCTCAGTTTCTGGGAAGACCTCGAAGACGCTCAGCTGTTTCCGTGTTTCCCTCATGTACCTCTCCTTCTCCGGACACATGTCGGGACACGTCCCCACAAACACCTTGGAGAGGACCAGGTCCGTCCTCCGGGGCCGACCTGCGAGGACACATTGAGCATACAGTTAGAATGCCTCTTCGGTTTTTGAAGTCACGTTAAAGACTGCGATAGATTGCCGAGTGGCGGCTTCACCTTGGCGCAGGATCTTGTCTCGCTGCTCCAGCAGGCGGAACTTGTCCTCAGCGGTGGGAGCCAGCTGTCCCATGAGGTGGAGGAGGGAGGAGGGGACGGGGCGCTCAGACCCCGGGGCCTCTGAGCTGCTCTCTTTCTGCGGCTCAGTGTCAAACTGCAGAGCTTTGGCTAATGACGACTTCTTCACAGGAGAACTGACAGAGGAAGAGACACCGGGCAGTCAGTCACAGCATCACAGAAACATTCTTTCTAACTATACTCGCTTGTGTCCAATGCTCCACACTTGTTAGCATTAACTCAACTTCAAACTAAACAGTACAATGATGACTAGGGCTCTACTGGATGTTGTTGTTTTGTTTATTGTAGCTTTTATCGAGGTTTTCAAAAAAATAAAGATTTGGATATCTGGTGTCATATTTGATATCGTCATCACCTTATAATAAAGGGCCAACAAATATAAATTAGAAACAAAATATTCTATCAGATAAAAACACATTGTGAAATCTCTTTCTTCAACATGTTTTGATGTTTGGACTTAAAAACTCTAAGATATTATGACACTAACAATATTAGTTTAGTGTTAACTTTATCTTAAAAGTATTTTTGCGCTAGCCCAATGAATACAAATGCATTGAAAATACTCAAATGTTGGTATAGAATGTAAATGCCAACATTATGAATGTTTGTTCTGAACAGTCCTGGTAAGACTAACACTGTGAAGCCGGTGTGAGTGTATCAGTGTACAGGGTTCATACACTTTTTCACCAATGATTTTCAATGACTTTTCCAGGACTCCTCCATGACCTTTACCTAATTTTCCATGACCAAAAAAATTACTCTTTCTCAGCGTACCACTGAAAATGGTTTATTTGAACATGGAACAGGAAGATAAGGTCTGCATATGAAACATGTTGTGCCTATCTAAAACAAATCAAATAGGCTTAGCTTCTACACGCTAAAGCAACTGAAATCTCACCAGCAAAACACCTCGTCAGTTAAAAGCCATTTTACGTTTCATTACTATACGATACAGTATGTATTATCATTATAGTATTACTATTTCGGCGATTAGATCAAATATAAATTATATTTGATGCAAGTTTAGTCACATTTCCATGACTTTTCCAAAACTTTGGGAAAAATATTGTTTTCTAAAATGTTCTCAGGGCCTGGAATTAGCATTTTGAATTTCCATGACTTTTCCAGGTTTTTAATGATCGTAAGAACCCTGAGTGTACCTGCGGCTGAAGGACATGAGGCTGCTGAGTGCAGGACCTCTGTGAGCACCCTTCCTGAGGGATGAGGAAACATCTTTGGACTCCATGTCCTCCTGACTCCCCCCCTCTGCCTCCCCTCTCTCTGCTGAAGCTCTGCTCCCTTTGTCCCCTGGACCTGAGGCACAGAAAACAACATGAGAAATCCTGCATTGTATAAGAGCTTTGAAACAGACATTTGAAAAACAATTAAAGGTCTTATTTTAAGACAAGTGAATTCAATGCCTTTTAAGGATATGCAGGACACGTGTAAAAGAAAAGAAGAAGATACCTGCTCAAAAGTCTTTACATAAGTTCTTAAATTCCCTTTTGCTTGTAGGTCCGTACCGATAGACTGTCATATCTACACAGCGGAACTGGGCATGCTACGTGCTAGCAAGTATATCCATATGAATGATATGCCAACTGGAGAATAGTGAACGTACTCTGCTTCTTTCTCTGCCACAAGAGGAGGAGTTCGTGTCTGTGCAGGAGTTTGCCTTTCTTCTTTGCCTTTGCTGCTGCTGCCTGAAAGACAGTGAACAGTGACGGTAAGCCAAACATTTTTGTGATTTGAATGATTCAAACAATAATAAATAAATGTGTTTAACGTGATCTAGTAATGAAAAATAAGATCGGAGGCATGAATTAGAGACTGCAGTCACCCAGGAAGTGGAGGTTGGTCAGAAGGTCAATGCTTACAAACAAAGAGCAGATTAGACACTCAAAAATAACCAGTACCATGTTCAAGTACTCACGTTTATTCCACACAAATGTCATCAAAATGGGTTCAGATATACTGTTCTGAAACTCTGTATTTGTTTACAAGCAGATCTTGATGCTCTATTGAGGAGGAAGTGTGGAGGCTAATGATGTATCATTGTTTCTTTATCTATGATTTCAGCAGAAGAACTAGTCCGCTACTAGACAGTAGCCTTTTTAAACTACATGTCCACATTTGAAGGCTACTGTAGTATCGATAGTTGGTAAATGGATTATATTTACTTAGAAAAACCCAAATATCAGAGTTTCCAACCAGCATATCTTTTTGTGAAAGGAGTCTCAAATCCCAACACGCAAATGTAACCTGATCAAACTCAATTTACAATCTGTAGATGAATACCAAAGGAAGGTTTTCAAATAACCGAAACTGATGTCATCTGTTGAGTTCAAAGTAAAAAAAGTTCATATTTGTTCATGCATTTGGCTAATTTGATTTAATAACTTACATTTCGTAGTAACATAGAGCCAACTCACGTGATCATCAAAGTGAACGATGGCCAGATTCTTGCCGGGTCGGCAGTAAACCTTTCGGACTTTCCCGAAACGACCAAAGTGCTTCTCCATCACTTCCTTCTTGTTGAGGGCAGGAGGAACGTTCCTGCACTGCAGGACGGTGCAGTCGGTGGGGGACATGCCCCCCAGGCTCTCCATGCTATCCCTGCGGGAGCCGCGTCTCACAGGGGTGGTGACCCCGCCGGAGGCCGAGTCTGGGGCTTTGGGTGAGTCTAGAGAGGGTTGATGGGTAAAAGGCAGATGACAAGATGAGTATATTCTGAAGAGGAAATCACTCAAATTCATTTAGTTAATCTGCAGGATGTCTATCGGTGTCCCTGTGCTTCATGAAAACCAAACAATATTGTGACTGTCATAACATCGGTAGCAGGAAACAAAATGGATCTATGCAAATGTAATATTGGTACCCCTCAAAACTCCTCATCAAAAATGTAAAACATTTTTTTAAAAAGGGCCCTATTATGTTCATTTTCCAGTTCATGTTTGTGTTTTGTTTCTCTGTGACATGTCTCCATGCTTTGATGTTCATAAAGCTCTTTATTGTTCTCATACTGCCTGTGCTGCAGCACCTCTTTTCACCCTCTGTCTGAAACCAGAGCCCGGTCTGCACTGATTGGTTAGCTGGCCGGCTCTGTTGTGATTGTCCAACCGCTTAGAGATGTCCCGCCCCTTAGCACTTATCATGTGTTAGAGCACTAGCCAACAGAGATGCGAGTGTAACATAGTGATGTCACTGTTTTTAATATATTTTTCAACAATAATGTAAATAATGTTTCAAGAATTAGCATTCTTAGAATTCATAGATTCATATCGCAACTGCAAAAATAATTGTAATCAGTAATTGTTTTCAGATCAGAATGCAGGTAATGCAGTAGTTATGATGTGTCCCTCTTACCTGACTTCTCAGCTGTTTCTGGTGCTTGCACTGCACTGGGGGGTGTAGCAGCACGTTCAGCCAGAGCTTGGATGCTCTCTGTCTCCTTTGTGGCCTCTCGCATCACAGGGTGGGTAGTATCTTTACGAAGACAGTTTAGTGCCCTCCCAAACAAGCCAACTGGTGGGCCACGGGACCTCATGAGGGGCCTCTTTGAAGGCTGCCTCGGTGAATCTCTTCCATGGACATCCTCCTCCTCCTCCTCCCCCTCCTCCTCTCCTGTTGCAGGCTTGTCGGGACCGGTGCTGGGGGCCGTTAGATCTTCCTTTCGTTTGGTGCCTTTGCCGAGTCGTGCAAACACATTTGTTTCTCCTAAATTGCTCCCCTTTTCCTCTGCCTCAGCTCTGGTGTCACTATAAGCGGGGGGCTGACCAAAATTGGTCCCTCCAAAAAGTGGTGCGGCCTGGGGAAGGAGGGATGTGGCTGAAAAGCTGAAAGTGGATGGGGTGGTGGGCTCGGTGGTAGACGCCTGAGTGCTAGAGCTGGAGGGCGCGGCTGGCTGGGAGAAGGTGAACTTCAGCGGGTTGGAAGGAGCGTTGCTAGTGTCAGTTGTTAGGGGATTGTTTTGAGTAGTGATGGAGGGGGCTGCAGCCGGCTGTGAGAAGCTAAAGCCCGGCGGCCCAGGCTGGGCTCCAGTCGTCGTAGAGAAGACAGAGGCGGGGGTGCTGCTGCCCATGGAGCTGGAGGTTGTCTGGGACACAGTGCTGCCAAAAGGTGAGCTGGTCATAGCAGTAGTTTGGGGGTTAGCAGGCTCGGGGCTGGCACTGAAGATGGGTTTGAAAAGTGCCTCATTGGCTGGCTTGAACGTGGATTTGGATGATCCAAAGCCTCGGCTCTGGGTCACACTCGGAGTGGTGCCGAATCCACTGGTGCTGACACTTGTGGATGAAGGTTGTCCAAACACAGACTGTCCAAAACCCGGGGGCTGAGGTTGTCCTATGGTAGTGGTGGAGCCAGACAGGGAGTTTCCAAACGAAGAGGGCTGTTGGCTAAATCCTGGAGCCTGCCCAAAAGCAGACGCCTGTCCAAAAGAAGACGTCTGTCCGAAGACTGAATTAGGGTTCTGTGCGGCGGTCTGTCCAAATGCTGAACTCTGGGTCTGTGTGGCGGTCTGTCCAAAAGGTGAACTCTGGGTTTGTGTCACGGTCTGTCCAAAAGGTGAACTCTGGGTTTGTGTCACGGTCTGTCCAAAAGGTGAACTCTGGTTCTGTGCAGCAGTCTGTCCAAAAGGTGAACTCTGGTTCTGTGCAGCAGTCTGTCCAAAAGCTGGTGCAGTGCCACTACCAAAGCCTGAGCTGCTCATTCCTAACGCTTGCTGTCCGAATGCTAGAGCCTGGCTGATTGTTGGCTGCGAGGGAGGCTGTGTTGATGTCTGTCCAAAGGCAGGGGTCTGTCCAAAGATGGCATTTCCTTGAGACGGGGGCTGATTTAAGGCAGAAGGTTGTCCAAACGCTGTTGGTTGGAAAAAGCCCATAGGTTGGGGCTGATTGCTAGAACTTTGCTGTCCAAATGATGGGAATAAACCAGCCTTCATTGTGTTACTTGGGGCCTGGAAAGCTCCACCTTGTGGACTTCCAAACGGATTGGATGGATTCATGGCGCAAGTATTAGCGGATGTTTACTATCCTTGGCTAATTGTTCAACGCTATGTTTCTCATACAGGCTTTCGACCTATAACACCATCCTCGTCCGTCAAGCTCTTCCGTGTAACAACCTGACGTATAAAAGTCAAAAGAACACTTTCAAGGCAGGAACAGATAACAACACATGACACAGTCGCTAGCATAAGCTAACCCTCCAAACATCGTTTAACTTAGCTTAGCTTGTTCCGTCACCATTAATGTTTTTATATCGACTCAACAACACAACCCTTAGGATATAATGCAAAAGTAGGCACATTTCAAAAGAAACAAAACTCACCGCTCAGAGTTCTTGTTTGCTATGTTGACTTTTGGTTCAGTTCGGTTCAAACCTAAACTCACGTTGCCACATCCGGTTCCGGTCCGACACATATTTAGGTCCCCCGGAAAACATTGCGACCGGTTTACTGCTCTAACCGGTTGTGAACGGTCAAGGGAACACTTTCATTAACGAAATAACTGTTTTAATGTATTGACAGTATTGCCTTATTCCTTAGTCCAGAAGAAGGTTATATCATATTTCTGGGGACCTATGTGTTGCTATCGTTACCCTCGGGACGTGTCACCTTGCTCTCTGTTGACCGGAATGGCTGAACATCGCTCATAAGCCCACCGTATTATAATTATTGTAACTGTCCGTCGGCGGAAGCGAGTTGGTTTTACCGTTGACACATGTGTCAGGAATTTCTAAATAATAATTTTTTCTTTAGATCTTTTTACGCCGAATTCTAAAATGGGAGTAATACTGCGGAACCTCCAAAAGCAGGTCCCCCTCCGCCGAGCCCGGCTGCGGAAGGATGTGGAGACACTGCGGCACATCCTGGGCATCCAGAAGTTTGACTTGGGCATCGTCTGCGTGGATAACCACAGGATCCAGCAAATTAATAACATATACAGAAAGAAAAATGTGCCAACAGATGTCCTCTCATTTCCATTCTACGAGGTAAATACAACTACATGTTAATAGATAGATAGATACACATTTATAAATGTGCTTCTACATGCCATATTCCACTACCATCTCCTCTTTTAAAAAAAAAATATTTTCGTATATATAGATAACAAATGGTCTATGTCCTGAATTATTCCAACTATTAACGTTTTATTTTATTTATCATTGAATTATCTTTAGTTTTTTCTTATTTTCTGTAAATATGAGATGTCTTAGAAAAGGATAAGGGCAATAAAAAACAAAACAACTGACTTAACAGAACAAACAGAAACCAAATGCATGTGTGCACCTATACCTGTGTGTATTTGTACTGTGTGTGTATTCAAATATGCAGAGGTGGAATAAGTAGTCAGATCTTGTACTTGAGTAAAAGTACCAGTCTGTAGGAATACTCTGTTACAAGTAAAAGTCCTGCAATAAAAATGTGACTCAAGTAAAAGTACAAGGAGGTACAAGTATTAATATCAAAACATACTTAAAGTACCAAAAGTAAAAGTACTCATCATTATGCAGATTGGTACATTTCAGAATAATATGATTTGATTATAATTATTGATGCATTAAAGCTGGCAAAGGGGCACTTAATCCCAGTACTTGAGTAAATGTACTTAGTTACTTTACAGAGTGGAAAATGACATGTCCCACTAGGCCGATCAATAAAGGTTCATCTTAATATGAATCCTCTTCCGTAGTCTTGTGTTATACCTTTATTATTACTTTGTTTGTTTTAGTTTGTCTAGAGTTAATATATGAAATTGTAACAAAACTATTTACTTTGTTAACTAATTTCAGTGTCTAATTTATTGTATTTACACATCTTAATAGTCTCTCTTCTGTCAAATGTCTTGCCAATAAAACTATTCCGTTGAATTGAAAAACGCTGCTAAGCTTCATTTGTTTTCTTATATAAGATAAGATCATTCCTCTGCTAGTTTCTTATGGACTTCTTGACACAATCCCAATTGAAATGTGACTTTGACCCGTGTTTAGGACCTGAGGCCTGGTAAGATGCCCCTCCCCCTTCACAGGGACGAGCAGAACCTCGGGGACATTTTCCTGGGGGTGGAGTATGTGATGAAGCAGTGTCAGGAGGAATCTCTGGATCTGCATGGGACCCTCACTGTGAGTAGTTCTCTGTACGCCGGCCAGATCAAATTCAGTTAGGGCAAGTTTTTAGAAATGCACACTATGACTTCACAACCCTGCTTGCAGTGACTTTGTCCGACTATAGCTCACATTGCTCCTCTTTTGGTCGTGTTTCAGGCTGTCACGGCACATGGGATCTGTCACCTGTTAGGCTACAGACACGAGACAGAAGAAGAATGGACAGAGGTGAGTGTGGGGATCACATGGGGAAAGGATTTTGATGTGAAAAACACATTTAAAGAGTCACTTTATCAAAATACAGAGTAACATTTTCTGTCTTAACTCCTGAGTTGTGTAGGAAAGTTTATGTTTTTACATCCAAATAATTGTCCTATATTTCTGCCTCCACTAACAATACAGTTGAAGCGAGTCGTATGTCTTTTTTACTCGCCTCTGGGATTTTTTAATCTAAGATATTTGTCCAAAATGTCTTTCCATAGCACTCTCCTCATTACTCTTGATAGTCTAAAGAATGGGACATTTTCTTTGGTAATACAAGTAGTTCCTGAAAGGTTTTGGGATGCGAATTGGCTGTTGTATTATTCAATTGTAATTTCTTAAGCTGAGACATTTTGTTGAAACCTTAAAGATAGGCATTTCAAAACAAACAATAAAGATACATCTCTGACATCACAGTATTTTTCATATTTTTATTGTACATGATTTTTGTATATTTTTATTAAAAATATTTTTTGAATACAAAGAAAAAGGTTTTGATAATCTTTTTGTACTTAATTCCTCTTACTGTGTTTGTGCACAATAGTACACCACAGCCAATTCCTTGTGCAAACCTACGTGGCAACAAACCTGATTAGCAAGAGATCTGAGTGAACTAACCCTTTACACGTAAAAGGGCACAAACAAGAAACTATACACATGTTTCCACTATCCATCTCTAAAATGCATTTGGTTTCATTCGATAAATCCGAACACATTTAGTATGTTGGAACCCATTTTTCTGTGCTGGCTCGCACAACTCTGTAAGAATGTTTAGAATAAGTTAAGCTGTTGAATATTGAGTTTTCTTAAACTATATCTAGTCTTTGGGCACTTTGGAAATACTTTTCTTCTATGACTGTAATGATATTACAGTAAGAAAATGTCTGAAAGGGTTCATGTGCACTATATGAATTAGTAAATGACGACAAAGTGAATCTGAAGGTTGTTTGCATGGCAGCATAGGGGCTAAGAGCTTTTGAAATGTTTCCAGATGCTGCAGAGGGAGAACTACATCCTCAGTGAGTACAACAGACTGACAGGGAGGAGCCTGGAGCCTCTGATGAAGAGGTGCAGTCAGGACAGGTGACAGCACTCTGGTGCTTCATTTTGTTTTCACTACCCTGCACCCATGGACTTGAACCGCCTGGCAGTACACATACAGTGGCATGATGGTGGATGTCCTTTTCCAACACTGGATTTGAGTGTTATTAAAGTGTTTTCAACATCAAATGAAAAAGCCTCTGCACTTTCACCAGAATCTTTTATTAAAATCTGCTTTAGGAAGAGTCAGTTGTGTATGAAGGGTAGAAAAAGCTGTTCCTCTTTACTTCACAAATACATCATACCCTCTTCTTCACACTGCGTCTGGGACAAATGTAAAAACAATGCTGATGAAAAAAATCAAATGGGAACAAGTCACTTTTGCCTGCGGTGGTAAACGTCAATACTGTCCTAATAAACCCCACTAATATGGCAGGTATCAATATCTGGTTATAACCCATGTTTTATAAAGCTGTTAAATAGATTTTCTTCTGTTGGGAGCAACTCTGCAGACACCATGTTTTAACGTTACACATTAGCCATGGTGAACTCAATGTGATTTGACTTTTTACAGTGGTCACAAAAACAGCTGTACAACCAGTGTCTAGTATTGGAATAACAAAATACTTCCTTTAAATCTGTCTATAAGCAAGCACGCCTCATAGGAGCTGTATGAACAGCTCTGTAGCCTGGCCTTAAAGATGATGCACTTAACCGCATTAGGCTAAAGCTAGCTTCCCTGGTGGTCTAGTATTTATCTCTTCTACTTGCCGTGGCGTATCTTCACAGGTTCATTCAAAGGGAATCAACCCGATGTTGCAATAAATAGAAAATCTGTTGGCTTTTTATAAAGGAGAAACCTGACTTACACATTGGTGACAGACATTTTAAAAAGCGACAAGGTTGTGCATCTTTCAAAGTAAAGCTAGTATACATATTTATAAAAGTTTTCTTGGGAGGCACAAAGTCAAAAGAGACAAGTAGGCTTTAGTGAGAAAAGCTCAGTTAAAACAGACTTTGCTATTGAGACTAACACGAGTTGGTAAGTCACGCAAAGCAACAGTGAGAACTCCACACACTCGGACAGGAAACGGATTTCAATTGGCCAGTTTGTGCCAGAACATAAATATTGCACCAAATGTACCCGCTAAATACAACACCCCCTCTAACTCTATAATAGCTTATACTCCAACATAGAATATATCTTTATTTAGTTTATATGGGAAAGAAAGGGTCTGCAAAACATACAAGTCATGAAGCACCAGTAGCATCTGATGTGTGAAAGTAGAGAGAAAGAACGGCATTGTCGAGAAACAAATAAAAAAACATTTACAAAACCTTTGTTTGATAAAAAACATAGCAAACAAAGATTCCGGCCCCAAAAACATGGAGGCAACATTTGATCCACTGAACATTTGTAACTGCATTTCTGGTGTGTTAAAATCGTCTTTAGCACCCGTGTTGGCACGTACAGGTGCTAATTTAACAGAGCATTCAGTGATCTGTGGAGGGACAGGAGTGCCTGAAGACCGCCACCAAAGGACAGCAATCAGTCGTTTTCCAGGTTGTTCAGAGGAGAGCTCCATCTGTTAGGGTGCAGCGGTGTGTGTGTGTGTGTGTAGCGCTCAGAGGGGCTGCAGGACGTTCCTCCCTGCTTCTGAAGGGTTGCTGGCTCCAGATCTGTCCATATCAGACAGCTGCTCAAACATGTCCCTGAAGACACGAGAGGAAGTATGTCAGAGCATGTTATGCCCTCTGACATCAAACACAAACATGCTAGTAATATAAAGCTTAGTCAAATATATGTCTATAGTAAGTTACAAATATCAAAAAAGTGAAAGTATATCATGTTGAAAAGAGTATAAAAATATGAAATATATTTTCCAAAAACGTAAACAAGTACCGGTATGTCAAAAATGAAATGAGTCAGATAAGTTCAAACAAAAAGGTCGAAAGTATGTCTATAGAAGTTAATCAAATGTCATTAAATCAGTTTAGTATACATTTGTATTAACAAAATCCAGCAAAAAAACTAAAGGCACAGTATAGTATGTTAAAACATGTTCTCCTGACCAACCACATTCTGCTACACAGCGACAATGAATAACTACCTCATTCAACAACCCCTTCGAAACATCTGAACATCCCTTTAAACAAAACAAAAAGCGTCTTAATCCGGACCAAAGAGGGTGGTCATGATTGGTTTGGTTCACCCCGTCAAAGAGAGACCCTAACTCTCCACAGTGGTTGTTTAACAGAGAGCCTTCTGGTTGTTCTAACTCCAGTGATTCCCACAGCATGTTAATACTTTGGGGGGAGCCATTATACTTTGGGGGGCCCCCAAAGTATAATGGCTCCCCCCAAAGTATAATTTGTGTGTTTTTTGTTTTTTTTGACTCAGTGAGCACTCATTTGCATTTGCATTGGTGGCAATGAGTGCTCAGTGAGTAAGAAAAACTTAAAAAACCATAAATTATACTTTGGGGGGAGCACCTGGCAGCATGCCTCCGAATATCCATAGATGGACCGGAATCGGAACACTTTCCATACCAGAAAGCCCTGGAGAGGTTTTTTGACAAGCCGCGACGGATCCACTGCTCAAACAGGCTGTGCCGTCTGTGCAACCATTACGTTTGTTGCTCATTTCATTCACCAGTTTGTATATAGTTAAAATAAAGTTATCCGGTGATTGACGATCAGATACAGTGTGGAGTTTTCTGTCTTAAATTTGATATAGATCATGTTCTTTGTTGGTTTGTGAGGATGTTCATACACACTTGGTAAGATGTGTGTGTGAAAGAAGACCACAAAAAACAGCAGTGACTGCTCTCAGCTGTTTAACACTTAAAGACCTAGACACCATCACCAGCTGTAGGTTGTCTGAAGTGCAGTGTTACTATGATAATTGAGAATTCACTAGAATGCAGGAATTGAGAAAAAAAAATCTCAACATTTTTCACGGGGGGGGGGGGGGGGTCGTTCCCCCAAAGTACATTTCATTTCTGCGGGAATCACTGAACTCACTTGTGCATGTAGAAGAAGATGTATCCACTGCGGTCGCGGTCCCTCTGGACGGCTGCTTCCTGTGTGCGCGACACGTCCAGGTCATTGAAGGTCAGCCACGACTGCTTCTTCATGTCGTACACGTCACTGATGTAATGGCCTAGGGAGGGAAATAAACCACTTAGTTTTGAACACTAGGAAAAGGTCTCAAACTATTCCAGTTGTTCTCACTGGTATGCAAAATGTGCAGCAGCTTCAATTGAGTGTATGCACCGGTATGAATCTTTATCACATATCTGCTCAGGCAATGAGACATGACTTTAAGCGAGCCGAGCGGGGCCCGTTTTTGGTTGCGTTTCCACTTGGCCTAGTACCGGCTAGCGGGTCCTAATTCAGTTTTCTGGCCCCATAAAATCGTGGTTCTAGGGCCAGGAACAACCCGGCTGAGTCGGGCTGAGTATGCTAAACTAGAGAGAGAATCGCTGGCAAGGGGGCTACAACTACAACAAGATGAACATATTTGACCGTGATTTAATTGTAACACACGTTTCAACATGATGCCGAAGTAACAACATACTGATACCGGTTAGTAAAAACCATGAATTAATGCTTTGACAAGTCTGCAGACAGACGGCAGGCGAAAAACCTTTTAAAATGCGTGTTTTCTAAATGGAGATTGGCTAAGCTAACGTTATATATGCTCCGACCGTCCACACTCACAACAACGGCCTATACAGACATAAATAAACCAGCGACTGTATTCGCCATGACACAGGCAGTCTGTGGTTTGTACTTGTTTAACTTTTGTCTAGTTTCTGAACAGATATGAGGAGCTGTGAGCTCTGAGTGCTAACAGCTAACGGCTGTGTTGTTTTTCTGGGGCTCTCATTGAAGATGACGTCACGGCTCCGCCTACACTGCGTTACTATAGTAACTGCCCCAGTTCCTAAACTGTAATGGAAGCGCAGCATTAAAGTGAGCCGGGCCTAATAAGGCCTAACCAAACCGAGCGAGGCCTGCAGTGGAAACGCGCCATAAGAGTGTCTTCTACACAACGTGGCACTGTGCTGCTCAGGTAGCATGTGCTGACAGGAGTTCTGACATCCTGAAGGGTTCCGATTTGCTCTTTTTGCAAAATGGCATCATTCAATTAACTGCAGTAGGGTAAGTATGCATGAATACAGCTACATGGTGGACAGCAGCACACAGTGCTCACCGGAGGAGGAGCTGCTCCCGATGTGACTGACGACACTGATGAGTCGGAAAGAGTTGGCCAAGTCTCCGCTCTGTGGAATGAAACGTATCCAAGGTTACTATGAACCAAGGCAGTTCAGTGTATCCAGTATAAACGACATATCCTTTTTTTGTGAAGGAAGGTTTTATACAATATATTTTAAGTATTTGGAAGTTGATTTTTAGTTTATTGCAGAAATGAATATGAGAAAAATTGATCTGGACTGTTCTACTTATTTCAAATCACAGAGCAGATGTTGAGTACCTCAGCGTTCCTCTTCAGGTTCTCAGTCTCAGCTTCAGTGTACTCCATGTCCAACACGTCCTCGTTGCCTGAATCCTCGTCTGAGCACAGTAACTCTGGCAGAGAGTTGTTGAACTCTGGTGTTGGGGAAGGAGAAGATGTTGATACTGGTCAGGCATTTCCACACCACTGAGTCAGATTCAACAGCGTTATTAGGGGCTCTGAGACCTTCACTGAGAACATGTGATACTGTGTTCCTTTGCTTTGCACAAATACGTGTAAAGCAGGGTATTTTTGCTTGAGTGAAAAATGAAACTGAAATTGGGAAAAAGTCAGTCAAAGATGTCTTCCCCTCTTGCCTACCACTTCACCATCCAACAGATTCTGCTTCCTCACCATTACCTGGCACTCAAAGGTTGCATGCCTCCACCAACCAGTCAATGCTTGATATTATTGTCATAAACAGCATTTTGATTCAAGGGTTATGGCCAAAAACAGGTTTTGTGCCGTCCCAGCGAACTTAACCACCAAATTCAAATCAGTTCATCCTTGATTCCAAGTGGACTTCTGACATCAAATTGAAGATATTAGCTACAAGCAGTCTTGAGGTATCATGGGAGGGATGGACATCGCAAAAACATGATGAATGGTATTCCTTCCATCAAAGACGCTCAACTCAAAACCATTGCATTTCAGTGATGTCACCGTCCAGCTACTCAACATGAGATCAATGATACCTTGCAGGCTGAGCTCGGTGGCCCTCTTCAGATCATCGTCCTCTCTCAACTCCTGGGCCTCCTGTGTGGGGGAAAGTGGAGACGATGAAATTCAGTGAACAAAATGTACAAATAGCACTTTTTTACTCTGGTGTTTATTGTCTGCTTGCTCAAAAAGAACAGACTTCACTCTATTAGATAACGGTTATCATATAATGGCATTCTTTAGACGTTCCAGATGTGCTCTTACATGCTCCTGGAGGCTCTGGGCCAGCGCCTGCTGCAGCTCCTGCTCCTCCCTCTCCTGATCCTGATCCAGACTGTACTGCTGCACCCAGTCCAGCTCCCCCTGTTGCTGCCCCCCCCTCTGGAGTCTGGTTCTCCTTGTTCTCGTCCATGGTCAGGTCCAGGGAGTCCAGCACATCTAGGTGAGATAAACACACACAGGTCAGTTGACTTAAAGGAAGAATTCACCCACACAGTGACCATTTGGTTTTCAATGACAAGTTTTGAAATCCTATTGCTGTTATTAAACATGGACCCTGTATACTTCAGTGTTTCAATTCTCTATTTCCAGTGGAGGCATCTAACAAAGTCAATTATACAAATGATTATTTTAAAAAGGTTACATATTTATTTAATACTTCAGCGTTACTTAAGTTATATCAACTCAATCTACCGAAGTGTAATCATTACAATGTTAGTTTGCTTAACCTGTTAAGCCCCGAGCCTGTTTTCCAGGCCTCAGGCTCGAAAATGACATTCCCAGAACAAATGACTATCTTCTTCTAAACGGGGAAAAAACAATAATCTTTTTTCTCAAAGCAATGATAAACCTGTGAGTTGGATGTAGAAAAGTCAGAATCAATATAGAATTGTTTTATTTTAAAGTAGATTCAGATTGAACATAGTAAAAAAATAAAATTATAGTGTCCGTCCAAAAATGCTTCTTTACTTATAGTGAATGATGGGATGGTAGACTAAAAGCTTTAGGAATCCAAACTATAACATATAATAAGTACCCTGTATCAAGATTGATGCAAAACAAGTGACATTTGCAGGGGTGCACACAGGGCTCGAGCTTAAGGACGTCCCGTCGTCGGAAAAAAAAAAATGTTGGGACGAATTTGGGACGAGTTAAAATAAAAATACCCTAACTCTACTACAAATGGCGATTAAAATGAAACCGACTGCACGTTTTGTGTAGCACAGTTATTAAACCTCCTTGTCAACATAAACACACACATGCACAAAACATTTAGCAACCTGTGAAATACACACACATGTAGCTACAGCTGTGCCGCTGGCTGTCAGCCAGCCGCCAAACTGGCTGTGTCCGCGAATTCCTGGCCCGCAAATTGGCGAGTCTAGCTATGTACTGAGTGTGTGTATTTCGCGGGTTGAGTGATGTACAATGGCATCCCGTGGAGGAATTCTGAAATGTTTTACCGTTACATCACAAAAACGCACAGCAGAACCAGACCCTGGAGCGCCGGCCTCTTTATTTACTTACTCCTCTTCATCCCCTTTGGGTAATAAGGCTGAGATGAGAACTCTCCATCGTATTTAGTCCTTAGCAATATGCTGCGCCTCTCCCCATGTAGGGATGGGTACCGAGCCCCGGTATTAAACGGGCCGGAATTATTAAAGACAGTGGTAACGTTAAGCTCCGATGTTATCGGACTTTTTATCGGTACTGGAGACATTTAAAAAATATATGTCATATGTATTATTGCTACATACACATTATATCGCAGTTTTAGTTTCACCAACTCCGTTTCTAATATGCAATAAGACTACAACATGCGTCTTTGATGTATTTTCGAGCTTTCCAATCCAGACGAGATCTCTCTCTCCCGTCTGTGTGCGAGGGGGCGGGGCCGTTTGTAAAGGTCTCCTGACTGACAGACTGTCATCCTGGTTAGTGGTTACTCTGGGTTCTGTCTTCAGGACAGTGTTGGATTGTTTTGTTAATTGGATGGGACTTGATTGGATTCAATATTAGAGTAATTTTCTCGTTTGTTTAAATATATTTGGCCTTTGTTTATGTGATTGAATGATTTACTCAAATAAAAAGGTTGATGAATTATCATCTAATGATTTGTATGATGTTTTATTTATGTTAAAGGTCACTTTGAATGATTTTAACTAATGATAATGTAGAAAAACTAACATTTGAAATTCGGGACGGTCCACATTAATTTCGGGACGGCTTAGATTGTATTTCGGGACGGTTCCGGGAGGATGGGGAAACAAGTTAGTCGAGAGCCCTGGGTGCACATAACTTTTTTGCCCTGGTTCTCAAAGGAGCACCTGGAGATGTTGCTTGGTGCTCATCCTTAAAATGAAATAAACTGTAACTTTTGAGGGGGTCTTGACTTTATTTGCCAGACACACAGCACTGAACACACATGCAGAGGTGAACACAGAACACACATGCAGAGGTGAACACAAGACAACATTAGCACGACCAGTAATCCTACAAGCTGTCATCACTACCCTCCTGACTGTTCTCCTCTCTGTCTTCCTCTCTGTCAGACATGGTAGCTGATGATGTAGGCCTACTTCTTTCTCTCTGGTTGAGTCTGCGATTAGCTGCTTGCATCCACAAGTCAACAGCTGGGTTTGGGTCGAAAGTCTCTGTTGTCATCTTAGATAAGTGGATGTAATCAAATAAGTATGTGAACATAACCAATAACCTACCATAGCCAATAACAAATTAATGTAACTTATTTTATTATAACATTTATTTATTTATGCTTTTTTTTTTTTATCTCCAGTTTTAAAGGATATTTTTGGTTACTGTCCTATAGTATACATTGGAATGATTTCAAACCTGTTTATCCCAATAATTATAAAGGAGTGCCTTGAAAATATGTGTTTACATAAATTGTGACCAAACCGTTTGAACTTAGACTAAAGTGAACTATCTAAACACTCAGAGTCCTTTACCTCACTGAGCTGTAGTTATCAGCCTCTCAGTCTGACTGGAGAGGACTCTCCCTCCACATTATTGTAGAAACATCTTCTTCTTACAGTATATCCGTTAGAGCAGCTAGCACCAGATGCTAATAACAACAGCGCTGGTACCGGTGCACCCTCCCTCTCTCACTCTCTCGCTCACTCGCATTTTGTCTGTGATAAGCAAACATCCCCCATTTTCATCACTTACAGCGCCCATCGTACAGGGCAAATGAAACGTGTAACCGGGGTGAAAAGGGTGTTACATTTACTTAATTATGAATATTGTTACATCAAGGCCGAAAATTAGGATGAGCGCCAACGGTCAAAATGTTTTTTTCCCTCCCAGAACTGCCAGCGCAGCGCCTCCCCAGATCTGGCGCCCTAGGCGAACATCTAGCCAGCGCTACGGGCCGGCCCTGAGTTCATATCATGGTTCATATGCAACTCGCAAATATCTTTCTCTCTCTCTCTTCTCTCTCTCTCTCTCATCTCTCCTCTATTTTCTCTTCTCTCTTCTCTCTCTCCATCTCTCCCTCTCTCAATGTTGGTACGCAAATGCGCTTTGTTTCAAATGACCCGGTGCTTTTTTTTTGGCGGAGATGCGCATGCGCACCTGCGCAACAGTTATGTGCAGCCCTGGACACTTCTGGGTTCATTTGGGTGGATTTGCCATATTGCCGTTTTGGCTCCGTAAAGCTACGTTGTGTGTTGTCAATCAATCAATCAATGTTTATTTATATAGCCCAATATCACAAATGTTACATTTGTCTCAGTGGACTTCACAGTGTGTACAGAATATCAGCATGACAATACGACACCCTCTGTCCTTAGACCCTCACATCGTACAAGGAAAAACTTCCGAAGAAAACCCACAGTTTAAAGGGAACATGGGAGAAACCTCAGGGAGAGCAACAGAGGAGGGATCCCTCTCCCAGGACGGACAGACGTGCAATAGATGCCGTGTGTACATTGAAAAGATAATACATTTGACAGCATAGGTAGTCCAAATGTTTGGAAATGCATGTGTGTATAATAGGAAGATGAATCCACGAGGATATCCACCCAGGACCTATGATCCAGGACCATGTTGTCTGGGTTTGCCTTCGCTGCCCTGACTTCTGATCGCACAGGGATGATACTTATACCTCTAGAATCTGTGGAATCTCAGCTCTAATCTGTTTGTGCAGATCCGATAAGTAATAAAGTATTTATACCGTGAGTTCTTTGCTAAGTGCGTTAGCATTTTTCCGCTCAGGGCTTGTTATTACCCTTGTGTTTCGTTTAGCTAAAAATGGTTCATATTGTCCGATAGCTGAGTTCCTCACCGTTAAGTGGGTACGACACATTCGTAGTTTGTTAAATGTTAAAAAGCCCTCAGACGCTGTTTCCGGTACCGGGGGCATGGGGCTTAACTGGTTATGACATGCATTTTGGCCAACCCAGTTTCTATGTATATCTAGAGAGCCCCATATATCTTATTTTTAAAAACGTATCTTTGTTATTACTGGTCACTTGCTTTTTTCATTACAAAAAATGCTTACTTATTTGATGAATGTGTGCTCGTCTCTTTATTTAACATGTTAGCCTACCTGCAGGCTGTTTGCTGTCTGTTTCCAGCAGATCTGTGTGATAGGCCAGGTCATGAGCGTCTGTGTCCCCGAAGCCTGTGTCGGGGCTGCTGGTTGGCTCATCCTCCATTGGGGGCGGGGCCGAGAGCCCGGCCTCTTGACGACTCATCTCCAGCACGGCGGCCAGCATTTCTTCATCATTTATGCCACTGAAGTCTGCTGCGTCTATGGCTGCTCCTCGCTGAAGACACATCAAAACAGTGTGGTAACACAAACCGAGGGGAAAATGATCGTAATCATAACTGTGACGGTCTATCAGCGGTACCTCTTCCGGTCGCTCATCCTCGTCAGGCAGACAGCTGCTGAGGCGTCGCTTGCGGCTCACTGTTGCTTTAATGTTGGGCTCCTCTTCACTATCAGAGTCCAGGAGGCTAGACGTGCAGCTAGAGTTGGCAGCTTTGCCTCCAATCCTTCTAGACAAACACAGTAATAAGCTCAGACCAAAGCTTATGTGATTGGATGACTCACGGGTGGGCTATTTTTTTATAAGCTATCTTACTGCCTTCCCGCTTCAAGCTTTGTTTTCTTGTACCTTGACAGTATGTTTTAATATTGAATCTGACCGAGCAAAGAACATGTTGCTGCACATTTGAGTGTAAAGCTTTAATGTTGTTGCCAATGTAACTCTCATCTGTTTTTCATGTTTCCTACAGAACTCACCGGAGAGGAGCTGTCGACGAGTTGACACACTGCGACGTTTTGAGTGTTCTGGAACTTGAGAACAACAAAGAAAACGTTTAGAAACCTAAATATTTCACTTAATCTCTCAACCAAATGAGACTAGTGTTATGCATCGACAGATGTCTTACATGGAGGACTGGGAACTCCAGCCAAGGCTAATGGGGGCTCGTGTGGATTCAGTGCAGTGGGACAGCAGGGTCAGGTACCGGGGGATCACCACCTGCTGGCCCAGCTTGCTGTTCAGTGACAGCTGGGCGTTAAAGCTGTAGCGCTTCAGGTGGAGGATGAGCACTCTGTGGGGAGGAAACATCATGCATCAGAACTGTGTCTACTAGTGAACAACAGATGCTTACAGGAAGTAGCTGTTGTGACTCATGCCTTGTGTTTGAAATGCAGTGTTCAGTTAGCAACAAGTGTGATGTGTGCACACACCTGGGCAGTTTGCTAAATTTATGTGTAACAGTCGCCGATTTCCCATTGCACTTTTCACACGAGTACTCAATTTCCTCCATCTGAAAAAGAAACTTCTATCATTGCACATTGAAAAATGGTATATGTAGTTTAAACTTCTCACTTGAAGGTAACTGCAAAACAAATGGAACAGTTGAAAGGTGGCTGAAGATCAATCATTGATAGAAATGGATCAGTACTATAAGCTGTCAATGAGACCCTCACCCTAAAAAAGAGATCCAGAGAGTCCTGGATAGAGCGGAGTGGAAGCGTTTTCTTCCGCCGTGGGAGGTCGATGGACAAGTCATTAAACTGCTCTCGCTTGTTCACTACCTCGCCACATCTGTAAAGGAACATGAAGGCATAAAACATTCTCCAGACTCAGAGTTTTGGCTTTCAGATAAATGAGCAGGAGACAGGCTCACCCTTTGCATGTGATGGTGTGCTGCACCTCAAACTCCATGTTGACCGCCACAGGGCAGGTGTAGATGCGGGACGTGTCTGCCTCTTCACCCGGCTCTGCTTTTGCTGCTGAGGCCGCTCCCTCCTGGCCGCTCTCACACGCCACAGAGGACCACGCTGCCGCTTCGTTGGACCAGTTCTTATTCATTTTCTCCACGTCGTCCTTTAACTGGTCCAAACACTGGCTCAGGAACTCATGAGCATCCTGGTGAATAATGTGATACACATGGACTTTAAAAAGCATAAAGCATAAATACAAAAGGTGGGTTATGTTCAGCTTCAGTGTTCAGAAACAGAGAGTTGAGACAGACCATCAATTACGGGCTACGGGTGGTAATAAAAACAAAACTTGTGCAATGCATGTGTCCAATCCCTTAGTTAACGAATACAAAATATATATTTTTTAGTATATCATTTGTTTTGTTTGACATTTGTTATTACATGTTTGCACTAACATGTGTATGAGCACTATAAACAAACAATTGCTTCTCCTGGTAAAGAGTGTGCCATGTCCTCCATCTGCAACAACCACATGACATTTGAAATATTAGGGTACTTGAAGAATTGCTCACAACAGAGATCTTACGTTCTGCATGTTTCCAGAGAACCGCTCAGCTGTGGAGGAGATGGCGCTCTTCACTTTCCTCAACAGGTCTTTTTTTGTTTCTGGACAGCCCACATCCTTCTTGGCCATAAGGTGTGCAAACCGCCTGCAGGCAGTGAAGAGACGCCACAGAATGAAACACTTTCAGGGATAGGTTTGCAAAGCACATCATTACAGGTCTCCCTTTAATCCATCTACACGGCCTAATGTAGTACCTGAGCAGCGCATTGATGGGGACCTTCTTCCACGGGATGCTCTGCCTCAGCATGTCATTGGAGAAGGAGGGGAGGCTGAAGAGGGACTGCAGGATGGCGTTCATGTAGCAGGTGTTGCCCAGGTTGGAGAATCTGATAGAAAGGATTTAAACATTAGGATGATAATAAAAAGGGAACGAAAAAAACTCAAAGTCCTTCAATTTGGTTGGGATAAGATCATTTGTGACACTATCTTTCGCAGGATTTGCAGTTGTATGTGAGGTTACAAATGAAAAAACGTTCAAAACGAGGGCATAAACAGCTCTTTTTTTGTTCACAACGTCAAAATAAATGAAATCCAGTTTCTCTTTACAAACCGACTGCGTGTGCTCACGTTCTGTGCAGCACATCTGGCTTCTCCTTACCCTTGCAGGGGGGGCTGAGGCTGGGCCAGGGTGAGCCTTTGCTTGTTCCAGCCGCTGTAGTCCAGAGTGGGCCGGACCTTCTTGAAAGGAGTGGAGTGGTTTGGCAGCATGAGGCTCCTCTTGGCTGAAGGGCTCTGTGCTGTACTGCATGGCCTGTGTGGATTTGTAGTACACAGATGTGACACACTGGCGTCACAATGACTTCATGCTCTAACTAGACAATTCTATTGAAGTGCTCTTTACATTTCTCAATTCAATTGTAAGTGCACTTGACCTAAAGCTGTTTTCTTAAAAAAAGAAAGAGTTCCGTTTCACCGCACAGCTCTAGTGTATTTGCATGGAGAAGTAGATGTGTGGTTTAAAACAGGCATCGTGTGCCTTACGGCTGAACAGAAACTCACCTGTCCAGGAAAGAGTGGCTCTGGCTGTAGTCTTTAGTCACCGATCGGCTGCCGTAAAAGGACGTGGGCTGAAGGGGAGTTGAACTCAGTGAAGCTGTCGGTGAGGAATAAAGGAGTGATTGAAAGTAAAGTCAAAGACCAAACGTTTGGGTCTGAATGAATAGGGTTAGAAAGGTAAATAGAGTGGTGCAGAAATGAGTCTTAAAACGCAGAACACTTAGCATTTGACCACCTCAGGTTCTCACTCAGTTTGTTCATAGCCTTAAAGGTGGGGTAGGTCATTTTGGAGAAACCAGCTCGAGTGCGCTAGAATTTGAAAATACACAGCCGGAATAAATCTGCCACTTCCTCACAGAGCCCCTCCTCCAACACACACGAACGCACACATGACCAATGAGGGCACCAGATAAGTTTGTGCACAGATGGAAGGCTGACAGGCAGGTAGGCCATCCAGTTACTTTAGCCGGGCCGGCTCAGATGATTGGTCGTGCTTTTTACAGCACCACAGCTTCCACAGATGAGATTTTTTAATGGATTTTTCATCAAAGCACTTCAGATATTCATTGCTATCGGGATGTTAAGAGCATTCCATGGAATATAACAAAAAGTGTATCTCGAGCCGGTTTCTCAAACTTACCTACCCCACCTTTAAGTTAGACATTTACTTTTGGCGATGCATTGCATGTGGTGATATTCCTACTGAAGAACATGTGGTAGAATCTTAAACGTGTGTTTGTCAAAGATCTTATTTTCTACAGAAATCCCATTGCTTTTTGTGGAGGTAGTCCTTGCAATGCTAACTGTTGGGTGGCCTACACAAAGAGGTCATCACTGCACCACTGAAAGTTAGTGTACAGTGAGGTCCTAAGCAGCCGTTTATAGACAGTGTTGTTGTAGAAGTGTACCTGAGCTCCTGTTCTCCTCAGACTGCTTCAGCTTGTCTTTGCAGCTCAGTAGAAACTTCCTGGATGGATCCGAAGTGGCCTTGTTGTTGCTAAAAAATGTATACACAGGTTTTTGGAAGTTACCAAACATTTCTATGCATTTCGATCAACAACCTTAAGGTTTGTTTGGCAAACGAGCAAAATAATATATGGAAATAAAACTAATTACAACACGGTACATATTTCAATTCTTGTAAAAAAAAGAAGACCAAAAACATAGATATCTGAGAAAAAGCTACAGAAGTCAGGTGGATTCATGTGTATCCAACAAGCCCTGCAGCTCAATGTGGGCAGTGATGTTGCTATTACCTCGATGAGTCATTTTCCTTGGGGTAGTCTTCAGTCAGGTCACTTTCAGAGGTGATGAGTCTCTTTCTTTTCTCACTCCTGAAAAACAGTGATAAGCAACAATTGATGTCACAAGCATGAACTGACCATGACTTAACTGAGAAACATAACAACTACAAAATGGGATGTTTTGAAGTCTGCATTAAGAAAGACTCTCAGTTTAAAGGCCAGTGTCCAAAAAGCACCCTTTCAATTGTCTCCAATGAGGATAGAGCACGCATAGCCTTGTATTTGGCTGCTTTAAAAAAAAAAAAGACAAATTGTTAACAAAACACAACAATATGAATTTCCATCCTACCTGTTCTCAGAGAGTCCCGTGCGGGTGGGAGTGGAGGTGGCTCTGCTTGGGCTGCCCAGGGGTTTCCGTGGCGTCGTCTCCTCTCTGCCTTCTGCACTCTGACGCCTCTGGGTTGTCTGGAAGACGTTAGGAATCTTATAAAGGCACAATGTCTAAATTCAAACTTTAAGTGTGGTTTTGTTTTCTAGCTTACCTGTCTCTCCCCCGAAGGATTGCTGTCATTTTTCAAAGAGCGGTTTCCCAGCACACTGAGGTTTGCGCTTCCGTGGGACGATTTTAAAACTGCAAAATGAAGAAGGAAAAATGGCAGCTCAGGACAAAGCATGTGAATTAAATGATAACTTGATCAATTAAGTAGCTATTACATTGTATTTATACGCTTGGACAACCTGTAACTACACCATAGATATTAGCCCTGACTTGCTGTGCTCATTTCAACTTGAAAAGTTGTTGGAAAGTTTGAGAAACAAACATAAAGTCCACACCAGGCCAGTAGGTATGATGATTTTCTCAAATTAAATTCTGAATACAAATATATAAATACAGTATCAGCAGCGGAAGGAACAGGACAAACTTCATCAGAATGAAATGCAACAGGATAAACTTTTTTCAATGAGGCATCTAATCCGGCCATTCTTTATCTAAGGCTGAGTTAAGGTCAAACTGAAACAATACTTAGTATTCTCTTTTGTAGTCAAGTTTTGTGCATGCCATGGCTTTGTCCAGTGGCGAGCCGTCAGGGCCCTCTGTGAGGGCCTAAGATATTCTACAAAATAATATTAAAAAACATTTAAAAAATATTATTTTTTTTTAAGTCATATTTTTCATTAGTTTTACCAAAATAACTTGATTTAATTTTATTTAAAATAACATTTCTAAAGAAATAAATCCTTCGAATCTGCCTATTCAGTTTCTGTTGGAATGTGAAGGGTTAAATGAAAGAAGCTCGTCTCTGCGTGTTACTGTGAAGAGAGGAGCTGTTGGACGTCCAGGCGGTCCAGCTATGAATTCACAGAGCGCCCAGCTATAGTAACTGAACGAGAGAGTAATGTCAAATGACAGTACAATTGACCAATCATATATTCCCTCTAAATGGGTGGGTGTTATTATCACGGACTTTATGACAAGTTTCGCCCGCTGTGAAACTTTTCTTGTTTCCATAGCAACAACAACTTCCTGTCAACAGCGTTAACTCGCCTTCAAAATAAAAGCATGCCAAATTACACTTAAGACATACAACTGCAACGAAAGTAACAAACACAATGCAATATCCTTTTCAATTTCAAAGAACACAAATAGGGTTATTTACAGGTGTTGTTTTGTGTGGTAGAGGGTCGCTTTCATTGATGCGTTTTGCACCCCGGGCCGTTGTTTTGATATTCCGCTGAAGTATACGCTGTGACGTAATAACTCGAGGGAAGGGGTGGGGGTCAGAGGGCCTAGGTATAAAAGTCACGGCTCGCCACTGGCTTTGTCACAGTGGCAAAACAAAGTTTACAGTATAGAAACCTATTGAGTAAGATTAAAATTGATTTGAATTGCTTCAAAATATTGAGTTCAACCACCGTAAAACAAAACAATTAGTCGGCACAAAAGAGCAGAAAAACATCTGCAACTGAAATCTGATGTATTATGACGATTAGCCCGTGGGAGTCTACAAAGCAAATAACTGCCATTAAGTGTGCGTGTTGTGCTTAGAAGTAACGACAGAACCACAAATAGCGGAAGCTCAAAATAAGAAAATGAAGGGGTCAGTGAGGGGCCCTGGTTTTCTTTGAACAAAGAAAAATTAGCAGTGGTGTAATTACCTGGCTTTCCAGTCTTCAGTTTGTCCAAAAATTCTTTAGTCTTCTGAAGCAAAGTCGGAGGAATCTTATCCAGGACGATGACACTGTTGTCCTTCAAAGTCAGCATGATACGGTTCTGGTTCTGGTTAACGGTCTTCAAGTTCTGGTACAGCTAAGAAAACAATACAAGATACGTTGGTTGTAGTTTTATTCAATTAGTATGTTTTCCAATTAATAATAACTGCATACTTTAGGAGCCCATTAGTGTTATGCTGAGTAAGTCATTTACATGGTTTTATCCATGCATTTAACGGTTTACTTATGTTCTACTTAATCAAATTTTTTCCTCCGAGCCATTTGTTTACTTTAAATTTCTCATCCAAAAGTAGCATTTTTCAGTGTATTTGGATTTCTGTGCAGATTGCAGCACTTATTAGCCAGACAAAAACTAAGTAAACTAAGTCATGTTTTGGTTCACTTATGTGCAAGTGTTCTCCTTTATGACTGTCATTTCTCAAAATGTATAAGTCCTTCCCCATGAGTCATGACTGTCAAAAGTCCAGACTAAAATATATCTCTAAATGTTGGTGGGAATTCTTATGTATATGTGGGAAATATAGTCTTTGTATTGCGTTCCTAACTTAAATGGTACCTTCCATTCCTGGACATTTTACAGTATTGCTGATGCAAACGGTAAAAACATTGAGATTGACAAAGTAAATAATGGCCGAGTTAAGGAACAGGCAGAGAGTAAGGTGGTATGTTATTGCTTGCTATACAAGCTTCTCTTCAACAGCTACCATATCAACTGTTTTTCCAAAGTCTTTTGATAAGTGGTTGAAGGGAGATTCATCCATTACTGCTCTGAGGACATTTCTACAGATGAGACAGATGTCTGTATAGCGCTGTATCTCAAAATATAACATTGAAACATTTAAGAAAGGGTACTCCTTCAGAATCTAACGTTATGTTTAAGTCATTTGCAGTTGTCATTTTTGAATAACCACCAAGAACAGAGTTTGAATAATACCTGGAAAATTTTGGAGGCTCCACCACAGTTAAATCTTAGACACAGGTTGATTTTGTTGTCCTTTTCCAGAATCTCAAAAGTTCCCTCTTTCCATCTGGTGGTGCCCAGATCAAGGCTGGTAAGGCGGATCTTAACACTGGCGCCACCGCTGGAGAGTTTGGGCACTATGGTTGACATGGCTTACTAATATCCAGTTGGTGCACTTTGGAGGCTTGGACTTGTAACCAAACAAATCCTAAAACAAGAAGGAAATCTAATTAAATGAGTTTATTACACCACATTGTGTCATATATTACCCATCTCACAGTTCATGTTTATATAGAGTGGAGTATTAAAGGGACATGTTTTAACCATCTTGCCACCATAAACCGTTATTATTCCATCCATTTCTTTAAAAAAGGAGGCAAGAACTCAATGATAAACCATACCTGATTTAGATACATCTTAAGCACTTTTATTGCACCTGTTGTTAAACAACTTGTGTTACGTACACATATGATCAGCTAATAAACGATGTATAATGCATCCAAGCTAGCCCGCTTTGGCCAACGTTGTACAACTGAGCGCTTGTTGAAAGTCACAACAAACTTAAGTCGACCACAAGACACATACCGTTAGCACAACAGCTCATATTAACACAGATGATAAACTCACGGCAAATATGTAACTCACAGGGGTAAATGTCTCACAAAGTGTGAAAACTCACGCCACTTATGTTAGCTGGCTAGCGGTAAGAGTCAATGCAGCCTTGTATGCATTATCCTTCAAACTAGCCCAGCAAAGCGAAGATGCACGACACTGCGACCGGCGCTCATTACTATTGTCTTGGTTGCCATAATTATTACAATAATAAACGTCATACAATTGAGCTACCGGACAAAGTTACAAAGAAGCACCTAGGGTAACATTACAGCCAAGCCGAATGTCTGGGATGTAGCTGTCGTCCCCCCATCTATAGACGCTGAATGGATGGGGGAGGCCAACATTAGCTAGTCGGCTAGCAGGCTAGCGGGAACTAGCTAACTGGCTAATTTGCCTGATTGTAATTTGGGGATGAAAACAGGGTCACCCTTTGGTTAAACCTGCGCAGTTTGTTACCTGTCGATTATGTGTTTTCTTCTAGAAACTTGTATCTCACAGTATCGTTGTCGTAGGTCCTCCGAGAGCAGAACGTTTGTTTTGCCGGCATTCACCTGCTCCCAGTATGTATGTTGTTGACAGTGGACCCGCACACAACGCCTCGCAACACTGCGCGATGATGGCGGGAATGTGAAAATGTACAACGGAAATGATAACCGAGAGTGCGTCCGATCCGGTTCGACTGTGCTCTCGCGATATCTTAATTATATGTATTTAGGTTGCCACCATTGCCCGCAAAAAAACTCGCCATTGGATTATGTTTATTGTACAATAACGCTCAAATTTGAACTCTCGAGGCTGGTTTCTATCAAGAATTATCAAAAATATTAACGTTTTTTTACCGCAATGAAGTTACGTTGCTTGTAACGTTGATGTGCACGCGGAACTACTGGATTCCATTTGGCAAGACGTTGACGCTAGCAGCTAGCTTGGGCTAGCTGCCCTTACTTTGTGTTAATTACGTCAAATTTGTTTCATTGCTGCCACATTAGTTTGGCAATACACAACACGTTAGCTGAAGCAGTAGTTTAACAACACGGTTGGACCACAAAGAGCTTCAGAGAATGCTGGCCACGGGAGCTGTGAGTATCTAATTTCATTATAACGTTACAGAAAGCTATCAACCGTCTCAACACTCATCCCCCTTTTGTTATGGGGCTTTGATTGTTAATAGCATCTTGACAAATAATTTCTGACATTATTATACATACACATTGTGTTTACAGTCTTTACACTGAGTAACATATGTGCATTCATTCTAAGACTCCATTTTTGTATGGTTAACGTTACACCGTTTCAGCCATTGTAGATATTCTAGATGGCTTATATTTATTTATTTATTTATCTGTATTTCCCCAAAATCAGTCTGACAAATGTAGTATATTTAAAAATATAGGGATCACAACCAGAGGGGAAAATAAAGGTGTGTGGCTTTGAACAATGTTTGGTTGCAAAGTTTGCAATAACATCTCAGTAAAACTTCCCAATAAACACTCACAAAATCAGACACATTTTTATATATTTTCATAGCAATAATGTGGTGCCTTATTGTGGATGGGCCCACATATATTATACATATGATATGTGTTGTAGTAAGTGTCTTTACTAATGGTATCACATTGATACACAGTTTGTTTCCAAGGCTTAATTCATTTGATGATGGATACACTTGCTGAATATCTCCCCTTCCCCTTACAGGCTGTAACTAACGTCACAGCCCTGGCCCAGGTAGACCGGGAGAAGATCTACCAATGGATCAATGAGTTGTCCAGTCCAGAGACCAGAGAAAATGCCTTGCTGGAGCTTAGCAAGAAGCGAGAGTCTGTGCCAGACCTGGCACCGATGCTCTGGCACTCCTGTGGCACCATTGCTGCCCTGCTGCAGGTATGAACCATATCCCAACCCAAGCTGTAGTATCTCTTCAGTCACTACACCTGTATGTAAATGTCCCTTCTGTGGGGCGGATAAAGGTATTCTGATTCTGATGTTCATTATATCTGCTGTTGTGTGGCCTTGATGAAAAACTGATTTTGTACCTCGTCTTTTTCTTTCTCTTCATTAGGAAATAGTGAACATCTATCCATCTATAAACCCACCTACGCTTACAGCTCACCAGTCCAACAGGGTGTGCAATGCCCTGGCACTTCTGCAGTGTGTTGCCTCACACCCCGAGACAAGGTAATGGGAAGCTAATTCGATTCAAAATGGCTGTTTTACTTTTTTGTAACTAATTTATTTCTTTTAATGCTGATGAAGACAGGAAGCTTTCCTTTCCCACTGGACAAAATAACCCACTAACCTATGGCTTCTGTCTTCATTGGATATCAATCAATCAATTTCATATACTTTACTAATCCTAGGGGAAAATCAGGTTAACGGTAACAATCTGCCTGGGAGACATGACTCTGCGGTAGTCACAGTATGTTTTGTCTGTTCGTCTTCCAATGTGATGCTATCTGGCGCACGGTGATATAACAACAGGGGTTTGAACATTTCTTATAATTATCAAAGAACAACAAATTCTCAAAGCCACCTGACTCCAGAACAGTGTAGTTTTCTTTCGCTAATCGTTGTCATGAAAAACACTTCATTTATGACTCAACAGAAATAAAACTCCTTAATTTTTTTTTTTTTTCAACAATCAATAACTCTGTCTTTGAACATTTAAAAAAGAGGCTGAATAAGTAACGGAAACAAAAAACAAACACGCATAACATGTTCACTCTTCACCTACTTCTGGTGCTGCTGGTGCAATTGTGACGTCTAAAGTGACACACCAGAGAAAAAGAGATACTCGCCTTCTGGCACAGGGAAAATGGTCTTTTTTCTATTGGAAGCGGGTTTTCCTGTGTTAAAGACAATGCATATATGCCCCACTATTATAGCGGGAAAAAGCTTTTGTAATGCTACTTAAACTATAGCACCGGGACATTTGGTTTAATACCCTGAAACTCTCTTCAAATGTTTCTGCTATCATCTATAAGTGTCCTTGGGTACATGAAAAGCACTACAAAAATGTAAGTAATTAATATTATTATACAGAACACTGTCAAATATTCACTGGCAAACAATTTCAGTGAGAGTTGAATGTTTAATATGAGGGTATAAATATTTAGTCTAGTGGCCGTTTTATCCAAGGTTATATTTGTTAGGCAACTTAGTCTGCAAAGAGATTTTCTTTCTGAATTGTGTTTCAAAAGGTCAAACCTTTAGTGAAGACCTAATGTAGTCATGGAGGACGGGTACGTCTTGATGGTTTATTTAAACTAAATCACAGTATCCAAAATCACCTGGGGCCTCATTTATAAAGCCTTGCGTAGGATTCACTTGGGAAGGTTGCTTACGTAGGACAAAGCAAATAAATATGCACAGACATTTTCCGATTTATAAAACACTGCGTACCGGCGCAGGACTTGCGTACGGCATGTCCTACGCCGGTTTCCCTTTTTTATAAATCACAATCGACTCGAAATGCGGTGCAGCTTTTGCGGGCTTATAAATAGTCAAAGAAACGCCCATTCATTCATTCATTCATTCTGACTGACTGCAGGAAGGAGATCGCAGGAAATGACGACAGAACAGCTAAAAAAGACATCGTGTCAGATTCTGGTTATTTTGGGGAGGTGGAGATAAATCATATTGTTTGGTGGATGCAGTTTGAACCAGAGTAGCAGCATGGCGGCCGGATCGTCACCAACATAAATAAATAAGTGGTCCGAAAAAAAGTGAATGACAAAATACACATAACCTTCCTCAGGCAGTGTGTCAGTGCGTTTGTGCCGGGGACAGGAGACCCCCCCCATGATGAGAAACTGTAAGAAAGTAACGGGGGATCCCTGCGGATCTGAGTCAATTCACGTATATTTTTTTATTTGGTGGTATGTGTGCAGCGTCTCCACTCCCCCCCCCCCCCCCCCCCTTCAATCAATTTTTGTGAAAGAATTCTTCATATATGATAAATGAGAGGTAACATTTATTTATGGTATGATTTTCACACATTTCTCTCCATTCTTCCTTCTGCCGGTGTCGCAGTTTCTCGTCTCTCCCGTTTTTGTGCGTACGCATGGGTCAGAGTTTGCGTGGAGGACCGCACATTTTCCCATCAAGTTTTGTTTTTTATAAATCGCAAACATTGCTTAGAAACTGGCGAACGCCATCTTTTGAGCGTACGCACCGTTTATAAATGAGGCCCCAGGGCATCTTGACGGTCCACTACCGACTTTAAGACATTTCATTCATGAAAACAAATACACGACTAGACTTAATACAGTTCAACACGTTGTCACGATCACATGTTATCACACGGTCAAAAACGATCCATGCATCCTACCGGCTTTACGCCATTTAGACTCTTTGACATGCACAGTAGAGTCTGCTTGACTGCATACATCTCTGTCGTAAATAATTAAAACCTTAATTTAAGCATAGTCCAAAAACATGATTTCATACTCAAATGAAATTCAGAGGAAATTCAACTGTCTTGCCATGGCTCTTACATTTAGTGGCTTTTAAAGTTAATGCCTCACAGCGAGGCCTGTCACGATAATTAATTTAGTTGGACGATACATTTTCCCTGAAATTATTGCGATAAACGATAATATTGTCGGCACCGTTGTAAGACCACTTTAGACCACTGACATAATGATCATATATAATAATAATTCAAGTACATCCTTTCAAACAGAACTTTTTATTGAACATCCAACATTGCAAATTAAATGTGAAATAATATTCAAATATATAAATGATATATAATAAATAAATAAAATTATAGAAAACTAATTAAATCACACACAACCTAAACAATACATTAAATAGACTCAGGCTGGAAAACAGATCTCTCTCTCGCTCTCTCTCTCTCTTTTTATATATATGAATATGAGCACACATTATCTCACAGGCAAAAAAAACCTCCTTTTTAAAACAACAGTCAGGTGTACAGCCCTACTGTCCATACAAAGACCCAGATGCCTCAACAGGCCATATCCAAATCTGTATTTCAAAGATTTCGAGCAAGGAACACCAACATGTTTGCATTGTCGGGCAAATGCATCTTTGATTGCAAACTGTAGGGAAGGTGGGGGCTCTCCATCTCCAGCTGGGACAACGGAATGGGGTGGTTGTGTTTCAGGTGCAGTTTAAGGTCGGTCGTATTGCTAGCTTTTGTTGCTACCTTTTTAAAACAAATGCGACACACCGCCCGGCTCATTGAAGTCCGTAGGTTCGCCTCGTTGATTTGGCTTAAATCCAAAATATTCCCACACCGGAGATGGAGTTAGGTTTTGCAACCACTTCCATTTAACTTCAAATTCCACTCGAGTATGTCACACGTGGTCTCCTGCTTGTCTCTATATTATTAATTTGGCTGCTACACTGCTGCACACAGAGTGTCCTGACCTGGCTGTGTGCGAGCCCCGCCAGGCCGGCAGCCACAGCGCGCCGGGCCGGTAGAGTGGCCGGTCACATCTTTATGTAAACAAACACGCATGTAAACGGCAATTTTTCGAGGTCAGAAAAGTTATCGAGTTCATTTGTATTTATCGTACGCGACAGGCCTACTCACAGCTGATGATTCTATCAGGCATGACTTTTGACTCATTTTAAATGTGTAGATGAAAGAGCATGTCTAACAAAGAAGAACTTGGACTTTAATACATTTTCTTTGTGAAGGTAATTACTTGTAATGTTATTAAAGTGACCTTGTTGCTTCTGTGTGATATTTGCTGTGTATTTGTGTTTGTCTGCTCACATTGATTCAAACCCTTTTCCTTCTGTGTTCCTCCAGGTCAGCTTTTCTTGCTGCTCACATCCCTCTTTTCCTCTACCCTTTCCTGCACACTGTGAGCAAAACACGTCCGTTTGAGTATCTGCGACTCACCAGCCTCGGAGTCATAGGTAAACTCTACTCCTGCTCAAGTGTTTTTCTTTCTTTCTTTAAGATAAAACGGTGTCACATCAAGCTGTCTTTGTGTGTTTTCCACAGGTGCCTTGGTGAAAACCGATGAACAAGAAGTGATAAACTTCCTCCTCACCACTGAAATCATCCCGCTGTGTCTCCGCATCATGGAGTCAGGGAGCGAGCTCTCCAAGACAGTACTGAACTCTTCCACTAACTTATCATGCAGTCCTGTCTCACATTTATGTTGGTGACGATCCGACCTCCATGCTGCTCCCCTGTTCAAACTGCATCCACCAAACAATATGATTTATCTCCACCTCCCCAAAATAACCAGAATCTGACACGGTGTGAGATGTCTTTTTTAGCTGTTCTGTCGTCATTTCCTGCGATCTTCTTCCTGCAGTCAGTCAGAATGAATGAATGAATGGGCGTTTCTTTGACTATTTATAGGCAAATATGGGAGTTACGTGAACCCCGCAAAAGCTGCACCGCATTTCGAGTCGGTTGTGATTTATAAAGGGAAACCGGCGTAGGAAGTGCTGTACGCACTTTCCTCGCCGGTGCGCAATGTTTGGTGAATCGGAAAATGTCGGAACATTTCTGTACCTATTTTTTGGATTTCTACTACGTAAGCAACCTTCCCACGTGAATCCTACGCACGGCGTTATAAATGAGGCCCCAGCTCACTGCTATTACTAACTACTCACTAAATACTGTACATCAACAGTTTGACTCAAAAATGATTTTATTTATCTATAAATTCCTGTATTGCGTCCACAAAGAAAAAGTAGTCCTTGATACTGCATAGCAACAGCTAGAACTGCAGCAACTATTTAAACGCTGGAAGAGCCCATACTGTCTTCCCTTTAGGTTGTACTTCCTGGCCATCTTTTTCTGCTGATTGCTCTGTGTTTTTGACTTCATTTTGTTTTTCAGGTTGCTACTTTTATACTGCAGAAGATCCTGTTGGATGACACAGGACTGGCTTATATATGCCAGACATACGAACGTTTCTCACATGTGGCCATGATCCTTGTAAGTAGAAACCTATTGATGAGATTGACCTTCCAAGTCTCTCTGCGAGGTGTGACACTTGGCATCAATTGTCACAATATTGTATATTAATATTTCATGTTCTTCTTTGCAGGGTAAAATGGTTCTCCAGCTCTCTAAGGAGCCCTCCGCACGCCTGCTGAAGCACGTTGTCCGCTGCTACCTTCGCCTCTCAGACAATCTCAGGTAAAGCAGTGTTTTACAGATGTACAGTCTGGGGTCACCTGTTTAAACTGTGGCTCTTGATTGCATGGAGATTTGTATAAAGACATGACCAGTCCCTCCCCACTCTCGAGACAGGGTTGAGACTGACTGTCCGTTTAATGCAGGAGCAGCCTGTGATCAGAACGTAATGTTTGCACACATATTTTTATTAGATAAAGGTAAGGAAATACATGAACTGCTATTATGACAATTACATTTTCTTTGGATTTCTTAAAAATAGAAATCCTTACAAATGCTATAAAAAAATATTTTAAAATCATATACACATATCAATTTGCTGTTTTTAGTTGCTGGTACTACTAATAAAGCAATTGTATGGTTTTGAACTATACCATTATCTTTATCCAAGACATTTCATAAGACATTTTTACTAGTAGAGGAACACCACTTTCCTGCTAATCAGAAATCAGAAATATCTGGGTCCGGCACTGAACCTTGTGGAACCCCATGTGGTCAAATCAGATTTGTCATTTTTGGTGTAACATTTTTGACCAATCCACAGTATGCTACCCCTAATTTGATGTGAACGGCCCTACGGTTTATTCTTTATTTTGTATTGCTGTGGGTTTTGCTTTGCGTGCAGCTCTTCTCCACCGTATATGACAGACAGCATGGGATTCTGCTTGTCCTGCGGGAAAGCTCTGCAGATTTTTTTTAAATCTACCAATATTTTGTCTACCCACCAGATAGATGAAATACAGCACATTTGATCTATAATGCATATCAGGAAAGCATATTGTAGAATGGTTGTTCTCGTAACATATATTAGTCCGTGATGATTATCAGGAGAACCTTTATAAATAGCAGAAACGTATCTGAGGTGTATGTAATATTGCTATAATATGATGTTAAAAGTATTGGCATCGACATATTCCTAAAGTATCATAAGTAAAAGTACTTAGAATAGAAGTATAAAGTGAAAATAATCAGTTCAGACAGGAAGGAACTCAAGCATGATTTACCTCAAAGTTATGCTTCAGTACAGTCTTTAAGGCAATGTACTTGTGACTTTCCACCACGGCCTCTCGCTTTGGTGCCACCAAGTGGAGAAGCTGTGTTTTTTTTACGGTAAGCGGTTGCTTACAGAAGTGTACATTATTTTCTGCTGTGTTTGTTCCTCAGAGCCAGAGAGGCCCTGCGTCAGTGTCTGCCCGACCAGCTGAAGGACAGCACCTTCGCCCAGGTTCTGAAGGACGACACCACCACCAAGCGCTGGCTGGCTCAGCTGGTGAAGAACCTGCAGGAGGGCCAGGTTACCGACGCCAGAGGCATCCCACTGGCCCCCCAGTGATGAGGAACAAAGTGTGTGTTTACTGCTTACACAGACTCATCCCTCTCTAGATTTTGTAATTTTTGCCAAAGTGGCTCTCAGACTGTCTGCAAAGGGAAGGACATAATAGAGGAATGTTTGCTTTTGGATAGATCATTTACTCCTTTATTTTCTGCCAGTATGTCACTTCCACACAATAAAAATCTGTTTTTTAAGAGCTTGTCTGATCGCAGATTTTTAAGGCCAATACTGATACCAGGCGACTGTGGCTGTGAGGGAGTGCGGTCGTCTTTCAACCGGAAGGTTGTGGGTTCGATCCCAGCCCATGCAGTCAACATGTCGATGTATCCTTGGGCAAGATACTTAACCCTGAGTTGCTCCCGATGGCATGGCCAACGGTGTATGAATGGGTGTGAATGGGTGAACGACATGTAGTATATAAAGCACTTTGAGGGGTCTTAAAGACTGGATCAAGCGCTATATAAGTACAGTCCATTTACCATTTAACTGATATTTTCTAATAAATTCAATCCAGTAATAATATGTTGACTGTTAATTGTTTATTAGTTTAGTTTATTTTTGGGGCAAAATCCAAAAGGAAAACATTTCTAAATTAGTTATTTTTATAAACATTAAAGGAATTTTTTTATCCGTACATTTCACAAAAAATTATAATTAACTATAAATAACAACGGAAAAATCCATTAAAATGTAAATTAGAAAACATATGTGCTACATGTAAATTAAAATGCATCCTTTATACATTTACTGCTGATATTGCTGTATTATTGCATTATCAGCAATAAAAAGTGTTTTGCAAAATATCGGTCAGCTCTTGTTTTTTCCCGGTTAGTTCTGTAACTTTTTGTTACCTTCCTTTTCAAAGTTGGAACTGTTAGTTTTTGAATTTCAAGTCAGACTTTTTAATCTCATTTTGCTAAGCCTCTGTCAGCTGATATTACTGTAGTAAACGGAAGAAGTATTTCTGTATATTATTTTTAAGGGCTTTAAGTATTTTGTCTCGGTAATACATACATTGAGTTGAAGCTGGTGTTGTTGAAGATATTTCATAAATAAACAGTTTTTCACACATCCTGGGAGGTTCTGTCAATTAACTAATCAATTGAGTGATAAGAGATTTTGTCAGGATAATCTTTTTTTAGTTGATTGTTACGGTGGCCGACGGGGTGCAAACGCGCCCTAAACATTTCCATCTGGAGAATCCCGCTCGTTAAAAAAAAAATGCAAATATTAAAACACATATGAGCCAAAACGCATGCAAATGAAGAAACATCATCACCACAGAAAACTATAACCAACTTTACAAAACATGCGCAGTGTTTACTAAAAGCGATGCATATACAAAACAGAAATGGGGACACGGAAAAGTGATAGTCCTACTAAAACTAACACTTATGGTAATATTCCAACAACAATGAAAGTTGGTCAACTTTATAAATCCAAGAACGTCGACAAGCGTTTGGGCTGTTATAGTGAGTTTGCAAATGTCGGCCGCCGTAGTTTTAAAACGACAAAAAACAAACATTAGTGAACTGGTTGTAAAAAACCTGGTTGCAAGGACAATGTTTCTGTTTCTTGAGGCCAAAGTAGGTATTACAACAACAAACACAAAAAGCAAATCAGCCGAGAAAATATTTTCTTCCACAAAAAGGACAAAGAAAGATTTAAATGGTTAAAAAAAACATGCGTCCGGCATCACTAACCCTAACCTTGTTTCTACCTGTAAAGTCTTGGCAAAACATGAGAGAAAAAAATGATATTACGCTTTTATCCAAAGCGATTTATACTCAATTCCACAGGAGCAATTTGGGGTGAAGTGGCTCAGGGACACAACCACGTGTGACTGCAGTGGGACTCGAACTTGCTATCCTCTGATTCGAAGATCAGCGCATTAACCCACTGCGCCACACGCCTCCCATGCATATTATATATACATAGGATTTGGAAAATTGATAACCGGAAAAATGATTCTCACTTTCCTTGCAGGGCGTCTGTTTACGGCACTGCAGGTTAGCAGTATTTTGAAGAGGTGTCATTGTCACTATATGTAAAGTGCTTCAAGAGGGTCTTTTTCATTGGTTAATATTGTATGAAGCTCTATAGTGCATTAAAAGTTATCTTCAGCTCATGTTTTGTCGGACTGATGGGAAATTGTCTCACCTGCTCACTGAGTGCTCACTCTAACTCTAATTAACCTTACCTTCCTTTCACCAGTACATTAGCAGGCCCCATGAGATGAGATGGGCAGCTTCCATTGCTAGAGCCTTCCATTTGTGAGCAGTTCCATTCCCCAGGGGAGATGCTCCTAAGTATCCTAAGTATCAGGTGCTTTTTGGTTTGTTTTCCCTACATGTGGGAAGAGCTACATTGGCTTAAGCCATTATAAGGACCTTTCAAATGAAACAGTGCGTTAGCTGGATAATGGGAAAAGTGATGTTTTCCTTTTTATGTTGCTATTTTGGATTCAGACGTCCACATCCGCACCCACTGAAATTCCAATTTATTTGCATGTTAAAACAGATTAAACTATAATCAATGCATTTTCAAATGCACGTCAGACAGTAGAGATGTATAGTTTAAAGTGAACACTGTAATAAAAAACCGCATCTAAACAGTTGTCTATCACAGGGGGGAAATAAGTATTCAGATCTTTTGCTTGGTAACAATACCACATTGTAAAATACTCCATTACAAGTACAGGTCCTGCACTCAAAATCATACTCACATCAAAAATATACTTAAAGTACAAAAAGTTAAATGAATAATTATGCAAGTAATTTCATATATGTTTTATTTCTGAATTATAATCTAGGTATGTTCATGTTTTGCTTGTGGTAAATATGGGGATGAATCATAATATGTAAATTCATTTGTATTGTATATTAATGAAAAAAATGCAAAGTAACTCATTCTGTCAAAAGAAATTCTGAAATAGTCAAGTAAAGTACATATACATCAAAAGTACATTACATTCCACCAATGACCAACAAGGTCTCTTCTCTGCAGAATGGCATACTGCCAAGTTGTTCGGTGTAGCCCTTTATCAGCCTCTGCTCAGACGCAATCTTTTGATATCAAATGTTAAGAGTCTTTATCATGCACAACAGAGTATAGCTTATTTCTCATTGTTCTATGACTTGGCTTCTTTCCCTGACACAGCAGACCTTTTTCCCAGGATTGTGTGAGCCGTTATCAGAGCTGATACAGAGTCCCTCAGCGGAGCGTCAACTATCAGCCGGAGGATGAGGGAGAAAGACAGACAGAGTGAGAGGAAGCAGACAGGGGGGAGTGACCCTTTACCAGATGTAGAGAGGGGTCTGCGGATGGCGGAGTGAGGGAGTGGCAGGGAAGGAAGGAAGGCAGGCTTGGGGGGGGGGGGAGCAGAGCGTACCAGTGTGCGGCAGCAGCGACTAGGGAATCAGGTTTCCTGGAGGCAGCAGTCAGAGGGAGGAGAGAGGAGGCAGAGCCAGATTTCCCTTCAGACACTCCCAGTCTTTAAGACCCTGAGCTCAGCTAACAGTCCCTGGACTGTCTGGATCTCAGTGTACGGAGCCAGTACACACACCCCTACATTTATCCAGCCATCCAGGGTCCTACCCCTCAGTATCTGAGGACTTCCCTGGGACAGCTGTCTCCTGAAGAGGACCCACCTCTGGACTCACAGTAACCCCTGTGAGGTCTGTACTTTTGGTACGTATAACTCTTTACCCCTATGAATCAAAAGCTAGTTGTAGGTTATGTGACTCAGTCCTTCTTTTTTTAGCTGCAGTTGCAGAGAGGCTTTGCTGAAGGGATGCTTTTCTGTCTCATAGTTCTGCCTCTGGTTCTAATTAACTGTGCATTATCCTCCCTCCCCTTGCAGTTTGGAGTTATATATGGATTTTAGAGGGCTTACAGTGCCGCCTGACTTATTTGTTGAATTCTTCACGTAATTGCGTGCAAGAAAAATGCAGTGAATATGAGGACACAGATCCTCACTCTACAGAGGAAATGAAGCATTCCTGTGATGAAGGAAACAGATTTGAAGTAGAAGCACACAAGATAAAAGTACCATGACTGAGCTGTGCAGTCCCACTTTCCAACCTGTCTGTATGCACATTAGTCATGTCTTTGTGTGTTTGTGTGTGGTCAGTCTGAAGAAGTGGCCTTGTGTGACTCATCTGGCCTCAGGAGACACTTCAGCATGGCCCCAAAAATAAAACATAACGTGACCTATTGCAGCTTAGAAGTCTGCTTGTTATGCATGAAGGAGGGCTTGTTGATCTTTTGAGAGTAGGATCTGAAAAACTTGGATGTGAAAGAAAAAAGTCTTAGACGCGGCTCTGCAGTGAAAGCACAACCCATAAAAGCTCACTGCTCATGGAGCAAATAGCTGTGGAAAATAACTCTCGCTTTCATGGTCAGTCTGTTTTTGCAGTAGGAGTGTGATATTAAATTGTGAAACAACTGTGAAAGCATTCCTTGGTTCATGTCAGTCATACTGTGGTGAGAACTCAGTTTAATTCCATTTAAACTTGCCAGGGAGGGCTGGCACAGGGGATTTAGAAATACTCAGGGCCCAAGGTTAGATCTTGTTGTTTCAGGAGACAATGAAAGGAAAGGATAGCTGTCTGACAGGAATACAGATATACAGACTTTAGAAAACCTTCCCTTTCCGGAAGTCTTTTATCCACATTTATCAGCCAACAACAGAGATAGCACTTTCACTGATAAGCAGCACATTTGCCTCATTCTGTTTGGGTTTCTTGGCTTTTAAAAAGATGGTGTAAGGGTTCAAAGGATTGGATGGTTTACAAAACACTCAAATTTATGATTTTTGGCCAAAGGAAGGAGTTGACTTGAACTTTGTGAAACTATGGTCTTGTGTAACTCAGTCTAAGCAGAGTAGTTCCTTTGAAGTTACTCCCATACACATTTTTATCTGGCCCACATATTGCTTTATGTTTTCATCATATTTTGGCCCACCAAGGTAAAGAAGAATCGATGAACTTGCATTGAAGAAGGTTTTTGGAATCATGCCACTCTAAGTGTCTTAAAAGCATGCTCACATTTGAATAAGGCTTTGTGTATCGGACATGGAAGTCCCATCAGCCTTCAACTGTTTGCTTTGGGATGTTGTTGTGATTCATAATTGTTGGTCTCATTTTGAACCAGAGCATCTGCGGATTAATGGATGTACCCCATTCAATGGCAAAGTTGTTGGGCTTTTTTTTTGTCAAAACAGAAACATGAACTTCATGATGCATTCAATTACAAGTCACAGCAGCACCCAAGTCATTATGATATAACCTCTGGGAACCATGAATGTCTGAAACAAATGTAATTGTTGTTAATCCTGTGGTTGATATACAGTCTGGTACAAACAACAACATCACAGTCCCTATAGGGCCACGCGGTCAACATGGCTAAACAAGTTTGACATTATGTTACTCTTTTGTATGAAACATGAAAGCTCACTTTTTTTGTGGTATATTCTTGTAGCATTTTGTCATATATCAAAAATAGTTATTGCAATTCAATCACGTGCAGGTAAATCAAAATGTAAAAAATCTGTCTTCTATTGATTTTATGAGATACATCTGAGGTGAGCACACAATGCTGAATGTGTTTTTTTCTTTGTCAGCACACAGACTGCAGGACTTGCCATGCTCCAGCCTCTCAGTCTAATGAGTAAAGATTGATTGTGAGTGGATTAAGACCTAAATGCTGACTCGCCCTTCTTGGCATTTATAGCCTTTACTGTACAATATCATTGGACATTGTTCCAGTATATATTCTTTCTCAAGAGGAGGTCATGTTAAAGGTGGGGTATGTAATTTATTTCAGAAACACTTTTTGTTATATTCCATGGAATGCTCTTAACATCCCGATAGCAATGAATATCTTAAATGCTTTGACAATAAATACATAAAAAACACTTTTAATAATATCATCTCTGGAAGCCGTGGCGCTGTAAAAAGCACGACAAATAATCTGAGCCGGCCCGGCTAAAGTAACTGGACGGCCTACCTGCCTGTCAGCCTTCCATCTGTGCACAAACTTATCTCGTGCCCTCATTGGTCATGTGCGCGTTCGTGTGTGTTGGAGGAGGGGCTCTGGAAGGAAGTCTGAAGGAAGAGGCAGATTGTTTCGGCTCCGTAGTTTCAAATTCTAGCGCACTCGAGCTGGTTTCTCCAAAATGACATACCCCACCTTTAAGCAGACCTGGAGCTGGCAACGTTGTCAAGTGCACTCAAGACAAAAGTTTATGTATTAAAAATCAATTATTTATGTGGAAAATAAAACAGAACATGAAAGAGAGTAGAAGATAATGGAGACCGTTTGACGCTGCTGCAGTTTTTATAGACGTAATGGGCATACTGCAAATATGGCTACTGATTTTATTATTTGTATCATTCAATAGGTTTAATCGTTTTTTCCCCATCTTTTTTCTTTTCATTCTTTAATTTTTAAGTATGTTTGATTTTCACTTAATTGTGGTATTCTATACCTGCTTTAGTGTTCAAAACATGTCTATTTCCCCTTATTTTAAAGCATTGTGTGCTGCATTTCTTGCATAAAAGGTGCTACATAAATACATTGTTGTACTGATAGTAGTTTTGTGAGACACTTTATCATTCTGAATCAGGGTGTTGCTGAAAGTGTGCTCAGCAAACCCTCTGTGGACAGATGGAGATTAGTATTATGCTGTAATTCTTTGTACTGAGATAGTATATGAATCAGTTGAATTAACAGCTTTTAGAGCTTTTACAAAATCCACATTGTTTGGAAACAGAGAAAAGCTTTGGAATAATTCACCGACATCTGTTTCTCTTTAGCAGCACATTTCCATTGGCATGATTCAAGAATAGCAATGGATCCTGAAGGTTCACGTAAGTAAATGTTATTCACTTTGACTGATGATAGAAAAATGGTGATGATTTTGAAATCTGTTAGAAGGTTTATGTGCTATTAAGAAGTTGAGCTCAGTTTTATTTATCCTAACTGAATCCCTTATGACAGTACAGTACCTGAGGTGTGACATGATCCTTACCTTTGACTTTTTACATGACTACTGTGCAGGCATCCAGGATGACCCACATATCAAGGTGATGATGGCAGGGTCGACTCTGAGAAAAGTAAAGTCACGTTCATGGAAGAAGCAGCGACATTTCCGCCTCCTGGAGGACGGCATGACTATCTGGTACAAGTCCAGATGGGCAGGAATGGGCCACTCCACCTGTGAGTGCTTCAACATGTGCACATGTTAGCATGCATTATGTACTGAAATATTAACTGTTGTTTTATTCATATGATCCAGCCAGTCTCTGAATAAAAAGTCCACATTATAATGCATTGGGTTCCAAGAAATGTGGGGGTCAAATGACATGTTAAATACAGAATACAAACACTTTTTTCTATTGGAAAATCTGGAACTCAACCTCACGGTCCTATCATTTCTCCAAGTCTTAAAGTGTTAGGGCTACAGTGGCTGTACCAAAATACAGACAAAGGGACAAGCAAGTGGGTGAAAGGGATGTTTTTTATTAGCACGCTTACGTAAGTTGCTGTAGGGGAAAAGGGGGTCCGGGGTTAAGCTGGCAAGCTGGCTGGAGGAGTTAGAGGGACTGGCAGGGTTTCCATGTATGGCAACAATCCAGCAGATACTTGGTATTGGAGCAGGATTCAGTAGAGAAGGAGCTAACTTGATTGATAGGTAGGTGTGCTGATTACTGATTTTGCCCAGGTGATTAGTGAGAAAGACAAGCGAGGGAAGTTGTTTTGCAGAAAGTTAGATATACAGATCACCCCCAAGTCTGTACAGTATTTGAAGCTAGCAGTTTCATAGATTAGCTTAGCCTAGCTTACTGTGTCAAAAGTGGGGTTAACAGCTAATTGGGACTTTAATCGGAGGGTGATCAGTGTGGGTTGACAGCCGGTTTTGATATGAGCCATGACCCCTTTCATAAAGCTCCATAATGGGAGGTGCAACAGGGCAGTATTAGCCTTTGTGTTAATTAAACAAGCATGTTAAATACAAAGTGTAAGACATGCAGGTAGATACATGTTGTTCCCTAAAGACAGAGCCATGCTTCAGGGTTCAGCTACATACAGTACTAACATGAAAGTTGTTTCTTTGGGCCGTCTAGGGGCCACTTGGCTATGGCGAAAACATTTATTAATTTTCATCTCTAAAGTACAATATCACCCATAATGGGTCCTATAATACTCAATCGTGTGTCCCGTGTAGAGAAACCCTGTGTTCTAATCTTATTTAAGTGCTTAATCAACATAAGCATTGAGTCAGGCCGTGTTTGTTTCTAGGCATTTGTGATAGTAATGGAGCTGCCATGTATTGTTTGGGTTATGAGGAAGCCACAAACAATTGTATTGGCCCAGGGGTCCTGTTAAAGTTAACTCCAACTGTGACATAGCTCAATATATACAGAACTTAAAGTCCCTAACAACAATGGTTCCTGACCAAGAATACAAAGTTATTATGACAGATATGTGGAAATACAAAATACAATAAATCACTATAATACAAATATACCTTTTAGATTTAATCTGAGATCTGTTATTGGGTATAAGCATGAGCAGTGCAAATTAGACAATAGAAATAGTGTAATCCTCCAAACACTGAACCTTCCCCATGTCTCAGTCTCAGTCACAGAGATGGAGGCAGTGCGTGAGGGCCACCAGTCGGAGGTCCTGCTGAGTACTGCTGAGGAGTTCCCTGCTGACCTCTGCTTCACCTTGGTGTTTCACGGTCGCCAAGGCAACCTGGACCTTGTGGCTGAGACGCCAGAGGAAGCTAAGGCCTGGATCCAGGGGGTGCGCAAGCTGATCCACAAGGCTAAAAACATGGATGAGAAGGAGAGGCTGGACCAGTATCCTTTCACTGGATTACTTTGTTTGGTATAATATAAAAGACAGTATCTTTAACAGTTTAGTCTGGTGTTATCTGGTGCCCAACACTGGCTCATTTGCTGTCTTCTCTGAACAAGGCAAAGTAGTCTTGCTAGACCCATACATTACCCATACCCATTCTTTTTTTCTAATGTTAAAGGTGGGGAAGGTAAGTTTGAGAAACCGGCTCGAGATACACTTTTTGTTATACTCCATGGAATGCTCTTATGGAATGCTTTGACAAAACATCCATAAAGAAATATCATCTCTGGAAGCCGTGGCGCTGTAAAAAACACGACCAATCATCTGAGCCGGCCCGGCTAAAGTAACTGGATGGCCTACCTGCCTGTCAGCCTTCCATCTGTGCACTAACTTATCTCGTGCCCTCATTGGTCATGTGCGCGTTCGTGTGTGTTGGAGGAGGGGCTCTGTAAGGAAGTGGCAGATTTTTTCCGGCTCTGTATTTTCAGATTCTAGCGCACTCGAGCTGGTTCTTCCAAAATTACCTACCCCACCTTTAATTAGCCAGAAAAAAAACACCAAACAAACAACCGCAAATATTTTTTTAGCTCACAAAGTTGGAGTTTTTTTCATCGGGTTTCTTAATAGAGCTCCTTTGAATTGTTGTTGCGTCCTATTTTGTGTAAGGTCTTTTCCCTTAGCATCTTCTCAGGTGGGTCTGGGACTGGTTTAAGAAAGCTGACAAAAACAAAGATGGTAAGATGACTTTCAAAGAGGTGCGGAAACTGCTGAAGATGATGAACGTGGAAATGAGTGAGGACCATGCTTTCCATCTCTTCACGGTGAGCTTTCTAACTTCTTTGGATAAGGTTACTTCTTCTGGAACCTGCCTCCCTAAGGTGGCTTTTTTTTGGTGATATATATTTTTGAGTCTGATCTAAATCGGTTTTCCTCCTGTGTTTACGAGTTAACGAAAGGTGAGAAACATATTTTTGCCAGTAAATTATTTCTATGATTTATTATTATTATTTTTTATTTTTTTATTTATTCTACTAAAATCATACAAAAACAAAAACGTATAATTCATACACACAAATGAACAAAATTAGTAGAAGCGGGAGGGCTGAAGCATAGCTTATGGGGAGTAGCCCTCCCGTGCATCATCATTAGCATCAATATAATAATGGCATTTATTTCGTCAAAAACGTATAGAAATTAAGGAGCACAAAGAAATAAAGAAAACTAATGAAAACTGAGAAAAATAAAAGTTAGGGCAAGAAAAAAGTAATTGCATATATAAGTAATACTGGGAATATCCAATACTTGTTAGCTGGAGTTATCTGCAAATATAATTGTTTTTACTTTAGTTTTGAATTGATGATGACTAGTAATACTTGAGAGGTCTGGGTGAAGTCCATTCCACGTTCTAACTGCGATTATGGATCAGCTGTGTGATTTGATGGTTGTTCTACAGGGCTTGCAGTTAGGATGCCTGGTTGGGTATTTCCTGACTGTGGTTTGGAACTGCTTTTGAATGTTAGGTATTTTGTTATGTTGTGCATAATCAGTACTGTTTTAAGCTTTACTATATCAACACATTTGAATAGATTGAGTTTTTTAAATATGGGAGTTGTGTGTTCATATTTACCAACACCACAGACTATTCGTAATACTTTTTTTTGAGATGTTATTATTTTTGTAGATTTGTTGAGTATGTGTTTCCCCATATTTCGGAGCAGTAATAAAGGTAAGGGAGAAATAGACTGTTATAAAGAGTATTTTTTCCTCGAGAATGTTCTTAGTACGATATAAAATACCTATTGTTTTTGACAGTTTAGTTTGTACATAATTGATATGGTGCTTCCAGTTGAGTTTTTCATCAACAATGAGTCCAAAAAATGTACATGCACCAACTTTCTCTATCTCAGTATTGTAAATCCGTATAATACAGTCATTTCTACTCTCAGACTTTGTATTGAATAACATGTCATTTGTTTTGGCCACATTAAGGGATCATTTATTAACTGCAAACCAGTTACATAGTATTTCTAATTCTGCATTCACAATTTTAACAAGATCACCAAGATTATGATGGGAGCAGAGAATGGTGGTATCATCGACAAACAAAATGAATTTTAACATGTCGGAGGTGTTGATAATGTCATTAATATAAATCAGGAACAGTTTTGGACCTAAGATTGATCCTTGAGGGACTCCACATGTTATAGGAAGATTGTTTGATTTCGCCTCGTCTATGTCCACATATTGTAGCCTATTTATCAGATAACTCTTGACCCATTCTTTGGCTTGACCCCTTATGCCATAATGTTCTAATTTGTGTAGCAGTATGGTATGGTTCACAGTATCAAAAGCCTTTTTAAGGTCAATGAATATACCAGCTGTAATCATTTTTTTCTCAATGTTGTTGGTCATTTCTTCAACCAGTTCAATTACTGCTGAAGAAGTAGAGTGATTTTTCTGAAATCCATATTGGCTGGGGCATAGTATATTACATTTGCTCAGGAATGACTCCAGACGGTTGTTAAAGAGTTTTTCCAGGATTTTTGAGAATTGTGGTAGTAAAGAAATCGGTCTATAATTATTAAAAATAGATTTAGATTTGAAAACCGGAATCACCTTCGCGATTTTCATTTTATTGGGAAAAATACCTTGTTGGAACGATTTATATTTACTAGGGGGGCTACAATGTTTGGTGCAACTTGTTTAACAATATTAAATTAATGTTTTTAATTATTAGTTCATCTGTGAAAAAATAGTTGAATTCAGTATTGAGTGTTGACTCACTTTGACCAAGAGGCTGAAGTGCACCTCTACCTGTGATACATGAAATGTTTTTAATTGGCGCCAATAGCGCTTTTATATTTTGTGTACTTTTAGCTCTCCAGCTTCTTATGGCCAACATTTCAACAAAACACTTTTTGGACCAAAAAAAGTGAAACCTTCCAAAGGTTTCTGTTAACAGATGAAACAAATCCTTTTTATCCAGGCAAAGGATCCAAACACTTTCCTCTCCTGTTCTGAAGGCATGAACACAGGCGAGAAAATTATTCAAATCAAAATTAGAAAATGGATAATCCGAATTTTGATTTCCAAACCCAGACACCATGTAACAAAATCTAAAACATGTAGGTGCAACAAATAAATGACTAAAGCCTTTTTATTTCCACAGATGGCAGACAAGTCGGACAGTGGCTCTTTGGAAATCGAGCAGTTTGTCTATTTCTACAAGATGCTGACTCAGCGGGATGAGGTGTGGAAGGTGTTCCAGGACTACTCTGGAGATGGAGAGAAGTTGATGTTGGAGGAGCTGGAGAACTTCCTGAGCATGGAGCAGCAGGAGGGAGAGAAGAGTTCCCATGCCCAGGAGCTGATCAACCGCTACGAACCATCAGAATCAGGTAAAGATGTCCGTGACTGGCAGAACTGCGGTTTTCGTTGACGTCCCACATGATTTCTGAGGACAGGCTGGAGTTTAAGAGGAGTTGGCCAGTTGCCCCAAAAATACAGTCACAAATGATTGATGCAGTATTAGCAACATGTATAAGCTATTCAAATGAAAAATGCATTATTGGATATTAATATTTAGTACTCTGTGTTTTTCCAGAGAGTGGTTGCAGGTGATAAAGGGTTGATATTAGCATTGCATGGATGAGGTGGGAGGACCTCAAACCGTTTTTTTCATTTCAAAATGCTTCATGAGCAATAGGGTTAACCATTTCAGTAATATTATATTGTAATGCAAATATGTTTTTGTATTCCGCTTCCCGAGGTCACCAGTCAGTTATCTTGTTTTCTTGATGCAACAAAATTGTGTCAACTTTTATTTGGAGTATATTTAGATTTGTTTGTAAGTTCATTTAAACCTGGATTGTGCTCTTGTGCAGCCAAGAAGCAAGGTGCCATGTCCTTAGATGGCTTCCAGATCTACCTGTGCTCCCAGGAGGGCTCCATATTTAAACCTGAGCTGCGGGAGCTTCACCAGGACATGAGCCAGCCGCTCAGCCACTACTTCATCTCCTCCTCACACAACACCTACCTCCTGGAGGACCAGCTGCGAGGACAGAGCAGCCTGGAGGCATACATCCAGTGAGGCTGCTGCACATGCATGCAACATGGTTTACTCTTAGAACTGGATTTCATTGAACCAGAGGTTAGACAATCACGAGAAAGCCTACAGAAGTGAATTTAATGTACTTAGAAGCCACTCATATCAACTCCAGATAATTCGTTTTGGACATTTTCCAGAGTTTCCCTTTCACATGTACTTGTTCATTCACACATGTAGCACACAACTGAGATACACTTATACACGTTTGTGTGCGTGTGTGTGTGTGTGTGTGTGTAGGGCCCTGAAGAGAGGCTGCCGGTGTGTGGAGGTTGACTGCTGGGATGGCAGTGATGGGGAACCCGTTGTGTATCACGGTCACACTTTAACTTCCAAGATCCTTTTTAGAGACGTCATATCAACGCTGAAGGAATACGCCTTCAAGGTGAGCAGCACGAGCATTTAAAGGGTTTTTCACAGTCAAAAATAATATTCCATCAGTTACCCCTAGAAGTATTCAGCCATGCAGCCCAGTCAGGTTTTATATTCAATTCAATAGCAATCTTTTTTTGAGAGAATACATTTTCTAGTTAAAGACCTCACTGTGAAAAGTTAGCATTGGAACAGAAGAAATTCATTCCTATTAAAACGGTTTGTTCTGTGTGTTCTGTGTATTCCCACAAAAACAAATACTAATAATAAAGTCCAAAGTATTCATGGCAGCACACAACTAAAATAATTGAAAATGGTGTTTGGGTGCCAAGCAAACCAACTGTTGTGCCCATAAAAGTGTGAAGCAAGCATGTTCCCAAACCCTGGAACAACGGTACCCCTGCTGACTGAACCACAGTACATGGAAAACAACCACACACTTCTCATGTGTCTCTTCTTCTGAATTGTATCCTTCTCAAACGTTCCTACCCAACTTTAGAATGATATAATGCAGAAACTGTTCTAGAGGATTGTGAAAACGTGCACTAAATGTAAATTCAATACAGTAGTTTCACCACTGAGATTGCAGGAGCTGATAGAATTACACTATAAATAAGAAAACAGATTACATTTCAAAGCCATTATTGTGTCTTCTCTTTCCTGTTCGATAGGCATCTGACTTCCCTGTCATTCTGTCCCTGGAGAATCACTGCTGTGTGGAGCAGCAGACCGTCATGGCCAAACACATTAGAGTCATCTGTGGGGACATGCTACTGACCACGCTGCTGAATGGACAGGTCCCTCAACAGCTTCCGTCTCCACAGGTTAGAATCAGATTGTTTTGTATTTCTTTTTGAAGAAATTCATAGGGGGAGGCACCCTGGGATTCATTTGTACTTACAATCTATCATGACACACACATTTCTAAATGTCAATATAACATTTTGTTTTATAGAGACATTCATGGTCCCCCGAGAAATGTCCTACTGACTTTTATGACCCCATGACCTTTTAGTGTCACTAGTCACATTTAAGGGAGCAGTGGATATGGTTTAGTGGCGTCTAGCAGTTTAGTTCACCTCTCCCTTTACACATTTTCATTTCATTTCAAACTTTTATTTAGACAGATAAATCCCATTGAGATCATTGATCTCTTTTTCAAGGGAGACCTGCTCAAGTAGTTCCACATGAAACATAAAAACATAAATAGAACAACAAAAGGACATCATACAGCATCATTTACATAATTATCCACATAAACAGGTACCAATAGCTTCCGATTGACTAGCATCCAACCGAGCTTTAAAAACATTTAGTGGCACCAGATTGTTCAGTTTCCATTTCATTTGCAGACTATTCCAAGACAGAGGAGCTGCGCATCTAAAAGCTGTCTCCCCTAAGACAGTCCTAGCAGTTGGCACATTTAATAAAACCACAGCATTCGATCTCAGGCAGTAGCCACTTACAATTCGCCGTGAGATCAAGGAGCAGATGTAGGAAGAAAGTTTCCTTGACATGGCTTTGTATATAAAAATGTACCAGTGACTGAGCCTCTGTACAGTTAGTGAAGGCAAACCAGCCCTTGCATACAGGGTACAGTGATGGGTTAATGCTTTACAGTTTGTCACAAATCTCAGTGCACTGTGATACGCAGCATCTAACTTGTTCAGGCAATTGGCAGGTGCATTCATATAAATCAGATCACCATAGTCCAGCACAGGTAAAAAGGTCACAGTGACTAGCCTTTTCCTGGCCTCAAGTGAGAAACAGGACTTGTTCCTGTAGAAGAAACCTAGCCTAACCCTCAGCTTTTTAAGCAGGTTATTGACATGATGTTTAAAAGTGAGACAATCATCAAGCCAGAAATGGATGAGAACCTGAAGTGGCATTTAGGTAACATTAAAACTTGAAAGGCCCTCTCAATTTTCAGCCTGTTGTTTGTTTTTTCTGGGCTACTATGACAAAAAAAGAACCTGGCTGTGACCCTGGCTGACTATGTAGATATGAAGGGTTTACTCTATATGCTAACCCAAACCCCAAATGGTGACTAAACGCCTGCAAACATATGTCATTCCCATTAGCACAGCTTTACTGAGTTTTGTGCTAATAGCAAATGTTAGCATGCTAACACACTAAACTAAGAGGGTAAACAATAAACGTCCTAAACATCAGGCTAACATGTTAACACTGTCTTCGTGAGGATGTTAGCATTGGCATGTTAGCATCTAGCCTATTGAGCCTTTCAGAAATGCTACCATGGCTGTCTTGTTGTTTCATATTGCAGTTTAAGTGTAAACATCTCCATTATTATAACGTTAAAGTCTTATTAAGCTTCAGTTAACATTCTGCTCTGGGTCAGTGTTTCACTGATAGAACTGAAACGTTTTCAGACTATACCCAGCCATTAGCAATTCCGATACATTAAACAAATGAATGGTTAGTCAAGTGTGTACCATGCTATCCATCTGCCACTCATCCTAAAAGCATAACCATTGTCGAACTTCCAAACAATGGTCCTTTACAGCACTTAGGACAATCAATGCTAACTCAAAGTAATGGCAAATCAATGCTATGAGGTATTCCAGTGAGGGTATTGTCAATTGAATAGAGGTGCATTTGCTGTTCGGAGACAGCAAAGTGCAGGAATATGGAACACCTTCATGAGTAGTCTGGGTACTGAAGACACCAAGTACTTAAATGCTAGGACATTTTAGTTTCCTGTCAATATAATCAGTACTCAAGTTGTAAAAATAAATCAGGGGGGATGGTGGATTTTATCATATGGGGACATCATTTGTGCTGATAACCCGCCGAGGGTGGGAGACCAACCAGCATAAAGATCATTATTATACTCCTAAAACAACATGCATGTTATGAATGTTCAGATACTCCTTTCATTGCTCTTGACCAAGGCACCTCAGAGTTAGAGTCGGTGCCCGGGCCGCCATGGCACCACTAACATTTAGGGTCAAATGCAGAGGACAATTAGTGCAAAATCTTTTTTTCACTTTAATTTAAAGGGGGGGAGGGGATACACAAATGTGGTTATAATGGAAGTCTATGGTACACATCTTGTAGGTTAACAGTCCCTCATTTATTATTCAGATGGATCAACTGATTACACTAATAATAAAGTCAAATTTGTTTTTAGAATATTGAATTATAGTGTATTTTTTCAAAAAAGCAGTTACTGGTATACGATCAAAACTGGTATCTAAAGGGTTACATTTGTATTGTAATTAATTAAATCATTATGTAAATTAAACACTTCATGAAACATTTGAGGACAACAATTAGAAAAATATTGATCCGTCATCATTTTATTGCAGTTCAAATACAAATATTGTATGTTAACATTCCCAATGTTACTTTTTTTAACAGGGCATTAAGTGCAAATTGAAATTGTTTACAAAATATGAAAATATATTAAAAGATTATACAGATAATACAAAATAGGACCAATGTTGTCAATGGCTGCCTACTCCACTCTCCCCCATCTCATAGAAGTTTCCAAAGATGTTCATAATCATGCTTTTTGGTCTCAATTTATCTGGCTCTTGCTTTCGGATTGTTAGCTAAGCAATGGCTTTGAAGCCAAGTCTTGACATATACCTCTGGTCTGAACTTGTTCAGTGGAGGGCCAACACACTTGATGAAAAGCAAGGCTGACATGCTTTTTACCTCTAGGGAGCTTCTAGTTGTGGTTAAAATGTTCATCTGACTAAACCCACGTTCACACTCAGCTGTGGAGATGACCAGAGTGTTCACTGCTTGAAGGAGGGGTTTCAGCTCTTCTGGTGCTGGTGGTATCATTTCATCAACAGTTTTGAGTCTTACCAGCTAGCTAACACGAGAGATAAACGTATAACTCCAAACTAAGTTGTTATTGCTGCTTATGTCCATAGATTCCACCTTTGGTGAGTAAAGTAATGAGTAATGACTAAGATTACTGACTCTTGACTTACCTGAAATGTTATTTTTAGTATTTTTAAATATGAAGTCCCTCAGATCGCGTTGTCCTCCTGGTTGCTTGGCCATTGTGATGACCGTTACCTGCGCTTCTGGCATCGATTAAACAGGCGCATCACGGCGCTCTGGCGCCCTCTAGGGCACTCTCATAGTATAGCGTCAGTGACTTGGTAAAAATGTCATTGCGTGTGTGCGTGCTCCCTCGCCCACAGTATTTTACTCAAAATGCGCAAAATTAATGTTGAAATAGCAGTAATACCAGTGCCACGTTCATTGATAAATGTACATAAGGGATGGAAAGGGGGAATGGCAGTTTTAGAAGGGGGATGATTTTGACCGTTTTTATTTCAGGGGGGATGCCATCCCCCCTCAACTCGAGTACTGAATATAATGCTGGTCTATCCCACATTCCAACAGTAATTCAGCACATTATAGGCGGATTATGAGACAATGTGCCCCGTGGGCAAAGACATGCAAACGATCCCACAACCCCCTTCAGACAATGGAAAGACACAAAGACTAAATAGTTGTTTAGCCTCTATCTTATTTCCGTTTTTTATGGTCTCTTTGTATCTGTTACAAATCTCTCTGTGGGTTTGTGTCTCTCTGGGACAGGGGCGGTTCTAGGGGGGGCAGGGGGGGGGGGCAGTGCCCCCCTAACACTGACCTCTGACCCCCTCCTGTGTAAATGTATATTTTCTGGTACTCGGTTTGCCAAAAACCGCAGGATTTTGTTGCTGTAATGTGAGATTGTGCAGACACCCTTATGTAAAGTAGATATGTAACTGTTCATTGCCTTTATTTTGATATACATATGGTGTTAGTGCAAACATTGCACTATAACTTAAGCTGAAGCTAACAGTAATAACTATAAGATCTATCTGAAATAAATAAGTGTACTGAAACAAATACCAATAACTATATTGCATTGTTTTCTTATGCGCAATTACTTCATACTGTCTAGTTCTCTTTTTCGTCCTGCATTTATTGTGCCCCCCCTCAGAAAATAACTGGCCCCCCAGTGGCCCCCCCAGTCAAATTGGTCTAGAACCGCCAATCTGGGATGATTATGTGTCTCTTTTTTGGTATTTTGCCTCTTTTAAGGTTATCTTGCTTAGTCTATATTCCTATTGTGTCTCTTGTAGTCTTTTTGTGTATCTTGTAGACGTTAATGTTTTCCTGTTCGTATTTTTAGTGTCTTCGAGGTCATTTTGCTGTTTTGTCACTCTGGTCTTTTTCCGTCTTTTTTTAAATTTTTGCAATCAATTTGAGTCCCTTTGTAGTTGTGATAGTATCTTTGTATTTCCTTTTGTGTTTCTTGTAGTCTTTTCTGTATCTTTGGGGGCATTTTCAGGCTCTTTCTGACATGTGCCTGTGCCCCATCGGCTGCTGTCTGTAATCCTTCCATAAGCAACTATCACTAATGGATTTCTTTTTGTAACTGTATTAGATTAAGTTCTGAAATCAACTCAGTAATTTAAAAAAAAAACAGAATAATAAAACAATTGAAGAAGAGGCGAGGATCTAATACAGGACAGTGTGTAAACAAACTGCTCTCACCAATCTGTGCCTGGTGTTCCTTACAGGAGCTGAAAGGTAAGATTTTGCTGAAAGCCAAGAAAATAAGCGGTACAGAAGGCAGTCTCGATGGAACCCTGACAGATGACATTAGCGATGAGGAAGAGATGACCAACCATGAAGCTGAGAGCCTTTCTGCAGAGGAACCACCAGCTGGGACTTTGAACCACGATGGGAAGGTATCATTGATACTTTATGGATTTTCTATAAACTCTGATGCACTTTGATGTCTTGATCTCTTTGAATCTAAGAAAGAGCCTTTGTTCTTTTTAAGTCTAAGTGTTTTGTTAGATAGTTGATGAGAAGAACACAGAGAATTTTATCAAGAGTGATAGTAAATCAGGAGTGAATGGAGCTTGATTGTAGAGAGAGACAGGAAACTGGGTTTGGACATAGGAGACAGAGTGATGAGACTGGAGAGAAAGAAGGGAGATAGTGAAAAGAACCAGGAAACGAAGACAGATATGAGAGACAGCAACCAATATGTGTCTTCTTAGCTGTGGCGAAACCTTGTTATTTGTTTTATAGCCATGTGTGATATTGAAAATATTGTAATTCAGCCACAGCATTTTGAAGCTTTGATTGAGCAACATTAATGTGGCGTTGTTTTTTTTATCTACTCTTAACGATGTCATTAACAGTCCAGTAATTAAATAATAATTACTCAGCAAATTGTCCACTGCTGACATGAAACATTTAACTGTGTGAAAAAAATTGGAACGTTTTGTCAACAGCTAAACAAAACTGCAACCAAAAACGTGATCATAGTTTGTGTAAAAATGCATACAAAATTGATAATTACCTCGTTATTTGTATCAAATGTAAATAGAACAGCTAACTGTGTCCATCAATCTGGGTCAGTTTAGCAATTATTTATAATGTAAACTAAAAACATTAATACATATCATCAGCTTTATGTACAATTCTTAACTGATATGATTTGCACTTGCATGAGGAATGTGAACTACAGGAAGTCTATTTCTTTTGTTTTGTAGAAAAATGTGAATCTAATTCAAGTCAAATCGAGGTTACAACAGACATTGAGACAACACAAAAATGGTATTGTTGTCCAAAGAATTGATGTAATATTCTAAAGAATCTCTTCTAAAGAATTTGGACTCTGTTCCCATGCATGCTGAAATAACTTAGAAAATAATGGAATTCAGCAAAAGCATTTATATAATAAATATATGAAATATATTTAGTTTCTAATAGCTACATAATTGTGTAATCATTGCCCTTACTGAGTGATTTCAGGGTTTTGTTGAACTTAAGGACAAATTATTTTTGAATTATTCGTTTATTTATATTTTTCAAGACCAATTTCAATTATTTTGTTGAAGTTTTAGTTAGTATTTAAACAGATAAATAAGTACTTATTATGTAATTCTAAACTTTTTAAACAAGTTGCAATTTAATTTGACAACTACAAATATAATTGAATTACTGGCCTAATTTACAGGGTTACATTCCAACCTTGTGGCCACTGCTCACCATATATGCTTGAAGTGGTGGGTTTCAGATTTAATCATTGACTTTTTTTGGAATTTTATTCTCCCATTTTGCAGAAATCCAAGGCCAAACTGTCTAAGGAGCTGTCAGACTTGGTGGTTTACTGTAAGAGTGTTCACTTCCACGGCTTTGAGTACGCCCGCTCATACGGCAAGTGCTCCGAGATGTCCTCATTCTCCGAGTCCAAGGCCAAGAGGCTTGCTAAAGACACAGGTACCACCATCATGAGGGAACAGCCGGGAACAGCTTAAGTGCATGTTATATCCTTGATGTTACTATAATACGTTATACATATTTTATGCTCTCTTCAGGGACAGATTTTGTGCAGTACCACACACGGCAGCTGAGCAGGATTTACCCAGCAGGCCGGAGGACGGAGTCCTCCAACTACAACCCGCAGGACATGTGGAGCGTGGGCTGCCAGATAGGTGAGGGGGGGGGATACCTTGCCTCTAAACTCACTGATATGTCCTGTTTCCAGTCTTAAAGGAAAACTTCAACCCCTCAAAATCACTTATATAACATTTTCTCCCCCGGTGTTATCTTAAATTATTCTTACTCTTTGTGAAAGTGTGTTATATAGTAAGGTGTTAGTGACATTGCATGTGTTTGGGAAGTGCTGAGCATAAGATTAGATAAATGAGACTTGGATTAAATAGCAAAAGTTGTGTTAGCCACTTCAATTCCTCAAGGATTTTCTATATTTTTGGATTATTCGGAGACACAGGAAAAAAACGAAGTTTTCTTTAACAATTCAAGGTACCTCAGAGGGAAGAATTGGTCATTTTGTGGAAAATGTATTCCTTTAATACAGTGTTAAAAGTGCACCACAGTCACATCAACATTAAGTTTCACTTAAATAAAAGTCTCACAAACAAACCAATTATTAACAGTAAAATAAAGTATTATGCAGGGTGGCCAATTTCCAAAGAATATATACTTTATTTTTTAATAATAGTTTTAAATGCATTTATGCTTTCTTCACTTTAATGTTGCAGCCTGTTAATGTTAAGCTTATTCTAACTTACTCCAGATATATCCATATGTATTTTTTATTATTTAATTTACAAGTTTTGCCTCCACTGGAAGAACTTTGTTATCTAGACTCTGAGTCTGGTAAATCATGTGATAGAGCGAGCAAATCAAATCGAAACACAGATCATTCCATTATGTCCCTTCTTCCCCACAGTGGCTCTGAACTTCCAGACAGCAGGTCTGGAGATGGATCTGAACGACGGGCTGTTTGCTCAGAACGCCGGCTGTGGCTACGTCCTGAAGCCTACCTTCATGAGGGACGGCAACACTCAGTTCAGTCCGGAGAAACCCGAGGAGCGGCCCGGCTACACACCTATGCGCTTATCCATACAGGTTCAAAACTGTGTCTTTAGTCAATTTGTGTTTGCATTGTGCAACTTCTAATGTCAGTATGTTAATTTCTAATGTCCTGCAGGTCACCCTTGAAAAATAGATCTTTTGATCTCAAGGGGCTTTCACCTGGTTAAATAAAGGCTACAAACAAACAATGTGAGACAGGTGGTGCATAATCTGTCAGAAAACAACTGAAAAGCAGGAGAGACACAGTGCAAAAGGTTCTCCTGTGCTAGAACAGCAAAGTATCTGATGTGAATATGTGTGTGTTTATCAGGTGATCAGCGGGCAGCAGCTCCCAAAGGTGAACCAGAAAGAGGGCTCTATAGTAGACCCCCTGGTCAGAGTGGAGATCTATGGAGTGCCACAGGACCAGGCCAAAGAAGAGACAAGTCACATAAACAACAATGGTGAAAACAGAAACAACATATATTATATTAACATGGATGGTTTTGATGATATGATGAGTCACATCCCAGTCGGTCATACTCCCTCCTCTGCTGCCCTCTTCCTGCAGGCTTTAACCCGGTGTGGAATGAAACTCTAAATTTTGTCATCCACACCCCTGAGCTGGCCCTGGTTCGCTTTGAGGTAGAGGACTACGACAAGACATCCAGGAACGACTTCATGGGACAGTTCACTCTACCGTTTACGAGCATACAAGCAGGTGAGCCGAAACAGAACCCCCCAGAGTTACAGCTCACTGCGGTGTTCATTCACCTTTATGCCTCACTTGGAAAATATTGTTCTTTACATTTTGATGATTTTGGCTGTCATGGATTTGGCTTTTGGCAAGGGTGACAGTTTTCATTTTATTTTGGAAGTTGAACTTCAGCTTCTATAATTAGTATTTAACAAAGTGTGTAGTTAAAATAAAACCATTTATTTTAAATAGTGTTTTTTAAATTATTTTCCACTTGATTTATTTATTATTTTTCTCATACTGCCTGTGCTGCAGCACCTCTTTTCACCCCCAGAGCCCAGTCTGCTCTGATTGGTTATCTGTCCGGCTCTGTTGTGATTGGTCAACCACTTAGAGATGTCCCGCCCCTTAGTTTATCACTTACAATATGTTTAAGCGCTAGCCAATAGAAGCAGGAGTGTTACATAGTGATGTCATTTAAAAGTTTGAGATCCCATAGAATATTCACGACTAATGCCACATTAAGTAGAACTCAACACCAATGTTTTTGCTTTTTCTAAACCTAATTCTTCTCGATGTCTTTCCATTTGCAGGATATCGTCATATACATTTACTCTCTAAAGATGGAACAGCCATCCCTCCCTCCTCTCTCTTCGTCAACATTAGCATCTCAGAACTCACAAGAAGAAGTCAGATCTGAGGATATGAAGTCGGAGGTGGACGTCTTGGCTGGGGAAGCAAGAGAAAAACTTCATCAAACTTGAATCTGTTATTGGATATTTGCCTGGAGGAAGTAGGGTAACGGTCGGGGAACAGAAAAGTTATACGTTTTATCGGTTTTTGATAACCTAAAAAAGCAATCCGCATGTCAGAAATCAGACTTTGTGTACTGCATAACTCCATAACATAATCTATTAGATTTCTTTAATAGAGAACTTTATTTAAATGTTATTTAAATTAGTATCATTAGCAATTAGAGTATTACTAAAGATCCAAAGATACCTTGCAGTATTATAGACATTTTTTATATAGGAATTAATTGTGTATATATTCCTGTTCTTATGGCAAATGTGTGCAATTGTCTATTTAACTTTTTATGCAAGTAGCCTGAGAGCTTTTTAAAATGTCGCTGTCTGCAAACAAAGGAACGTTGAATGCTGCATGTCTAGAAAATCTAAATATACACGTCTGCCTTCACATGTAGTGTGTATGCAGAAGTGAGTTACTGAAATAACTGAAAGTGTAATAATGGAATGTGAAAAACTGCCAAATACCAGTATTATTAACCTAATGTTATAAATGACTTACAATTTAGCATCATGTTGGTTAATCTGAGATTGTACATTAGTGAATAGAAATAATTCAAGTCAATTTCCACAAGGTAATGTTGTTAATGATGTTATTGTAGATGTATGTATATATAGGCCAGTAAAAACATGCAATACATTTCCTGAATTGTTCAACATTCAGTCCTCTGCAAATGTTTATGACACATTCATTGTTCAAGGTCATTTATTTACTTTATCTACAATAGTTTCTTTATTACAAGAAAATATCAAATGACTTCATAAAAAGACTGTTTATTTTTTCACAAATACAACTTACTTTCAATACACACTCTCTCACTTGATAACATGTACTGACTAGAGTTGGCCTAGCAAGTGCGATAACAATTATTTGTATTAATTGCATCATTTAAAAATAAGTGTAATTGTATAGAAGTCTATGCGAAAATGGCTCTACTTCTCACTTGATTTGTTTCCTCAGAAAACATTCAATCTCTAATTTCAAGTCTTCTTCAATACACCATGATGTGTATTTTGTAAATGAGGATCATATTTAGAGTAAAACAAACAAGAGACAGTGTATGTTTTAGGTCGGTGCTACCTTGCGATTGACAAACCACTACTAGGGTGACTGTCCAATCATGATAGAGCGTAACAATGCGTATGCCTCCCCAGCTCCACTCTCTTATCCAAATATGGTCACTCTTGGCAAAAAATAAATAAATGCTAAAGGCAAACCTGGAGTTTCAAAACAGTAGTTCACAAACCAATGGGAGACGTCACGTGACCATATCTACTGACTGCCTATATACATATTTTGTACTGATGTGTTTTATTAGCCTTGTACAGTACGACAGTTATGTCGCTGTTCCTTTTGTTGGTAGTGACCTCACATGACAACTCCATCTTTTGTGCCCTCTCATCAGCATTTTGTCTCACTGTGTTTCTTTCTCTGTAAAACCTCCTCATCTACTTCCTGTTCCTCGTCGGTTGTTCCTTTTTCTTCCACCAATTGTTTTACTTTTTCATCCAGTGTCCCCTGCAAGGCCTCCTTGATGGTTAGGCTTACTGCTCCAGAGTCCTTCTCCACCCCCTGCTCCACTGGCATCTCCGGGTGGTGCCTCTGCAAATGTTTGACCACCTGGAACCTCTGTTTGGCTCTGTAGGAGCAGTGGCGGCAGCTGAAAGGCTGCTGATTGGTGTGTGAGAGGTAGTGATGTCTGAGACCTGCTGGCCACCGGAAGGCCTTCTGGCACAAGCCGCACGTGTAAGGCCGATCGTCACTGTGTTGGCGCTGGTGGGTTTTCAGGATAAAACTAGTCTTGAAAGCTTTGCCACATTTCTCGCAGACATAGGGCCGCAGGTCGCAGTGCTGTGTGTCCCTGTGAGCACGGAGAGCATCCGCTCGGTTAGTGCGGTAGTCACACTCATCACAGGCGTAAGGCTTGTCCCCTGAAATAGAAAAATAAAAGTTATTCAGCATTAAATGCTCAAAACTAAATCTGTAATCTACACTTACAAAATGGAATTCAAAGAAGTGATTCAAAGACTTGAATACAGGTGGAAATCATACAACAAAAAATGATAGCAAAGATATTATGTGTTAAAAGTAAAGGCCTAAGTTTACTGAACATCATAATGATTTACAGAAATATCCTGCCCCACAATAATAATGTGTTTTTGCGTAAAAATTGCTGACAGAGCCAATGTGGAATGTTTAAGTAGTTGCATAATTTTCAAAAGTGATTAAGTCATATAACATCAAGCTTTACGTCCTGCTGATACCTGTGTGCTTGGTCATGTGGTACTTCAGCTGAGTCGCCCATTTGCATTTGTAGCCGCACTCTGGACAAAGGTACTTCTTCTCTTCTTGGTGAACCCGCATGTGAAGCTGTGGTAGAAGTTATTATAAAACATAGACAAATTAAAAAAGTATATATCATTTTCACTCTGATTTGGGAAATACAGTGGATTTCATTTTATAGTATAGAGGAATATAATCATTACACAAGGTATATAATGTATATTTTGAGTTAGCAAGAAAATGCTTTTAGTCCCATTTAGAACATGATGTTTTGGAGCTCTTAAGCTTCATGTGGCCACAGTGAGTATTACCACAACAAACATTGGATTTTCTTCCACCTCTTATAGAGATGAAAGAAAATAAGGAACGTTAAATAAAGTATTCGGGCAAAACCTTTTATCACTTATTCTCACGTCATCAACTCAGGACAGAAAACCGTTTTAGACCTCTCTCACATTGCCCTAAGCCTAAGGGCTTCTTATACAGCACTTTTATCTTATAAATAACATACTGTAAACGTACCTTCAATCTAGACGGATCACTACAGGTGTAACTGCACTGCTCACAGCTGTATGGCTTCTCTCCAGTGTGTATGCGAATGTGCCACGTGATCTTCTGCTTGTTTCTTGTTGAATACTCGCAGTCTGTGCATTTGTACAGGCGCTTGCCTCCATGTGAACGGAGGTGCTGCTCTAACACCAGCTGATGCCGACAAGCAAACTGACACGAGCTGCACTTGAGAGGCTTGTCCTCCGGAGATCCGTCCTCGTGTTCGCTCAGAAGGTGTTGTGCCAACAGCTGCCTTGTTTTGGAAGCAAAGGGACACAACTGACACTGATGTGCCAGATGGCTTCTTTGATGTATCACAAGGCTCTCCTTTGTTTGAAAAGACTCCTTACAGGTGTTGCACTTCACCTGAAGGTGATTGCTCTCTTGGTGAGTCTTCAATGTGACTTCACTTCCACATGTGTAGTCACACTGCTTACATGCCAAACTAACCTGGAGCTGGTGCACACGTTTACAGTGGTTTCTTAATGCAGCCTCTGTACTAAACTGAGCATCACAATGAGTGCAAGCATGGTGAAGCTCCCCCGTGTGGCACCTGAGATTGTGACGTCTTACATCGTCAAGCGTGTAGCCACTGAAGTCACATAGTGAGCAGAAGTGTGTTGGCTGCTTGTCGTGGATGCGCATCTTGTGCTGGCGCAATTTGGTCACAGCCCCAAAGGTTTTGTCGCACATATCGCAGCTGTGACGGCCGATTCCTGTGTGAAGAGACTCGTGCTCATCCAAGCGATAGCGCCTTGTGGTGCTAAAAGGACAAAACCGGCATTGGTGGGGTTGTGCGCCTTTGTGTTTGAGCGCAATATGCTGCGTCATGCATCGGTCCTGTTTACAGGTGAAGGGGCACTGCTGACATTGCAAACGTTTAGCACCACCACTCTTCTTTTTGTCATGGGCATACAGGATGTGACGGGCCATAGACAATTGAGATTTGGCTACAAATGAACACATGGCGCATTGGACTTCGTCTGGCTTCAGGCAGCCTCTCTTTTCATGACTGTCTAATGCCCTTTTCTGATTGCACTTAAATGCGCAGCTTGGACAAGAGAAGATTGGATGTTTCTCAGAAACTTTCCCAGTTCTGCCATTGTGGTCTTCCGCCAAGTCCTCTTTTCCTTTGACCGACTTGCTAGAACCCTCATCCTCCACTTCTGGAATGATATGACTCATGATTTTTCTGCAGGTTGACAGGTGCCGTTCGACTGTTGCAAGCCTGACTGATGAAAAAGTGCACAGCTTGCATTCAAATTTCCCATCTTTTTTAGCCAAAAGGGACTTCGGCAGTTGGACATTTCTTTGTTTGTTACTAGAAAACTTGTTTGAAAGTTTAACTTTCAAAAGCTTTTTTTTCAGAATTGTGCTTTGCTGCTGTCCCGATTCACTGGATGAATCTTCTTGTTCTTGCTGATCAAATTCCTGATCGCTTGAATCCGAGGAAAGACTATTTTGCGAAGACAGAAGCTCTGTCTGATTGGAATTTGTTTCCTCATCTCGTTTTTTGGATCCTTCCTGGCCTAGAGTAGAGTTGTCTTCTGCTTTATTTGAATTTCCTACAAATGTCCTTGTTTTTCGTGGAATGGCTGGGCACTTCTTTGCAAGGTGGCTTTCAAGGCCTCGCCTCTGTTTAAACTGTGCACCACAGGCTTGGCATTTGTGTCCCTTTATCCTACCTTTACACAAAGCTTGGCAGTGGTACTTCAAAGCGGTCTCCTTACTGGTTACATAAGAGCATTTGTCGCAACGATAAACGTCTTCAGTTGACACAACAAGCATCTGCACTCGTCCCTCAAGAACCATGGCCTCTGCCTGGTCCTTGTCGTGCTTCTTCATAGCTTTTAGACGGATCTCAGATTCTAATGGCTGATTTTGTTCAGCTGGATACGTGGAACTCATTGGTCCACCTTCATTCTCCACCTCAGGTGTTTGACACCCCCCAGGTTCAACTGGTTGACTTGTATCATTCTCGTCTAAGTCACTTTGTTCACATTCTGCATCTGCCATAGCTACATTGTCTTCCTCTGAGGAAGATGTAGAGACGTATGCTTTCTCTTGGGATGTGTCAGAGACATTGGAGTTTAAATTGGACAAGCTTGGGGTTTTCTTTTCACAACTGTCTTCTTGATTTTGCAAAGAGGGGTTCTGATAGTCAGCCGTTGAGAGTGTTGTTAAAACAAGAGTACAGTATTCCTCAGGATCGTTCCCAGATGGAGGATCGTCTGAAACACCTTCATTGACAACCTTTCGAGAAACAACATCGAAAACATCCACAGAATCCACAGTTTGTGTACCAACTACGGATTCTTTGTGATATGCTGAGTTAGGAATATCGGATTGTTCTGTATCAGAAGGTGGACGTCCTTCAGAGGTGGATGGTTCAGACTGCTCATTGGCTGTTGAGGGTTTATTGTAAAAGTCCTGCAAGAACTCGGTAGAATTCCTCTCTTTCTCCTTTGCAGCGTAGTTCTCCAGCCATGCTTTGTCCCCAGGCACGTATCCATGAGCTTTCCTCTTGTGCAGGAAGAGGCTGATGCTACTGAAGGAGGAATAGAAGCAGAGCGCACAGCGGAACTCTTTCAGCTTGGTGTGTTTGCAGTTCTCATGGTTCTGAAGGGCTTGCCTGTAGCAGGTAGTGTATGTGCAGTACTTGCACTTATAGACGGATGGCTGTTTCTCCTCTCCAGAGTGTTTGGCCAACATGTGATTACGAAGCTCATATTTGCGCTTGCAGGCGTAAGCACAGATCTCACACATGAGTGATTTGGCCTGATGTCGTAACTTATGGCTATTGAGCTGATCCATGCGGTGACAACGGTAGGAGCACTGGTCACACTGATACCTAGGACAGCAGACAGGAAGATTAGTTATATCAATATTTATACTAACCCCTTACCCATTTTATATCACCACCTTCCCTATGTTATATACAGAGCAGAGACATCTACAAATACACATTATTATAATAGTACAGATAATATCAGTAATTCCCAAAGTGGTTGCTGCGGGTGGGCCAAGGGAGCGGCAAAATATGTTCATTTATATTTTTTTACTGTACATTTTTCAATTGAGTTCGACCAATATTTTCAAAATGGACGAAATAAGCAACAAATCACTGTATAGACAAATCTGTTAAACAATGTCTATCTGCTTTAATCTTAATGTTTTGTTAATTATGTGTACCCAGCAGTGTATTAATAATACCAAGATGAAAACACAACTAACGTTTATATGACAAACAACTGAAGTATTTACCTGAGGTCTCCAGCGTGTTTCCTCATATGGACATTCAGATAGTGTTTCCACTTAGTGACGTATCCACATTCGGCGCACATAAAGTTCTTGTCTTCTGAGTGGGTGAGCATATGTTTAGAGAGGTACGACTCGTCTCTGCACCTGAAGTCACACTGGCTACACTTGTGGGGCTTCTCACCTGTAACACAAAAAAAGAACAAATCAGAATATGCTGCGCCAAAGTTATTAAAGCTAACCAAACAACATAGCTTAAAATGTAATTATTGTATCTTACCACTGTGCATCAGCATGTGTCTCTTCAAGCCCCTTTTATGCGAGGTCACGTAGCTGCACTGAGAGCAGCGATGGATCTTCTCGTTGGCGTGCAAATGTCCAACGTGCTGCTCAAACTCCACAGGGTTGAATGTGACGAAGGAGCAAAAGTCACAGCAAAGCCGGTCGTTTCCTGGGTGACCGTTCCTCTGGTGCTGGACGAAGACAGTCTTATTGGAACAAGAGAAGTCACACTGTGAGCAGTGGTAGGCCAGGTGCGTCCGATAATGAGCCTCCATGCCTGTGTCACTTTGAAAGATGGCACCACAGGCGTGATGACGACACTCTACAACCTTGACTCCGTGCACCTCGGCAGAGTGTTTAAGAAGGTCTTTGGGCGAAGAGCTCTGGAAAGAACACCCCTCTTGGAAGCAGGCCACTGGCATGCTGTCTGATAGGATGTTGTGTGTCTTCATGTGGGCCTTGAGCACCCTGCTCTGGTGAAAGCGCTGACTACAGGTGGGGCAGGGATAGCTGTCACTCACGCCTTCTGCCTCGTCAGCATGCACGCTGGCAAGGTGGCGCCGGATTACATTCCGCTCCACTGCAGAATATTCGCACAAGTGGCAACGGTGAAGCTTCTCACCTGCCTCACGGAGTCGATGTATGCGAAGCTTGCTCTTGCTGGTGAAGTAACGCTTGCAGGTGGGACACTGGAGGCTGGGGTCAGGAAAGTGTAAATGCAGGTGCTCCTGCAGGTGGGAGCGCATCTTGAAGCAGCGACGACACTTGGGGCAGGTGTGGGTGCGATAGGTGCGCTCTGATCCCTCCGCAAGGTACTCTGAGGGAAAAGGACATATGGAATTAATTTTGACATAGTGACACAGTTTGTGATAAAAGCAAGGATGAAACGAAAATGTAAACTTGAGGGCTGGAGACCTAAACAGTGAGCTGAAATTGAATGAAAAGCTCTGTAAAGCCTGTGCTCTGTGGGTCCTTTGCACCGATCAATTCCTTCAAAACTGTTTTCACATCATCATTGTAAATATTGATACAAGTATTGATAATAGCTGCTTAATTGTTTTCTTAGTTATGTTCTCTGTATTTTATATGTTTGTGTTATGTGTTATGTGTAACGTTGCTGCCTTCTTGGCCAGGTCAGCATTGCAAATGAGATTTTATCTCAATGCTTTTATCTGGTTAAATAAAGGTTAAATAAAAAAATAAAAAAATGTAATATCTATCAAATCAAGTTTTATTTATAGAGCACATTTAAAAAGCGATTTTTGGTCGAGCCAAAGTGCTGTACATATAATAAAAACACTTTACTACAATCACAATAAAAGACAATAATTTACAAAAGAAATATAAAAAACAAAAACACAGGGAAATGTCATGAGTCGTGCTCCGCTCTGACTAGAAGGCCAGAGAGAAGACGTGAGTCTTAAGTGTTGATTTAAAAACCTCTAGGGTCTGGACGACCTCACATGGAGGGGCAGAGTGTTCCAGAGCCTAGGGCCAGCTGCTGCGAAGGCTCGGTGCCCTCGGGTTTTAAGCCTGGTCTTGGGCAATATCAGCAGCAGCTGATCAGCCGACCTTAATGCTCTGGCTGGGGTGTAGCGATGGAGGAGTTCTGCTATATAGGCAGGAGCCAGCCCATTTAGGGCTTTAAAAACAAATAAAAGGAGTTTAAAACTATATAGCTTTACATATGAGGACATTTCTTCTTAGCATGGGCTTTAGTTGCCTATATCAAATCCATTATTGAAAGGGGCATTAAATTAAGCATACAGCCGTAGAGGCGCCATTGACAACAATTCTAATAGAATGGGTAATAGGGTCCTGCTGAATGTGCCCCTGTAGGCCGACAATTCTATTGGACTTTGTTATTTGGAGCATTAATCACTCTTCACTATATATAATAACTACAATATCAACTGCTCACTATGAAATATGAAGCCGTTTGGTGTGCGTACCTTTGGATGGAGGTGCTTCAGCGTCCGCTGCTGAAGGTTTGTCTCTTTTCACTGCTTTTCTCACTCTTTTCATATTTTGCCTTTGCCTCTCAGACTGTTCTTTATTCATGTTGTCTGGTATTGATGATTCATAAGATGGGTCGGATATCAGTTTCCTTTTTGACCTGCTTGACATTTGGGGCTTGTGGCTTTCTTTAGTGCATACAGTAGTGGCTGAAGTGTCTTTACCTGTGGACAGATGTGCCAAAATGGTGAAAATCTACATCTCAGTGACACAGCCGTAGAATTATGGCCAACAAACCCATACATGTGCTATTTTTTAAAACCAAGCACATGTTAATAGAAAGAAGGACAACATTTTTCATTTTTGTAACATAACACCAATTCTTTATAGTGTCTGTGTTTACCTTGAGCGTTAGGTGGGAAATGCTCCGGGAGGTGGTCCCTCAGGTCTTTTAAATTGAACGTTACAAACTGACACTGAAAGCAGCCGAAGGGCATGTGGCCCTGCGAGTGTCTCTCCATCTCCTCATGTGTGAGGAATGAGTATTTGCAAGCCTTGAATGTGCAAGGAATAAGAGATAGACCATGGTGGGCTTGATATTCCTGACGTCCTGTGTTGCTGAAGTGGCAGCCTTGTTCACTGCAGGGGAGGGGGCCTTCAGGGTCATGTTGTCCACTGTGGATGCTTTTGAAGTGGCGTCTCAAGACACCTGGCTTGGAAAATACCTCACTGCATTGAGAACACTTGTAGTTCCCCAATGGTTTTTTGCTGGATGGAGTACATGTTTCAACTCGATTAGATTCCACGGTGGCCATTTTATCTGAAATAACAGTACATAATATAGTTTTGGTAGATTTTGAAACAAAGAAGACAAACATTTGTAACAGATCAATCTTTAAAATCATTATAAAGTGCACACTATAATCATATAGGTGAAGCGGTTTTTAGATTTCCAATTTCAAGCAAATCTTTATTTATTCAGTGCCAAAATGAGTAGAATGGTAGAAACACAGTGGTTCTGTGAGGATTATATATGCATTCTAAGCACTTAATGGCTTGTAATATTATACATAATACTAAAACCTAGCACATGCTATACAAAGTACAAAATGACAGGGTGTTCAATTGGGATTCATGTGGACACTTGTGTCAGTTATCATAGGACCTATCATTTCGGTACAATCTAGCTCCAATAAGAGCTGCAGATAGGTGTAGATGGCGTGGATGGTCCGAAGGAACAATGGCTCTATTATATATATTTTTTTCAAATGCAACATTAGGGCCTACTCATGCAATCAGAAACATATCTCAGATTTCCAATATTTGTACAGTTATTTAAGGTTAAAGTTCACACCCGTTAAATTATTTGAAGACTCATAAGACAATAAACCATATAGCCTACCTTTTTGGCGTTTAATTTATGGTCAACACCAATATCTCTTCTGTGACCTAAGATTTTCATCGTCATAACTACACTGTAGCTATGTTCGTATGACAAAATAAAAACCTTGAACCTTGAATGCGTTAAACTAAACTGTGCAACTACAGTATCTACAGTGACGTATAACTTATAAGCGTATAACTTATAAGACGATTCATTGTGAGCAGTGGTGTAAAGAAACTAAGTAGATTTACTCAAGTACTGTACTTAAGTACAATTTTGAGGGTATTTCTACACCACTACCATTCAGAGGTTTACCAGCTTTGATAACACTTTAATGCATAAATAATTATAAAACATATCATATTATTCTGAAATGTACCAATCTGCATAATAAGTACTTTTGGTTCTTGTATATTGATTATACTATATTGACTATGATTTTGTATTTTACTTGAGTAACATTTGAATGGAAGTCTTTTACTTGTAACACTGCAGAGTATTCTTACACTGTGGTTCTTCTAAGATCTGAGTACTTCTTTCCCCCTCTGATTGTCAGTTCATTATCTACAAAATGCCACTATATGGTAAGACATTATTATTTTTCTTTCCAAACTGAATGGGAACCTACTGCCTGGGCTTCCGCGGTTCATTCTATCTGGCAAACACAACATCAACCTTTACAGCCAACAGCATCCAGCTCGTGAAACCCATCTGAGTGTTAGTTAGGAACGTGTCTTCCTTAATACTGAGAGGTAGTAACCTAAATATCACTTACTTCTTTATGATGGTAGAAAGTGGTAATAATACGTTAACAACAATGCAGTTAACGTTAGCTAAGCTATCCTTAGTTAGCCTCTTGGTCGCAAACTGCTCATTTCTTAGTTCCTACGAGTCCTATAGGGTCGGTAAAGCTATAGAAATATGCACAAACGATGTTATTTATGGTCATATTTATCTTAGTCACAATAGCTTGCGTGCAACATTATTTTAAGATAACACTAACAGGGACACGGAATGAATGTTCGAAGGCAAGCGAGCAGTCGGAACTATATTTGCCGAACACAGGAAGTGTAGTAGAGGTCGCATTCATTCAAGTAGCTACGCATGTGGATTTTAGTTGGCTGTTTACACTAGAAACCATAGCCTTTAAAACGGCAGTATGAGATGAAGACAAATAAGGCAAGTCGGTAAGATGTTAGCTTATTATTTATTTATATATGACCGAATTTATTATTAGAAAATAGCATCAATTGGTATTTATTTTATAATATTTCCATTTTGGGCATCAGGTCTTCAGCTACTCTCAGATGTATATCATACTATCAGTGTAGTCTCTGGATTGTCATCAAATGAGTTGGTCACACGGATCAGATGAGTTTGCACTTTGCCTGAAGGTGTGTGCTTATAAAAGGTTTTAAAACTACTATAGAGTGTGGTTCCACTGGGGCTGTGCAGACATCAGCATCATGCCCCTGTCAGACTTTCTGGACGGCCTGAAGGACAACCCTTACTTCGGGGCTGGGTTCGGACTGGTGGGGATTGGGACAGCCATGGCAGTGGCCAGGAAAAGCGCCCAGGTTGGGATGATCTTCTTCCGCAGGAACTACATGATCACTCTGGAGGTCCCCAGCAAGGATAAGAGCTACCACTGGCTGCTGAGCTGGATCACCAAACACGCCAAGCACACCCAACACCTGAGCGTGGAGACCTCCTACCTGGCCCATGAGAGCGGACGGGTTCACACGCAGTTTGACTTCCACCCGAGCCCCGGGAACCACATCATCTGGTCAGAAGAGTCCTCTTAATATACCTCCTTTAAATCAACTTTATATGGAAGGCCTGAGAGGCAAATTAGAAAAACACCTGGTGATGTATTTAGTAATTACTTTCTTTAATTCGTTTTCTCTCCCGTCTTTATTAAATCATGACTAATGGGTTTGCCAGGTTAATCACTAATGGTATCTGAATAGTTTTTTTAATCTGTGAAAACAGGTTTGGGGGATTTATTTTAAACAGGATTTATTTTCTATATTATATTTGTTGTCTTTCTTTTAAAATAAACATGTGGAATGGGTAAAAAAAAGTAGGGCAGGTGTCATTTTTGTTTGTTGATGTAATACCTAATCAGACCACTAGAGGCTGAAGTGCACCACTTCCCCATGTTCAAATTAGACTAAAACACAAGATACAAAACACATACCGTTTATTGTGTGTTAGAACGTTTTATAAAATCACTCTTGTCTTTATTTTCACTTTGAAATGTTCTGCCATTATGGAAAACATGAATGCTTTTAGTCTGTTAGAAAATAGGGTTCTGGTGTGTTTCAGTGACTTGTGGCAATTTGTTTTCTCAACCTATTCCACGGATGAAAACAATTAAGGAAGTTATAAGAAAAAAATAAACTAACAAAACCTTTTTCTGATCATAAATACAGGAGAGAAAATAATTGAAATCAGACTTACAGTAGAAAAGTGTTTCACCAGTGTTTTGTTTCTCACTTTCCTATCAGGGCTTCCATAACTTCAGCATTATACCAATATGCTTGAACTGATAACCATTTGTACAGCTTTAATTCTGTTTCTATGGCTTCTCTCTGTCAACATTACATCCTCTTACACTGTCAGGTGTTGTCTTCTGCAGGTACGGCAGGAAGTGGATCAGGGTGGAGAGGACCAGGGAGAAGCAGATGGTGGATCTGCACACCGGCACCCCGTGGGAGTCTGTAACCTTCACTGCTTTAGGCAGGGACAGACAAATCTTCTTTAACATCCTACAAGAAGGTAAAGGTGTACGCAGCTCTGCAGTGTGTGCATATAACAGATGCAGAATACTAGGTTTGTGTTGCGTCTCTTTTCCATTTCGAGGTGATTCAGTGCAGTTGTCTACAGTGGCATCTCGTCATTAGGGGCAGGTGCACAGCCCCACCTAGTGTCAGCAGAAAGTAATGAAAATAATCATTCCAAAAATATGCAAAGAGAATACATGTTCAAATATATTTCAAGATCATGGTCATCTGATTCGTCTGTATATTGCTGTTTTAGTCTGCGTTCTTCTAATTAGTGTCTACAGTGTGCCTATTGAGCCGTGTTGAGCAATGTGGGGCAAGCCCCTCGCTCTGCTGTAGAAATGAATGGGTGCTGTAAGTGTAAAAACTACACTGCGCATGCTCAGTCTTTTTGTATTCAATGTGTGCGGCAAAAAAATAATCACCAGTGGGGCATAGTGCTGGCAACCCCACCAAAACGTAATCTCATAGTTCAGAGAGGTGATTGGCTGTAAGTACGTGTGCCGCGAAAAGTGTAGATCTGAAGAGGAGACGAGAGAGAGCAACGTATAGCGATTACAACTAGAGAATGCAATTCCTGAAGAAATTGCCAGTAGGAATGCTTTATGCTGAAAATCTGACGCTAAACTGCTATGCTGAAATGTAATGTGTAAGAAGAAAGTGAAGAATTTAGATTGAAATGATACATGAACACTGGGGGCTTGAATGTGTGATGAGAGAAGAAAAGAAAGTAAAAAGGCTTGGAAAAGCAGCAGAATATTTGAACTGCAAACTTCTGAATTAACTTCATGGCGAATGATCTGTCGCCATGGCAACGGCATTTGATGACACCCCATAATATGCTTAGATGCGTTGATGGCTGCATCGTTACCAAACCTGGAACGCCAAATCTGGGATCTCACCATATGCCGTTTCCATGGAAACGGCATATGGTGAGATCCCAGATTTGACGTAGAGCTGTTGAGGCATAGACCGGTGATATACAAGTGAAGATTGGGGGACGATTGGACAGTGTCCATTGGACTTACAGCGACATCATGTTTCATGGCGAGTTGTCTGTCGCCATGGCAACGGCATTTGATGACACCCCATAATACGCTTAGATGCGTTGATGGCTGCATCGTTACCAAACCTGGAACGCCAAATCTGAGATCTCACCATATGCCGTTTCCAATGGGAACGGCATATGGTGAGATCCCAGATTTGACGTAGAGCTGTTGAGGCATGGACCGGTGATATACAAGTGAAGATTGGGGGACGATTGGACCGTGTCCATTGGACTTACAGCGACATCATGTTTCATGGCGAGTTGTCTGTCGCCATGGCAACGGCATTTGATGACACCCCATAATACGCTTAGATGCGTTGATGGCTGCATCGTTACTAAACCTGTGAAGTTTTGGGCTGTTTGGAGTATTTTCACTGAAGTTATGAGAAAACCGTGTTTCAAGTCGAGCATTGTGTTGCCATGGCAACGGCATTTGAATAAATCTCAAACTGTCCCGGATGTCTTCACGGCTGGACTGTTAGCACACTGCTATCTGAAGTCTGCTGCTCTGAGCATGTTGGAGTGATGACATCATCGTGTTCCATTACACAGGTGTTTATAGTTGAACTAACGAGCTCTGTAGAGATCACAGGTTTGCATTGTTCTGAAGAGAGATACACCTCTTACATGTGAACGTTTTGTGGAAGAACAGAGAGATATCTGTGAAATGTTTGTGTACTTTCGGGTCAATAATGTGGCCTTTTTGGCAGATTAACTAAAGGTGTGCGGCTGCTGTTGTGAGGAAATATCAGCCTGAAAGTACAATGGGCTTTAATGGAGGCATGTTGAAAGTTTTTGTCACTTCGTGCCCTCAAGAGGCATTTTCTTTAATTATTTGTCATTTTTCAAGCTACGAGATGTTTTCCTACGTTTGTCATGACAAATTATGTTTCAGGAATGTAGGGTTTGGGAATTATGGCAGTTTAAAAAAAATATATGAATGCGAATTTCACGATGTTCTACCCTCTAGCTGTGACATCACGCACTCTAGTTAATGTTAAAATCTGAAGAAGACCTCTTTACCAAGGTCTGAACAATGTTTAATATCTCTAAAAGTAAGAATCATATTTAAAAGTTGTTTTACACGAATAATGTCAGAAAGATGTGTAACATTTTAAAGTTGGAAGGAGGTTTCTGAGTGAAAGTAGGAATGAACAGTTAGCAGTTGAATTCGCATGAAGATTTGTTGAAGTCTGAAGAATTTCTCCATTGACTTCCATTTTAAAAATGTGATGAATTATGGGATGTATCTCTGGAATTATGAAAGTTATGAATGAGAAAAGTAATAGCCATCGATTCCCGACCGAGCTGAACGTTTTGATGTTTGAACGGAGTTTCTGCGATGTTCATTGCGGGAGGAGAAGAGGGCCAAAATACCAGCGGAATAATAATAATAAACTTTTTGTGCATAGAATAACATATAGATGGAATGCTGTATCAGCACTAAATCAGTAAAACGGAAAGAAAAAGAATGAAGTTGACCATCTACTTCAGCCTTGGTAAGTTCATGTTATGTCATATATTTTGTTGATACCCCCCCCTCTCTCTATCGGAACCATGGATAGCCTACAGCAATTTGTTTATGCGTTTAAAAAAGCACCAGAAGCTTTATACACATCGAAGTTCTTCGTGCCTCACCACTTTTGTACATATAAAAACGCCACTGGTTGTCTATCATGTTTTGCAGCGAGGGAATTGGCCATGAAGCAGGAAGAGGGACGGACAGTGATGTACACAGCCATGGGCGCCGAGTGGAGGCCATTTGGGTTTCCGCGGCGACGCCGACCCCTCAGCTCTGTGGTGCTGCAGGAGGCCGTGGCCGAACGGATCGTAGACGATGTGAAGGAGTTCATCGGAAACCCCAAGTGGTACACAGACAGAGGTGGGATATTCACTCAGCGCTTGAGGAAGCAGTGTTTGAGTGATTTATCTTTCTGTTGCCTGGTTATACAATAGTTTCTTTCATTGTTGTCTATAAAGTCCTTCTTGTTGGGGCATTCACTGACATTAACAACATTTAAGAGTCTTGTTATGCAAGTTCAGTTTCCTATATGCACTTGAATGCATCAACTGAGAAGGTGAATGAATTATATAAAAAGATGATTAAGTTAATTAATTATTTCTGTGGACAATATTTTTTTATTTATGAATTATTTTTCATCCTAAATACTTGTTATGTTTTGCATCTATTGCAACAAATATACTAAGTTTTTAAATAGAAAAAACATTTATTAAACAGAAGGAGCATTTTAGTTTTGAGTTTTTGTGTCAATGCAGGATTTTTGTAATGCTCCGTTGTTTATCACATGAAAGTTATGAATATATTGTCACAACATTCAAAAGCGAATGTATCTTATATATGTTCTTTCTAATTTTACATGTTTTTGAAAAAAAGTTAAAAAAAGTAATTCATCTTTACTGTGTTCTGTAAGATCATGCTTCTATAATAAATGTTTGCAGGCATCCCCTACAGAAGAGGATATCTGCTGTACGGCCCCCCAGGGTGTGGGAAAAGCAGCTTTATGTGAGTGTGCTTTGGATTCCCACCCTTCCTGCTTAGAGTCTGTGACTTTGAAGGCTGTTTTGAGTACTTCAATTCTCCCCTCCACCTTTCCGCCCTTCCCATTGCAGCACGGCGCTGGCTGGAGAGCTGGGCTACAGCATCTGTCTGATGAGTCTGAGCGACCGCAGCCTGTCAGACGACCGGCTGAACCACCTGCTGAGCGTGGCCCCCCAGCAGAGCATCATCCTGCTGGAGGACGTCGACGCAGCCTTCGTCAGCCGAGACCTGCTGCCCACTGAGAGTAAGCAGCTGGGAGGGACCTGGGGTCTGTTTGTTTGTAGGAAACAAGGGTAACATAAAGAAGAGCATAATCGAGGGAATTATGTACATGTCTTAAAAACTAAATCAGAAAATAAATATTTGCCATGTTTCTAGGAATATAATGTGATATATATCAGGCTATGAACAATATATAAACAAAGCCCTATAAAAGGTTTCTGAATAAACACAGTAATTAGACTGGAAAGTGTGTGTGTACTGAATTGGAGATATCTGCTGTGGAAAAACTCATTTAGTAAATTAGCCACTGAAGATATGTATTGTACAATTATGCAAGACACTATAGTATAAAGAGGTTTAAATAACTACCGACTGACGGCAAATTGAAAAGCTGAGGTTGACAGACTGTCTTTGTGTTTCATATTTTGGAATCCCTTTCCTCTCCTCCTGCAGACCCTCTGGCCTACCAGGGGATGGGCAGACTGACCTTCAGCGGCCTGCTCAACTCTCTGGACGGAGTGGCTTCCTCTGAGGCCAGAATCGTTTTTATGACCACCAACTTCATTGACAGGTACTGTTGGATTAACACGTGTTAACACTATACCTGGGAAACAAGGGTTGGTGTCCAAGCCAAAAAACAACAACCAGGACAACATCTCTATCACTTAGATCAAAATGAGTGCCATCGATTGATTACAAAATGTAATTGCGTCATTAACTATGATTTAATCACAAGTTCAAAATACTAGTATTTAATAGTAGAAACAGGGTTCGTACGGGTGCTTGAAATCCTTGAAAATGCTTGAAATTTGACGTGGTGTTTTCAAGGTTGGGAAAGTGCTTGAATTTTGGGAATGGTGCTTGAAATTGAGATAAAGTGCTTGAAAATGTAAATGCTTTACTTTTACAATAAATTGCTTCTACATAAAACAGCTCCGCTGCACCTTCCCGCGCTATGCGCGCAACCTGCAAGTGTTTGTGTTACGTGTGACCTGGGCATTCTGATGAGAGTGATAGATGACTGTGTGCCAGGAGGTTGCCGTTTCAACGAGCGTTGGCTAGCAGAAGACAAATACAAGCCATGGCTAAGACGAGGGTCAAGCCCACGAGTAGCCTCCTGCAAAGTTTGCCAAAATAACGATGCGAGAGTCTGCGCTGACGAGCCACATGAAAGGTATGCCGTAGAAGAGCATTTTAGATTAGACTAACGTTGCATGTTACGTTTGTTTAAGCTAACGTTAGCGAGCTGAATAGCGAACTCGATTGAGAGATAATATTAATTGCAGGGGACAATCATTTCAGAGGAGCGTACCTATGTTATGTGCGTTACAGTCGCCATCCTGTGGTGTTCAGAGGATGAAGCACTCACGGCATTTCGTGTTATAGTCACGAAATATAATCTATTGATTCGACACAGAGCGATTTTGAAAGCAATGTATTTCTACTGGTAGTATGTTTCGTGCCTAAACCAAATGTGACTTGCTCTCTCGAAATCAGTCACATTGACCCGAAGACACATCTTCGTTTGTATTACTGGTCTGGGGGAAGCTCGCGAGTGTGTTTGTGTATTTTTGCGTTTGTTTCCCGGGGAAACACTCACAAGAAACACCAGCTGTTGTTATGCTTTCTGTGACGTTAAGTTACTCAGTTCTCCGCTTGTAATTATGCAGAAGCTTCAAAGTTGTATTTATCATCTGAATTTGCCGAAACAAGTTTAATATTCTGAAAGCCAAGACTTTGTTTAATTGAAATCAGATGAAAACAAACTGTCTTTATATAAAATTGAAGTATTATACAAGTAAAACTACATGTTGCTTTAATCCCATGTAATTGTAGAATGAACACAGTCTTCCTTTGAAGATGTATAAGTCAGGTGTCTTGATGTCAAAATTACCTACAAATCATTGTACACATTTGTAAATATTATTGTTACTTGTCGTCTATTTGTATGCAGCTCTGCGTGATTTTGTAGCTACAATTCAGACTAATACGCTACCAGAGGTGGAATAAGTACTCAGATCTTGTAGTGAAATTATAAGTACTCAGATCTTGTACTTAGCAAAAGTAGAAGTACCAGAGTGTAGGAATACTCTGTCACAGTAAAAGTCCTGCATTCAAAAATATTCCTCAAGTGAAAGTAGAAAAGTATTCTCATCCAAATATAGTTAAAGTAGCGACAGTAAAAGTAGTGATTGAGCAGATTGGTCCATTTCATAATATATGATATGTTTTATAATGATTGATCATGAAAGTGTTCTCAAAGCTGGTAAAGGTGCAGCTAGTTTGAATGACTTTGTATACTGCAGGGTAGCTGGTGAATTTATTCCAGGTGGAACTAAAGGCTGATTCAACACTTGATTATATTTCACATCATTCATCCACATCTGTGAAGTAACTAAAGGTATTAGATACATTTAGTGGAGGAAAAGTACACCATGTACCTCTGAACTGTAGAGGAGTAGAAGTACACCATGTACCTCTGAACTGTAGAGGAGTAGAAGTACACCATGTACCTCTGAACTGTAGTGGAGTAGAAGTACACCATGTACCTCTGAACTGTAGTGGAGTAGAAGTACACCATGTACCTCTGAACTGTAGAGGAGTAGAAGTACACCATGTACCTCTGAACTGTAGAGGAGTAGAAGTACACCATGTACCTCTGAAACTGTAGTGGAGTAGAAGTACACCATGTACCTCTGAACTGTAGTGGAGTAGAAGTACACCATGTACCTCTGAACTGTAGAGGAGTAGAAGTACACCATGTACCTCTGAACTGTAGAGGAGTAGAAGTACACCATGTACCTCTGAACTGTAGAGGAGTAGAAGTACACCATGTACCTCTGAACTGTAGTGGAGTAGAAGTACACCATGTACCTCTGAACTGTAGTGGAGTAGAAGTACACCATGTACCTCTGAACTGTAGAGGAGTAGAAGTACACCATGTACCTCTGAACTGTAGAGGAGTAGAAGTACACCATGTACCTCTGAACTGTAGTGGAGTAGAAGTACACCATGTACCTCTGAACTGTAGTGGAGTAGAAGTACACCATGTACCTCTGAACTGTAGAGGAGTAGAAGTACACCATGTACCTCTGAACTGTAGAGGAGTAGAAGTACACCATGTACCTCTGAACTGTAGAGGAGTAGAAGTACACCATGTACCTCTGAACTGTAGAGGAGTAGAAGTACACCATGTACCTCTGAACTGTAGAGGAGTAGAAGGTACACCATGTACCTCTGAACTGTAGAGGAGTAGAAGTACACCATGTACCTCTGAACTGTAGTGGAGTAGAAGTACACCATGTACCTCTGAACTGTAGTGGAGTAGAAGTACACCATGTACCTCTGAACTGTAGTGGAGTAGAAGTACACCATGTACCTCTGAACTGTAGTGGAGTAGAAGTACACCATGTACCTCTGAACTGTAGTGGAGTAGAAGTACACCATGTACCTCTGACTTGACTTGACTGCCAACCTAAAAGTACCTCAAAAATAGTAATCAATAATGTATTGAAAAGTTATTTGGCTGATTGTTTTATATTGGCTCAGACAGGTTATATGGGACATACAGATGGGTCACTCATTTTGAAATATTAAACTTAGTTTTATTTTCTTTAATTTTTCATCCTCGTGTAGAAGGCTATCACGAAACACACATTTGGTTGTTTATAGCATAAAGAACATCTGATTTAATGTGAGGTAGGGAAATAATCATTTGAGTATGTGTATATAAATATGTAATTTACAACAGCTGTAAGATGCTTGAAAAGCTGGAAAATGCACCTTGAAAATGTTTGAAAAGTGCTTGAATTTGACTTTGGAAAAGGTGTAAGAACCCTGTAGATAAAACAGAAATCTATGACAGAAATAATGACAAACCGCTGAGCGAAATCAGACGTTTTTTTACTTTATTAAAACATGATTTTCTTTTTAATTATTGGCATGTACTCCGATTATTTTCCCGACATTTAGCTGAAGCATCGACTATGCCGCTATCACACAGGGCCGCTGTATAATATGTGCTACACAAGGCATATTATCTCTGCTGCTATCCTACTCCAAATCATTTGTCTTCCTTGGAGCTTGGGTGATTCTTTGACAGCCCTAAAATCAAATAGCAGAGAAAATAACTTGTGTTTTTATCTTTAATGCAAATAAACCCATGATTTTGACGTCCACAAAGACCCCCTAAGGAACAACTGTTCAGCAGCTATTTGGCGATTAACCTTTACAAAACGACTCCAAGGTCAGATCTACCAATTGTCAGAACTTGTAAATACTATATAAAAAAAAAAACTAAAACCAAATTGGAAATACTATTTAAAAATAAGTAGAACATGTATTAAGAAAAAAAACTAGGAAGTGGTTGACATTTCTATGAATTGATCTAAAAGAAAACAAACGGAAAGCTGCTCCATTAAATATTTGTTTTGTAAGGTGAGCGATGTGACTTGTGTGTGAATGCTTAAGTCACTCTGTGTCTACTGGATGTATAAACAGTGGCATTTCTATATGTACAAAAGTGGTGGGGCACAACATTTTTAGATGTCTATATATAAGCTTCTGCAGTGAGGTTCATGGCTGGTGAGGCACTGGCACTGACTCTTCAGGTTACAAATATTATATTTTGACCTAATCAAAATATAATATTATTTTCAAAAGCTTTTTTAGTCTGATCCTTCGATTAATTTTAAACAGACAGTTCAACAGAAGGATACCCAAAAAATTTAATTTTATCATTTAAATATTGAATTGTTCTCTCTCAGTAAGATCCCATTTTCAATAAAATGGTGGTCTTGACTTGAAGATGAAGTCCATTTGCCTATCCTTCTGGACAAAAATCTCTATTACTTTTTTGTAAATGTCCTCCTTATCTTCTTGTAGTTTCAAAAGTCTATCATAAATCTAATCTAATCGATAGATTTATGATTAGAAAATTATAAAAGTAGGGTAGACATGTGGATATTATCCGGCTGAACAAAACGTGCATTTATCTACCAGGTTTGTTTCCCACAGATCTTATTCGGAGCTATTTTCTAAAATCCTATGGAGAAATCTCATTGCTTTTTTGTCGAGGGAAGCCATGCGCAGCTTATTTCCGGGTTTTAGGACGCCTCACTGCAGCTCTCTCGTCTCCTCTTCACACACCACACTTTTCGCGGCACACGTACTTACAGCCAATCAGCTCTGAATGATGTGAGATGACGTATGGTGGGGATGGCAGCTCAGTGCCCCTATGGTCATTATTTTTTTGCCACACACATCAAATAGGAAAATACTCTGAGCATGCGCAGTGTAGTTTTTACAGTCACCGTTCACTTAGACAGTGAGAGGGAGGGGCAGGATCGGGTTTTGTCCCACATGGCTCTAAACAGCTCAATAGGCACACACTGTGGACACTAATTAGAAGAACACATACTAAAACAGCAATGTACAGACGAATCAGATGATTAAACATGATCTTAAAATATATTTTATATATTTTTTTATTTATTTTTTGCATTTTTTTGTAATCATTATTTTTAATACTTTCTGCTGACACTAGGTGGGGCTGTGCCCCACCTGCCCCTAATGACCAGTCGCCACTGTGTATAAACAACAGTTTGCTAACACATAGACACTGCAGCTTTACAAGGTTAAAGAATGTGCTTCTAGCTTTCATATGCTACCCTCTTGTGGCTAAAATATATACAAAAGCAGCTTTAAAATATTTAAAGTGGTTTGAAGTAATATATACTTTAACAACTACCCAGTAACATTATTTATTTTCAAAATGGACAGAACAACTTCGATGTCGCTACCTAAGAATATGTTCTTTGAGATCCCTGGTGAGTTTGACCCAGTATTTTCTTTGACGTTCACTGCCACTCTCTGCAGGTTGGACCCGGCGCTGATCCGGCCCGGCCGTGTGGATCTGAAGCAGTACATCGGGAACTGCACCCACGGGCAGCTCACTCAGATGTTCTGGAGGTTCTACCCGGAGGAGCCTGCCTCTGAAGCGGACCGCTTTGCAGAGCAGGCGCTGGCCGTGCACTCTGAGATCAGCGCCGCTCAGGTGCAGGGACACTTCCTGCTGCACAAAATGGACCCTGCAGGATCTATAGACAATGTTGCCCAGCTGAAATAATGACAGAGGACTGCAGTGTTTGGAGAGTGATTACTGAATAAAGAGAAATGTGAAAAACACTGTTCTATCTATGTGATTTATAATGAATCCATTAGTTTTCACTGCATTCCATCACATGAATGGCACAGACTTTCCCTAGAGCTCAACAGGAAGTAAGGTTTAAAGAACTTTCTTAATCTTGAAAAACATTTGTTTAATCTCTCCTCATCTTGTAAGCAGCAGACCATGACTCAGCATGTCGGCACGCATGGTTTAAAGGCACAGTTCGTAGTCCACATGTAGACACAAGCAAGTCCCATTCATTGGCAGGTCTTTATTACGCAACATGTGACGGCAGCTAATCAGTGAACATGAATAACATAACTGCTTATATTCTCTGTTACTTAAATGATATACAACTCTAACTAACTATTGACGGTCATGTCATTTTTTATTTAACGGGCTGAAGCTAACAATTATTTTAATTATTGATTAATCGGCTGATTATTTCCCAGATTCATTGAATAAATGTCTAATCTATAAAAAAGCAAATGGTGAACCATGTCCATCCCGGTTCCTCAGAATTCAAGATAACGTCTTGCCTAGATCCGGTTCAACTCGGGGCTCATTTCAACAGCTTTCATCTCTTGCATTTAAATAACTCTTCAACTATCCTAATCTCTTTTCCTTCAATTATTACATTTCAATTACTTTCATCGCTCTTCCTTCAAATTATATTTCAACTGCTTTCATTTCACAGTGAAATTACTGTAATGCCTCCACTTCAACTGCTTTTACCACATACACATTAAAAAGGCCCTATTGTGTTTTGGGGGTTTTCCATTTCCTGTAGTCTGTTTTTGTGCATGTAAATGGAAAAAATGTATGTAACTTGGTTATATAGGATGGCCTGAAACGCCTCCATTGTGCTCCTTTATTTACTTCTGTAACATAGTCACAACAGATCCGGCCAGCTAACCAATCAGAGCAGACTGGGCTCTGGTTTCAGACAGAGGGTGAAAAGAGGTGCTGCAGCACAGGCAGTATGAGAAAATAAAGAGCTTTTTGAACATTAAAGTATGGAGACATGACACAGTAGAGACACTACATACTGATATGAACCTGAAAATTAGCATAATATGTTCCCTCTAACATTAACTGGTCCAACTAACAGAAATTGCAACTTTTCAGCAGCAAACATTTTTTTTAAATCAGTCCTTCGCATTAATTGTTACTGTCACAGGAAGAAGCTATACACCAGATCCTACAAAGTCTGTGCTTTCCTGGATATGTGCCACAGAAATACCACTTTTTTTACAAAGCACTTTTCCCAACAATGATTTATTGGAAGCACAAGGTTATATTAAACAAGATATTGCCAAAGAAAAGGCTTGAAATATTGCACTACAGATGTATGGGATTCTGTATGGCCCCTTGGTGCTGTAAGGGTTAAACCTTGTGAGGGACCTGGCCCCTCCTTGCTGAGCAGGCCTCTGGGATGTAACAGGAGCCTTGTGTTTTCCATTCTGCTCTCATCATGGCTGCATGGCTGTGCCGGGCTCTGGTGCAGAGGAATGGACGCTTGTTGCTGTCATACCCTAACTCTGTGGGCAGATTGTGCTCCAGGGGGGTGGGAAGCTCCTCTCCTGCCTCTGGGGCCCTCTCTGCTTTCCAGGACAAGCCTCGGACTGTGGAGGACCTGCCTAATATCAGCTTCTTTGAGCTGATCTACAGGATGGTGTTTCAGGGCTTCTACAACCGTTTGCATGAGCTACAGGTAGGCTGCAGTGCACTGCATGATATCTGGACGACACACATTAGGGTTAGGGTTGGCAGCAGGGCAGTAATGCCAGATTATTTTTCCCTGCATGCATTCCAGAAATCCCTGATAGGCTCTCACTTTGGTTGACCTGCTTGAGTGCATTCACCTCCAGCAAGAATGCATTATAGAACATGTCAGACCTTTGTTTCCATAGTCACCTCCAGATAACAGCCGGTCTCAGCTGACTCACTGAGGATTGTCTGCAGGAACACTTTCTGTTTTTACGCAACACAGTGCATTGGATCAATGGGATATTTCAACATTTTGGCTTTTATGGAACCATCTATTTATGTTCCTTTCCTCAGGAGCTTGCTTAGGCAAGTTTATTTATATAGCACTGTGAGACTGACCGTTGAGCGGCCCAGACCAAGCAAGGAGGCAGAGGCAGAACGTCCAAAAATATAACCCGACGTGGGCATTTATTAAAATCATGTGCACAAAGTTCACAGCCTCAATCCTGCAGTTCTCCTTGCACACATCCTGCAGCCACAAGGATCTCACACACACCCAGTTACAAAGAAACAGCACCTAAATACACACATACTAACAGGACACAGGTGAGGGGGGAGGAGACAACACAGGACACCAGGTGCACACAATCATCAGCCACAGACATCAACATATTATTTGCACCCTGATTACTCTCAACCGCTGTCATCCTTACACCAGCATAACTACTCTCGGCGCTCTCGCAAACTCCCCTATCTTTTCAGGCGGAGCCGAGGACCCGACCAGCACCTGGCAGACGACATTCCAATAAATACGGTTTAATCAGTTAAAAAATAATACCTCAATAATTAGTATAAATTATGTGCAAATATGTAATGTCAACTGTACTGTGCAATCACCCTAATAAAGTGCAATATTACCCGGCATGAAGCCGTCAGTCCATAGTGACGAAGTTACCTTCGTCACAAGCACCTTTCAACATAAGGTAATTCAAAGTCCTTTCAAAAATGAAAAACATGAAGAAGCAAAGAGCAGGCGAAAGCAACAGCAAGAAGAAAAGTGTTCAGCATTGATTGAAAACAGTTGCAGCAGACCTGAAGTTTACTGGGAGTTCGTTCTAGATGTTTGGAGCATAATAACTGAAGAAGAAGAAGAAGAAGATGGACCTTTATTGAACCCTGCTTCTCCATGTTTAGTTCTGACTCGTTCTGAAAGCTGAAACATCCCTGAAGACCTGAGAGATCTGGATGGTTCATAATTTAGCAGGAGATCAGAAATATATTTTGGGCCTAAACCATTCAGTGCTTTATAAACCAGCAGCAGTATTTTGAAATCTATTCTTTGACGGACAGGAAGCCAGTGTAAAGACTTCAGAACAGGAGTGATGTGATCCACTTTCTTAGTGTTAGTGAGGACTCGAGCAGCAGCGTTCTGAATCAGCTGCAGTTTTAGTGAGACCTGTGAAGACACCATTACAGTAGTCAAGTCTACTGAAGATCCAGACTCCAAATCCTGCTTTGACATTAGTCCTTTACTCCTAGATACAGTATATCCTTCAGGTGGTAGTATGCAGACGTAAGTAATTGTCTTAATGTGACAATTGGAATTCAGCTCAGAGTTCATGAGATTTATGTCCTTTTTTTCTGTTGTTTGTAACATTGATGATTGAGGCTCAGCGCTGACTTTTATTCATTTCTCCTTAGCTCCTAAAGGATTACCTCTGCTTATCAAATCAAATCAAAACAGGTTTCTCTGTTCACTCGTCTTTTTTGCATCACTTTGCCCACCATCAGATCTATAACAAGCAGCAATATGGGCCCATATACAGAGAGGGAAAGAAGAGCGTGTCAGTGAACACTCCACAGCTGCTGGAGGAAGTGCTGAGGAACGACGAGAAGTTCCCCACCCGAGGAGACCTGTCCGCGTGGAAGGAATATCGGGATATGAGGGGATACGGCTATGGGCCTTTCACAGAGTAAGACTCTTAAAAACTGTTGCAATGCTTCATTTACATTTCCTTACGACCACTGGACCATGTGCAAACAATACATTGTAAAGCCTTGAGAAACTTGCTTAAGAGGTTTCCAGGGCAAAGTCTTGTCATGTGAAAGAGAATGGGTGATTGTGACCAGCTAGTATTGGAAGTTTGATGTTTAAATCTCCACGATTCGTTGACCATTAAGATTGTTAAGGTCCTTTGTTGAGTCTACTTTTTGATTGACCTGATGGTGTGTAAAGGTCTGACTTCACACACCAAATACACACTGTTCTTTTTAATGTTGTGACCTTGTGCCAAGTGTTGTTTTACTAGTTCGATTTTTATTCAACTTTTTTATTTTGTATTTGGACTACTCCGCTTGACAAATACAATGTATTATTATTATAATTATTATTTTGCTCCCACGAAATTCAATTTGAACACAGCAAGAAAGGCTTTGTCATATTTTCTTTTTTGCACCTTTAGCTTAGAATATTGCCTTGGATTTGGAAGCATTGTTTTTAATTTGGTCCCTATGAAATATCAGTTAATTCTGCAAACATACAGACTATATATCTGAATGAAAACCATACATTTTTCACCAGATATAGTATGACTTGATAAATGTAAGCAATATTAATCAAAGCTGCTGTGATTGAGTCCTGGTGACTGTATTTGTGTCCTTAGGGAGGGGGAGAGGTGGTATAACCTGAGGGTGATGCTGAACAAACGCATGCTGCATCCGAAGGAATCCGCACAGTATGGGGATGATATCAATGACGTGGTTACAGACTTCATCAAGAGGCTCTCCTACCTCCGTCAGTGCAGCCCCGAAGAAGACTTGGTGCCTGACATGGCCAACGAGCTCTATCGATTCTCACTAGAGGGTATGTAGGGAACTTGGTAGTTAATGCTAAGCTAAAGCTGTTTAGTGTAAGGGCGCATGTTTATTTAATTTAGTAATCCTCCTTTAGGGTGGTGCAGTGATGACAGATTTGTGTAGGATGACCCGGAAGATAGCATAACAAGGGCTCCCTTGACAAAAAGCCAATGGGTTTTTTCCATTGGAATTTGGAATAAAGAAAATAAACAGGATTATCTCCTCAAATTACCAACAATTGTATAATTGTTTAAGGGTAATGCAATTGACTGAAGTAAAAAGTTAATATAATGCTATAAACATGCTGCATTGCGGTTGCTGGACTTTATGTCACCAAGCTAGGCTAAAGGTGGCTAATGTTTGGCTTGTTGACATTTAGTTGTCTCTTTTATCAACTTGTTAGCAGCTGCTGATTTGAAGACACATTAAAGCCTCAGGCGTTCCCCAGTGGGGTATTTACTGACATATTTTATGTCGAAGTCATAAAACATGAAAAATCTTGAGATCTTGAATTAGCCAAATAGCCTACTGTAGTGCCACTGCCGAGAGATAGGGAGTCGGAGGCGGTGCAATGAAGGTGCATAAGGGTACTTTATTTAAAGAGCCTGTGACACAAGTTTCCCCCATCATCCAAACGCCATCAATTTGAGTAAATTGTCCCCTTGAAAATCGTTACTGAACAAATTTTGGATATTTGTACTTTGATAACCATTAATCTGCCCTTCAATGTTGACCATTTTCTGGATCTTCTCGGGGATTCTTCAAGTCCCGCCAAATTATGTGTGAAGTCATTGCGGGCACAGCGCTCCAGCTGCACCGTTCAGGATCCCAGCATCTGCATGTAAACGCACGATGGCGCACACAGCAGCAAGCTCAGACAGCGATGACAGTTTAATTTTGAACGTGTCTGAGAGCTCATATGAGGCTGAAGGATCGGTTTATGTTGTATCTGTTTAGGAATTAGGTGCGTCAATATGGGCGATTATACGGTCATGTAGGCTGTAGCCAGTGGTGGACTGGGACTAAAAATCATCCCGGGACTCTCGACCGGCCCACTTCGGTACCGCTAGTAAATTGTCAACGGGGGGAGTGGGGGATGTGCTAGTGATTTATCCGACTGGCCCACTTCGGTACCGGCCCATCGGGATTCCTCCCGATGGGCAGTCCGCCACTGCACCCAGCCCAGCCCACGTAAACTGTCAACGGGGGGGGCCTCGCTGCGGGGAAACGGTGGACCTAGTGTCCCGATCGGAGTGGGAATAATAATCATAATCCGTGCATTTTATCCATTAATTTCCCCAACATTGTGGTAAAAAAACCACACGTTTAATCCATGTTGGTGTACTACAACTACAAAAAGCATCGGTTTTGTTTTCTCATCAGGAAATGCAGACCAGCTCAAACAAACGATTTTTAATCATCATCCTCACGATCATTACATTTTAATGTATCATATGTTCGCCGAATTGACATGAAAGCACTAATAAATGTAGTTTCATCCACTTGAGTTTACAACTACAAAAATAATCGATTTGTTTTTATATCACATCCGACGGGAGGAAATTCAGCAGCTCTCACTACCGATTTGTAATCTTAATTTAATCATCATCTTCACCACGATCATTTATGTTTATGTTAGCCAAATTGACATGAAAGCACTGACAAATATGAATATACTGTAGTCAACTTAATTACAACGTTATTAACGTCAGTAGCGTGGCGTGGGAAAAAAATTAGGGGAAGCCAATAATACGTCCTTTCTTGTGGGTAGGGGGTGTGGTGGTCAATGTAATATAGTAACCAGATGAGTGATTACAGCACCCGGTATCATTTTACACACATTTGTATCATACAGATGCAGGACTTACACACGCCTGTTATCTAACCGACAGGTCCGCACGCACTCTCCAGCCCAAACTCTAATAAGCATTCATTCACAAACTAAATCAGGAGACCTTTAACGTTTTACGTCCGATTCGCTCCTTTTTTCCTCGCTGTACACAGCTCCAGTTTGGGCATCGGCCTGTCATCAGATTGTATTTGTTGTTGCTGCTGTAGCGGAAGTTTAGTACAATTATTTTTGATGAAATACTGCAAATCTCCACCCTCCATAATTGCACTTGCTTCAGTTGCTTGCTACTTTCTAACGGCGGTGAGAGTGATGCAGTGACGCTATCTATCTTCTATCGATTCGATTTATGATTCGAAAATGATAAAAGTAGAGTAGACATGTGGATATTATCCGACTTAACAAAACGTGCATTTATCTAACAGGTTCGTTTTCCACTGACCTTATTTCGAGCTATTTTCCTAAATCCTATGGAGAAATCCCATAGCCTTTTTGTCGAGGGAAACCGAGCGCAGCTTACTTCCGGATTTTAGGACGCGTCACTGCACCATTAAGTTGATGCGATTTGATTGGAGGCAAGGCCAGCCGCCTCTGGCTTCCCTTGGCATGGCCCTGACCAATCACAGGTTGGCAGGGGCATCACGTGAGCCTCATCTGTTTGGTCAATCCCTCCATTTTTTTTCACCAAGGGAAGCCAGATTCGGCTGGCCTCCTCTCGCAACATGGGGTGCAATCTACTGTTTCACCATAACATCTAGAGGGGCGCTGTTTGTTTCACTCTTTGTAAAAATACTCAATGAGAATGGGGGAGAGACGCAGCAACACACAACAAAGGGAAACAAATCGAAACAAAACAAAGTGTTTTTATTATTTAGTAGCCCAATATTTCATTGCACAACAGTTGTTGGGAGGCTGTCACAGGCTCTTTAAGAGCAGCTAAGGTCATGTTATCTGGTTGCAGTCTGGGAAGAAGAGAGAGAAGCCAGGAGGGCACACAACATATAGTAAACCACATACATGTCCGTGCGGAAACAATACCCCCAACTGTAGTTCCATGTGTGAATTATGTAACCCAGTGTATTAATAAGTGGTCCCCCCCAGAATTCAAACTTGGCAAAATCCTCGCGTCCGGGAGGAAGCACCACAGGGGCCGAGGAGGGTGGGGTCGCAGGTGAGGGCCGGGCCATGGAACGGGCCGATGAAGGGCCGGGCCATGGAACGGGCCGATGAAGGGCCGGGCCATGGAACGGGCCGATGAAAGGGGGGCCGCAGGAGAGGGTAGGGGCCTCAACGAGGGCGAGGGCATCCCCACCGGGGGCGGGCCGAAACGGGCCGCTGCAAGGGGGCCGCAGTAGGTGTCGTGGCGAATGAAGAACACATCCACCAGACGTAGAAAGCTGGCAGGAGCAGTCACCCTGGGAGGAAGGATCGCAACCCGGCCGCAGGCAGACGCACAGCGGCGGCGGGCATGAAGTCCTCGACAGGCGTTGAGGTATCCCCGGGAGGAAGGAGAGCAACCCGGCCGCAGGCAAACGCGCAGCGGCGGCGGGCACGAAGTCTTCGGCAAGCGTCGAGGTATCCCCAGAGGGCAGGAGCAGTCACGCCGGGAGGAAGGAGCGCAACCCGGCCGCAGGCAGACGCGCAGCGGCGGCGGGCACAACATCCTCGGCAGGCGTTGAGGTATCCCAGGGAGGCAGGAGCAGTCTCCCCGGGAGGAAGGAGCGCAACCCCGCCGCAGGCAGATGCGCAGCGGCGGCGGGCACGAAATCCTCGGCAGGCGTTGAGGTATCCCCGGGAGGAAGGAGAGCAACCCGGCCGCAGGCAAACGCACAGCGGCGGCGGGCACAAAATCCTTGGCAAGCCTTGAGGTATCCCCGGGAGGCAGGAGCAGTCTCCCCGGGAGAAAGGAGCCGTGGACAGAGGAGAGGCCAGACAGGGTCCCGAAGCGCGCCACCCATGGACCGATGAAAAACGTGGGGACGGGCAGGAACCGCCGTCGAGGTGGTGAAAAAGTGAGAGTGTCCACACGAGGTCAACCGGCTGGTCGAACCTCCTCTCCGGCACCGGAAAAAAATTGTTAACAGTCGGATGTTAACCGACGAATGTCGATAGCCGTTAGCAGCTAGCCGCCATCGGTAGCTGCTAGCCGTCGTCAGCTGCTAGCCGTCGTCAGCTAACGTGGTTAGCTGCTAGTCGTCGTTAGCTAGCGCTGCCTGGACGTGCAGCCGCACATCCCGAAGAAACAGCCCCACGAGGTAGCAATCGGGTTCATCCCTACCCAGCAGGTCGTGCATCGTCTCCCTGTAGTCGGAAGGCCGATGCGGGAATGGCGAGCAACGTCCCCAGCCATTCCGCGGGAAGCGCACCGAGCCTCAGTCCGCGTGCTGGTGGCAGCCACGGACGATTCCAAAAATCCCCGGCATTTCGAGAAAAAAACCAGAGTTTCTTTTGCCGTGTTCGGGTCCGTCCCGGAAACTTCACAAGACGTTGTCAGGGTCATCAGTGTAGTGCCGAGAGATAGGGAGTCGGAGGCGGTGCAATGAAGGTGCATAAGGGTACTTTATTTAAGAGCAGCTAAGGTCATGTTGTCCGGTTGCAGTCCGGGAAGAAGAGAGAGAAGCCAGGAGGGCACACAACATATATAGTAAACCACATACATGTCCGTGCGGAAACAATACCCCCAACTGTAGTTCCATGTGTGAATTATGTAACCCAGTGTATTAATAAGTGGTCACTACACTACCTTATTTCGGGAATCTAACCAAAAGCTCTTTCAAAAGACCAGATTGTAGAGTAAGGGTAAATGCTGGACCAAAACATATGACACGACAGGAAACGTATATCTTTAGAGCATTGTTAGCATCCCAAAGGCTTCCTGTTGCTTCTGCCTTTGGACTTGGACACTCCCGCCAAAAAAAGGAACCCAATGAAGGCTTACTAATGATTTTCCTAAAATCCCCCTACTGTTAAAAATGGGAGAGGGACCATAGTAACTTGTCATTTTAGCAGGTCATTTGGCCACTTGGAGACAGATGTCTGCATTTATGAATACAGAATCTGACGACAATGGGACAAACATTTGGTTTTGAAAGTGTTCTAGTTCCCCTTCACAGTCAGTTAGTCACTTGAGCAGGATTTAGTTGCATGCAGGTAAAACACATGTGCAAAAGAGCTGGACCGCATTGCCTGAATAGCAATCGGCTATTGTCTGCATTGCAGACCATATTTTGTAACCTGGCTATTCGTGAAACAATGCCTTTTGTTGTGTGTTCAAGATTATATATTTAAGCCATTCAAATTGAATTAATAGGGTTACATTTTGGCTGCTTTTTTGTTACATTCCAACCAGTTGAGTTTGACTAATCCAAAGGGAGAGCAAGTCTGCAGAAAGGTTTTTCTTATCCTGAATCATAACCTTTGCCACTCAGGTATCGCCTCCATACTGTTTGAGACAAGGCTTGGGTGTCTGGAAAAGGAAATCCCTGCAGGGACTCAAGACTTTATCCACTCCATAGGCCAGATGTTCTCCTACAACATGGCTGCGTTTCTGATGCCCAAGTGGAGCCGCAGTCTGCTGCCCTACTGGAGGCGCTACATCGAAGGCTGGGAGGGCATCTTCTGCTTTGGTGAGTCGCAGAAAAAGTGACAGCTGGTTTGACTGTCTTTGTTACGAACAACATGTACTTGTAGTGCTGCTATTATAACTACTTTCTCTATTATAACAAGTCCATCTCCTGACAGGACAACATGTGTGCAAAGCACTTTTACAGGCAAAGTCCAACTATGAAATCACATTACTTGTGTGGACAATATTTCATTTGAGAACACAGAGGGAATCATCCGTTTGTAAAGATATCTGTTTACATATGGACAAGGCTTAAGTGTATATCTTTCAATCCATTGAGTCAAAAAGAATGTCCTAAGGGAACAACTTAGGACGATCTGTACAAAAGCAAAGTACAGAATTTGCTCATGCTTTGCTTTTTGTGCTCATTTTATAGTAGTATAGTCAACTTCAAGTTCCGTTCGTTTCAGTTCTCTATTAAACTATAACTAAAAAGTGTTAGCAGCTTTACAGACTGTTGATCTTAAATCCAATTAGCTCTACCGATTCTCACCTGAGGGTAAGTTGTGAACTTGGAAGTTAATGCTAAGCTAAAGCGGTTTACTAAATCAAGTTAAGGGTGCATGTTTATTTAAATCTTGGGCACTTGTTAATCCTCCTATAGAGTGGTGCAGTGATAGCGTATTTTTGTAGGATGACCTGGAAGTAAGCATCACAAGGGCTCCCTTGACACAAATCCATATGGGATTTTTCCATTGGATTTTGGAATAAAGAAAATGAGACTCAGCAGGATTATCTCCTTAAATGAATGTAGTATAATCGTTGAAGGGTAATGCAATTGTAAAAAGTTAACATCATATTATAAACATGCTACATTAGTTAGGAAGTTAACCTTCCTGTTCTCCAAATATACAAACATATTTTTACCATTTTGTCGTAACTATGAAAAACTATAACTAAAAAGTGTTAGCAGCTTTACAGACTGTTGACTCGCTGAACACCAAACACCCAGACTATATAAGCAGCTAATGTGTTTCTATCAGGGTTAATGTGGTGCAAGGCTATGCAGGGCTTTTTGGACAAATTCAATGATGTAAATCAATACTAACATTACCTGGCAGCTGCCCACTTTTTATTGACGATACAGTAGCGTGGAGGAAGTAGCAGTAATGTAATATAATTCAATGTAAATGCATATTAACATTTTCTTTGCAGGTCCTCTGGATAAGAATCAGGCTAAAGATCAACCAAACATCTTTCTCAAATACCTCAGCTGAAGCTAAACGGATAGCCGGAGCTTTTAGTTGTTAGAGCTTATGGACAACAATAACACATGAAACTCTGCACTTATTTTAGGTAAAGAGTTGATTGACAAAAAGATGGAGGTTATCCAGCAGCGTGTGGAGAACAACCAGGAAGTGGAGGGGGAATACCTAACATACCTTCTGTCAAACACTCAGATGAGCACCAAAGACGTGTATGGCAGCATCACTGAGCTCCTTTTAGCTGGGATGGACACGGTAAATCATGACACAAAGATGACATTCTGAAAAAAACATGTCAAATATCAGAAACTAAGCTGGGCTTCCACTCAAATTCAAAATGTTTTTAATGTTAGTACACCTTTTTTACAGGTGTGCATCTTTATGCCCGTTTATTAAATGCCTTTTCTTCTTTATTCTTAAGACCTCCAATACCCTCACATGGACCTTTTACCTGCTGTCCAGGAACCCTCACACCCAGGACAGACTTTATGAAGAAGTGTCCACAATGGTGCCAGCAAAGCGGATCCCCTCCGCTGCTGAGGTCACTCGGATGCCATATTTAAAGGCTGTTATCAGGGAGGCACTGAGGTGAGACTGGTTTTGGTTTTATGATGGCTGAAGGTTCATAGAAACACATATCTGCATATGAAAACCAATTCTGCTGGTAACAGGACAGGATGTTGGTGTTGGACGTGACATGCTTTCCTTGTAGTCTTTTTGTAGAGCATGTAACCAATCCTGTTTTAGTGTGCCTGATAAACGATCCGTGTGAAGAGCAAAAGATGTTGAACGTGTCAGACAAAATGCAATCTTAGAACCCATCGGCTATCCGACAAGGATTTAGCTTTTTGTAGATACTGTAAATACGGTTTAAACCGGCGACTTTAAAATAGGTGTTTCTTATCTGCAAGTCCATTCTCAAGTCTCAACTATACTGTATAAAATATGCACAGTCTCACGGATGTCACCCTTGGGTATATGAAGAGCTGTTTAAAGCCTTTGCCTCATCCTCGCTGTTTGCGGGGATGAGGCAGGTCCGGGTAATGCAGTAGAACAGTAACTAGTTATTCAAGACTATATTAGCTATAGACACCAACAACCTTTTTCCCATCCTGTAAACATGTATAATTATGCTACAAAGTTGGGAATTACCACTTGGGGTTCAATGTGGATTCCCAGACTTTTGTAGCCAGGCTCAATTAGCCATTTGAGGAAATGCATTCTTAACCCTGTTATCTGTGGGCCATACCAGAATCCCAGAAATATGAGCCGTTTGCTCCGTGAGACTTATCCCTGTCACACCAATGTTGATGGGTTCCAAGATTAAATCAATTTCCAGAAAGGCCATCAGCCTTGTATCTTTGTATTCTTACTTTTCCTACATGCAACAAGAACAAGCCTAAACCATATGACCTGATTTATTCCTGTTCTGTAGGATGTACCCTGTAGTTCCTGTGAATGCAAGGATCATTGTAGAGAAGAGTGTTGCTATTGGTGGATATACATTTCCAAAGAAAGTAGGTCTGCTTTGTATTTTTAACCATTATTAAACTATTTGTACTTTTTGAGTACTTGTTCAGAGTTTCATTGTTGTATTTCTTGACTGTTGTCTCTCCAGACCGCTTTCACGCTTCACCACTATGCCATCAGCCATGATGAGGAGACATTCCCAGAGCCGTTCACCTTTAAACCAGAGAGATGGCTCCGTGACGGACGTGTGAGGCCCAACCCCTTTGCCTCCATCCCTTTTGGCTTCGGAGTGAGGGGCTGTGTGGGTCGGAGGATTGCTGAGCTAGAGATGTATATGGTTCTGTTTCGGGTAAGTGACTAACAGGAAATCCATTTACAACATCTACAGATTACACATGATTGAGCTCCATGCCATCAAACAACAGAGAAACAGTGCTTTGAAAAAAGACATGAACAGCGTCTTTTGGGGTGAAATAAGGTTCCTATTAGGGATGCTCCGATCGCCAATTTCGGGGCCGATCGCCGATCGGCGGAATCAGTATCGGCCGATACAGGGTCGGCTCTCGAACAAATCGAATGGGGGGGAAATCATTTACCAAGGGGGGGCACACACTGCCGTCAACAACCAACACACAAACACCAACGCAACTTCAATTTCAAAAAACATGCTGTAAAGTCTATTGTCTTTCACACACATTGCAGGGGTGTAGTGCTATTGTATAGCGCACCTATGACTTGTGCATACATGCACGGTTGTGGCACGACCACCAAAACAGAAACATATAAGGACAGAGGGTGTCGTTTTCTCATACTGATATTCTGCACAAACTGTGCTGTTGTATTTGCTGTAAAGTGTCTTTACTGTAGGTTATTTTTTATTATATGTACAGCACTTTGGCTCGACCAAAAATCGTTGAAAAATGTGCTATATAAATTAAACTTGATTTGATTTGATATGGACATAGGCCACCATATAAAAAGTGTGCAAATGTATTTAGTATCCTATCCATGTGAACATGTTTAGGTGGGGGTGGACCTAACCTCCTCTAGGAGGGTCTGGGGGCATGCTGCCCCGGGAAGATTATTTTTAAAATATTGAAGTTAAATGCATCAATCTGGTGCACTTTGAGAGCAAAATGAAGAGATCTATGGATAGCCTACATCTCTCAGCATCCATATGAAACAGAACTGTACACAGATTTACTTTTTCTTTATGGATATTTTACTAATCATTCCCCTTTTAAACCGTATTCTTGTGTTACTGTCCTATAGTATTTCATACCCGTTTTTCATTTATTCTCTCTTTAATAACTATAATGATCATATAAACAGGGGTGCACATAACTTTTTTGCCCTGGTTCTCAAAGGAGCACCTGGAGATGTTGCTTGGTGCTCATCCTTAAAATGAAATAAACCGTAACTTTTGAGGGGCTCTTGACTTTATTTGTCAGACACACGGCACTGAACACACAGAGGTGAACACTGAACACACATGCAGAGGTGAACACAGAACACACATGCAGAGGTGAACACAGAACACACATGCAGAGGTGAACACAGAACACACATGCAGAGGTGAACACAAGACAACATTAGCACGACCAGTAATCCTACAAGCTGTCATCACTGTTCTCCTGACTGTTCTCCTCACTGTCTTCCTCTCTGTCAGACATGGTAGCTGATGATGTAGGCCTACTTCTTTCTCTCTGGTTGAGTCTGGATTAGCTGCTTGCATCCACTAGTCAACAGCTGGTTTTGGGTCGAAAGTCTCTGTTGTCATCTTAGACAAGTGGATGTAATCAAATAAGTATGTGAACATAACCAATAACCTACCATAGCCAATAACAAATTAATGTAACTTATTTTATTTTTTTTGTTCATATCTTATTTTACCTTAACATTTATTTATTTATGCATTTTTTTTATCTTTCCAGTTTTAAAGGATATTTTCGTTTACTGTCCTATAGTATACATTGGAATGATTTAAAACCTGTTTATCCCAATAATTATAAAGGAGTGCCTTGGAAATATGTGTTTACATAAATTGTGATCAAAACGTTTGAGACCCACTGAGATAACTTAGACTAAAGTGAACTATCTAAACACTCAGAGTCCTTACCTCACTGAGCTGTAGTATCAGCCTTTCAGTCTGACTGGAGAGGACTCTCCCTCCACATTATTGTAGAAACATCTTCTTCCGTTAGAGCAGCTAGCACCAGATGCTAATAACAACAGCGCCGGAACCGGTGCACCCTCCCTCGCTCCAACGCTCACTCGCACTTTGGCTGTGAGCTGCGGGCGCCAGATAAGCCAACATCCCCCATTTTCATCACTTACAGCGCCCATCGTATAGGGAAAATTAAAAGTGTAACCGGGGTGAAAAGGGTGTTACATTTACTTAATTATGAATATTGTTACATCAAGGCAGAACATTAGGATAAGCCCCAACGGTAAAAAATGTATGTTTCCCTCCTAGAGCTTCCAGCGTTGCGCCTCCACATATCTGGAGCCCTAGGCGAACATCTATAAGGCCAGCGCTACGGGCCAGCCCTGAGTTCATATGCAACTCGCAAATATATTTCTCTCTCTCCTTTCTTCTCTCTTCTCTCTTTTCTCTTCTCCCTTCTCTCTCTTCTCTCTCTCCCCTCTCTCTCTCAATGTTGGTACGCAAATGCGCATTTTTTCAAATGACCCGGTGCTCTTTTTTTGGCGGAGGTGCGCATGCGCACCTGCGCACCAGTTATGTGCAGCCCTGCATATAAAGGTATTCCTCGAAAATACTTACATAAATGGTGACCAAACCGTTTGAGACCCACTGAGATAACTTACACTAAAGTGAACTATCTAAACACTGAGAGAGTCCTTACCTCACTGAGCTGACGTTATAAGATCCTCACAGTCTGACAGGAGAGGACTCTCCTCCACCTTGGTGTAGAAACAGCCCTTTATACCCGTTAGCATAGCTAGCTAACCAGATGCTAACAACATTCCACGTTACCGCTCGCGAACTCACAAAATGCGCTCGTGCCACACACACACAGAGCCGAGCTTGAATGAAACACAGAGACCCATGTACTTGTACTGTACTGTATATCATATTATTTTCGATGGCTTTACTCTGTATAATCAGTATAACAGATGAACAGATCGCCACTGGGCTTTCATCTAAACACAGAGCCACGTAATGATAACAAAAAAAAGGTCGGGGGTCATTGGTCAAGCAACACACCAATCAGAGAGCAGCAGTGAGCACACCTCAGGCTGTGTTTTATATTTGTATTATTTATTTCTGATGTATTTCACACAAAAAAACTTTAGTGGAAACGTTTTCACTTATATGATTAAAAAAAGAAAAAAATGGCAAAGTGGCAAGGCTTGCCAACCCTGCGTTGGGGGGGCACAGTGACTCATTTGGGGGGGCATGGCCCGCGAATGACCCCCCATGACGCCGACCCTGAGATGAACAGATCGCCACTGGGCTTTCATCTAAACACAGAGCCACGTAATGATAACAAAAAAAAGGTCGGGGGTCATTGGTCAAGCAACACACCAATCAGAGAGCAGCAGTGAGCACACCTCAGGCTGTGTTTTATATTTGTATTATTTATTTCTGATGTATTTCACACAAAAAACTTTAGTGGAAACGTTTTCACTTATATGATTAAAAAAAGAAAAAAATGGCAAAGTGGCAAGGCTTGCCAACCCTGCGTTGGGGGGGCACAGTGACTCATTTGGGGGGGCATGGCCCGCGAATGACCCCCCATGACGCCGACCCTGGGCCGATACCGATCGCCGATCCGATCGAGTGGGCGGGGCCTAAATGGAAGATTTAAACATCACTTTAAATCTTCCATTTAAAGTGATGTTTAAACTCAGTTAATGGGGCTCATTCACTGGAGCTTCCACAAACAACAATCAACTTAATTATTACATTCAAATGATGTACATTATTCAAGTTTACATTCACTTTGGATAATAACACGGGAGAAATTAGCGGAAGCGCTCTCTTTCCCTCTCTCCCTCTCTCTCTCCCCCTCTCCTGACAGCCTGTCAGTATCTCATGCAGCTCACTGATCCAGTAATGAGTGACCCGACAATGAAGAATAAATATATTTATAATAACTAGTTTAGCTTGTTCCAGAGGTAGATAAAATAGCTAAGTGTGTTAGGTCTAACTCTTACGGTACGTCCACACAGCAGCTTTTCAAAAATCTTAAAAATCTTGGAGCTGGGCGCGTCTGAAAGCTTGGGGATTTTTTGCGAGCAACGCGACCAACAACCAATCACATGAATCTCCCGCCCCCGACATACAAAGCAAAAAACCCCGGGGATTTTATGCGAGCAATATATATATATAAACTCCCCAAACAGGCGAAAACTTACCAGTTTCACCCACTGTCTCTGCCACCTCCCTCCATGCCTGGTTCCTCCGGTTTGTATCCCGTTAATAGTTCTGGTCGTAAAGAACCGGGGTGATTTGCTACCGTAATTTCTCGTTTGGAATATGAGGAAATGAACTGCGGTCTGGTTCTCCCTGTGTGTGTGTTTCGCTGCGCTTACCTGTCCGGCGGGCGGAGCTGCAGGATTTCTGCTTCACACACGTTGCATACCGCTATTTTACTGTCTTTTTCGGACACCTTAAATAATGCCAGACCGGTGAAGCCATGTTGGCGAGCTTGTTTTGCCGCGCACAGAGAAAAGTGTCATGTATTTTACGTCATGCGATCGGCTCTCGCGATCGGCATGTTTAGAGAGCACCGATCGATCGGTAGAGAGTGAGTATCGGCCGATATCGATCGGTGACCGATCGATCGGAGCATCCCTAGTTCCTATTAACACATTTGAAAGAGAAACAGTTAGTTTTTTATTTGTGTTTTCCCCATGGCCTTATTCAGTCTGAACTTCATATTTTTCTTTTTCCTCCAGGTAATCAGGCACTTTGAAATCAAGCCAGACCCAACGATGGGAGAGTTGAAATGCATCAACCGCACTGTTCTGGTACCGGACCAACCACTCAGACTTTACTTTGTGGACAGATGAAGTGAAAACACGGCTTTATTTGCTTTTGCAGATGTGTATTATTGCAAATGTTACAAATGAAAGAAAAATGGGTTTTGCTGAAGAATATTTTATATCGTAGGAAAGCGACCCAGGTTTGGATCCTTTGCTATGACAAATATAAGTATAATTCACATTTTTAAACATATATCCTCTATATCGTAAATGCTCTAATACATTTTAAGTAAAAGCTCTTTGTAGTCCAACAATGTGCTTGAGGAATTTTGTCAGCGCTTCATACTTGTAATAAAGAGTCAAATATTATTTTGTATTACAAATGTCACAAACCATATGGTTAAACTTTCTTTATCAAAGTAAAGCCTTACATTTTGTATGCATTGCTTAACCTTGCATTGCTATACCTATATGACATTAAACCTTTTAAATCTTGAAATATAAATAATGTTGTTTATCCCCTCCTTCTCTCTGTATGAAACACACCAGCATCAGTTTCCCTCTTAAGCCACACGGACCCGAGCTCGGGTCCAAAAATGCTATATATGTGATTGATTGATTGATTGAAAAGTTTATTAACAGCTTGTATATTGGGTACAGTACAGTACAGCTCAAAACATACAATTGTTAAGGGGATGCAGACCAGAGAAAGACTTTCGTCTTGTTTACATCAGGGTCCCCCATTTCCAATTCATCATTTCCAATTCTCGTTTTTTTTAGCTGACAATTGTTCTTATTGTCAGTTAGCGGAGTTTCTTACCTTTAAAAGGGTATGAAACATTAATAGTTTCATGAATGACACTTCAGATATAGCACTGTTGCAGACCATATATCATCCAGTTTCGCTATGAGTGGTCGCATTTTCGAGAGCTCCCGCTTTGGAGGTTATTCCTCACGATTTTTTACATATTTCATCCTCCTGACAATATGGATTATGGACTCCTACCTCAACTCATCAATGAGGCAACATCACTTAGAGAAGGAGAGTAATGAAAGCGGGGATAAAATGAACCACAATGACTTTTACCTTCTTAACGGCTGGGAAAGGAAACACCTCGCTTTTGGAAGTGCAAGCATTCATGCATTATTAACTGCAAACCCGACGGGAAAGTACTTACCCCCGTCAGGCAAACTAGACCGAAGAAGTATGATCGTCTTGATCTTATTGTTAGCGGGAGACATCCATCTGAATCCGGGCCCGGTGCAGACAAGAAGCCAGTCCTGCAGGCTCGAGGAGCTAGCATCTCAATTAGCATCAGAACTAGCATCTCTTCCGCTGCAACAACAACTACGCGACGACAACAGAGACCGTGGAGACAGCGGAGACCAAGGAATAAACGGAGACTTCGAGATTCCCCCGGGGACGCCTCGGCAGACAGACACGCATGAGGCAGTGACGAGAGGAAGAGAACCGAGATCCGAGGGAACAAATATCCGCCATGTTGTTAGCCACCCTGCTAGCATATCAACGGCTAAAGCTACAACGGAGCCTCCCTCCCTCCCCCCACCACCACCCCACCACGACAAGCCGGTTGCTTTAACGGACAAAGACAAATATCTGCAAGCTGACGACATTGTGCATTCAAGCAACAAAAATGGACTACATATTTTTCATCTGAACACTAACAGCCTGAGACACAAACTGGCTGAACTCAGGCAGCTATTCATGAACGATAAGGCAAGCATATTATGCTTTTCTGAGACCAAATTGGACAATCCCATTACAGATTCAGAGATTGAAATTGAAGATTATCTTGTAGTGAGAAGGGACAGGAACGTGAATGGAGGTGGTGTCTGCATGTAAATACATAAAGACACCAATTTCAAAAACCGTACTGACCTGCATCATGAAAATATTGAATCTGTGTCGGTTGAAATTATTTTTGACAATGCTAAATCTGTAATAGTCGGGACAATCTATAGACCACCGGAACAGAGTGACTTTTATGATACATTAGATGGGTGTTTGGCTGATGTGGGGGATGTAGAGACAATTATTATTGGAGACTGGAACACGGATATGCAACGTAAAGACACGTCCGTCTTCAAGTCCTTCAGTAGGATTTGTGATCTGCACGGCTTCAGCCAGCTAATCACCCAACCCACCCGGGTATGTGAAACAACACAAACTACCATTGATCTCATTCTGACCTCTGACAAGTCCAGGATCTCCAGTAAAGGGGTTATAGCATGCGGTTTAAGTGATCATTATATGATATTCTGTACCCGCAAAAAGCTAAAACAAAGGGCCGGCTGTCACAAAACAGTCATATCTAGAGACCTCAAAAACTACTCTAGCGAGGCCTTTAACCTAGAACTGGAGAGCCTGGACTGGTCAGATGAGCTCAGTGGTACACAAGTTGAAGAAACATGGCTTGGTTTCAAAAACAAATTCTCTGCAATACTCAATGATTTGGCCCCCCCTAAGAACAACCAGGGTAAAAAATCGCGCTGAGCCGTGGATGCACTCCGGCATACTGACCGCCATGAAAACCAGAGACAAAAAATGCTCTGAGTTTCATAAAAGTCAGTCAATGCTTTCCAAAAGCACGAGCAGTGAACTCCAGGCCCACGTGACTGAACTCAAAATTGAAAGAAACAGACTAAGAAATGACGTAAGCTCCATGATCAAAACTGCCAAAAAGAATTTCATCAATGTCAAAACTGAGGAAAACAAAAATAAACCCTGTGAACTTTGGAAATTACTCAATAACCAGCTTGGCTGCAGTAAAAAACTCAAAACGAGATTTTCTAACTTAAACATAAAGACAGATAACAGGCTCATCACAGACAAACTGGATGTGGCCAAGTACTTGAACATTTTTTTCACAAACATAGCCACAACTCTTGTAAATAAATTACCCTCCCACTCAGGGCTTTTTGGAGTAGATCACATCATGACCTACTACAAAAACCTAGGGGTACGCAAAGATGATTTCAGTCTAGCAAGGGTAACAACAGCAGAGGTACTCATTAAACTGAGCGCCCTCCAACCTAACAAGGCCACTGGCCACCACAATATCCCCTCCAAATTCCTCAGAGACACAGCAACCGCCATCTCACCAGTCATAGCTCACATAATTAACCTCTCCATAAAACAGGGAAAAGTACCCAAAGACTTCAAAATTGCAAGAGTAACCCCCCTGCACAAAAAGGGCAGCAAATTGGACCCAGGCAACTACCGCCCTGTTTCTATACTTACCTCCATCTCGAAAGTCATGGAAAAAATAGTATATGAAACAGGGCGAAAAGTACCTCGCGGAAAAGAAACTAATCTATGAATTTCAATCTGGCTTTAGAACATCCCACTCCACTGACACATGCCTTCTTTATTTGAGCGACCACATCAAACAAGAGGTGGACGAGGGCAAGTACTGCGGCATGGTGATGCTGGACCTACAAAAGGCTTTCGACACTGTCAATCACCCCATTCTGATTGACAAGCTAAAGCAATTGGTTTTGATAAACTATCGGTGAGCTGGATGCAATCCTACCTGGAGGGGAGAGAACAGATGGTGGAGGTAAACGGTACTCTGTCCCCCCCCCTCCCAGTGAGCTGTGGTGTTCCACAAGGAAGCATATTAGGTCCGTTACTGTTCCTAATTTATGTAAATGACATGTCATCAGCATGTGACTGCAACTTGTTCCTGTTCGCGGACGACTCAGCCCTGCTGGTCTCTGACAGGAACAGGTTACAGGTTGAAAAAACCCTCAGCTCCGAGCTCGGCAGAATCTGCACCTGGCTCACCGATAATAAATTATCATTACACCTGGGTAAAACAGAGTCCATTCTCTTCGGTTCGAAACATAATCTCAGCAAATCCGACGACTTCTCAGTTGCAGTGGGCGACATTATTGTCACAAGTAAGAAGGAAATTACATACCTAGGATCTATTCTTGAGGCAAACCTCTCCTGTGACAAAATGGCATCCAATGTAATAAAAAAAGTCAATCAAAGAACTAGATTCCTATACCGGATCTCCTCTCTGGTAAACAAAAACACCCTGAAAACTCTGGCAGGAGCACTCATTCAAGGGTACTATGACTATGCTTGCACGTCATGGTACCATAGCACCTCCAAGGCGCTAAAAATAAAACTTCAAACATCGCAAATAAACTGGTCAGACTACTGCTTGACCTTTCATCTAGAACCCACCTCACCTCTGCCCACTTTGACAACCTAGGATGGCTTAGAGTAGACGACAGAGTACAGCTACTTGCAATGGGCCTGGTCTACAAGATCCACTACACCTCTATGGTACCCATGTACATGTCAAAATTCTTCCCAAAGGTCAAGGAATACCATGATCATAACACCAGAGGGAGCTCCACAAATCATGTGAAACCCAGATTTGGCACAAAAAAGGGGGAATACACGTTTCGCAATTATGCCACATCAAGGTGGAACGCTCTTCCCACAACTGTAAAGGAAAGTAAAACTATACTTACCTTCAAAACCTCTCTTAAAGAGCACCTTCGGGGGAGAGCATTGCAAAACTGGCCCCGGTAATGGTACAAATCTCAACCTGTCGTTCAATGGACAGCTTCCCCCCCCATCTATGTATATACTCGCATTTTAGACTCTGTTACTAACTGTATATCTGTAGACTTGGTATGTCTTAAATGTCCGGTTAGGATGTATTAGAACGAAATCTAAAATGAAAATTGTAAATAAGCAATCTGTATGTAAAAAAACCACCTGTATGTAAATTGTAAATAAGCCATCTGTATGTCAAATATGTCTTATATGTCTTATATGTCTTATATGTCTTATATGTCTTATATGTCTTATATGTCTTAAATGATATGATGAATTGGAAATGGGGGACCCTGATGTAAACAAGACGAAAGTCTTTCTCTGGTCTGCATCCCCTTAACAATTGTATGTTTTGAGCTGTACTGTACTGTACCCAATATACAAGCTGTTAATAAACTTTTCAATCAATCAATCAAGCATCCATTCCCATTGGATAACGGAGAATTGTACACCCGGAAGTAAGTATTCCCCTTACTGTCGATTGATTTTACAGTGATATCTGCACTACTCATCAACTAAGAAACACCAGATTATCCTTGTTAATTACACAACATTGATTGGTTTAAATTGTGTGCAATGCTTTTGTATTTTTCCCCTTCGATTCGGAGAAACAAATATTTTTTCGGAGTAAAGGATGGCAGAAGACACTACCCAGAATCCCCAGCTATCGTTTAGGACTACACCATGTGCTCTGTTTGACAAACCCCGTGATTAGTTCTCAAGCTCTGTGATTGGTTGACCTCCAACTGCATTCAATATGAAAAAAAACGTTTCATAAAAGATCAAATCATACTTTATTCAGCAGTGCTTGCTTTACTCTTTGAAAGTCATCACATGAATGCATTGTAATAAATGGTTCGGCTGCATTAAATATATTACACATCTGTCGTAGTTCTTTATTTTTATTTATCTACAGAGATCGGGCTCAGAATAGACCGGAAACTATTCTTTTACCGTTCAGTTTGAATTTCACAATAAAGTTACTAGTAATATTTTGTTTTGATATTATTGTTTTTTATTAACTACTAGACCACTGGGTCATGTTAAGACCATCTTTTCTGTCTTGCTGTGGGGTTTTTCCATCGCTTTTGTGTTACAAATATCAAAACAATAACTAAATATATCCGTCGTAAACTAAACCAGAAACAGCAGTATATTTTATTTTTGTTAACACTGTAAACTTGACAGCTTTTTAACCCAAACCACCTACTGGTTAAAGCACGTTATTACACGTTTAGAGCAGACCCGGCGCCAGAACAAATCTAAAGGGAGGGCATATGATTTTCATGGGAGGGCACACAACACCGTCACGTGCTGCGGGCCTGCGGCACAATATATCAAACAGCAAGGCCAACTACATTGCGCAAAGACGCACACTTATCACAAATACATACACAAATAAAGGGCAACATAGAAACCACTTTTGAAACATTGTGTGCGTGGCAGCACAAACACTGGTAAATCACGAGCAAGGCACACTGTTAAGGATGGCAGCTTCCTCATTGTTGCACTCGGAGAGAAATAGTAGAGACGGAGACGATGAGCTGCTGTTAGCTCTATTATGGCATTGTGCATGTCGTGAGAGGTGTATGTTGCTGTGTGGGGAATGCTTTCCATTATTTTGGCCAACTCTGCATCTTTGTTGTACTGCATACTCAAACAGCGATAGGAAGAGCCCACTGCCTGACTCGGACATGCTGTGGAGTGAAACGTGGTCACCTCTGAGAGGGAGTTGGTTAACAGCTAAAAAAGCTATAATATCAACGACAGCTGACACGTAATAACGGTTCCGTGCCAGCTGATCTGCACCAAAGTACTCATTTCCTTATTTGTTTCCTCGCGTATATCTCTCTCTCTCTCTCCACAAACTCTCACATGAAATGTGTTCTTTTGATGCGGCATGCCTTAGCAGTCCTTTATCAGTCTGTAATGCGTGTTTCCAGTCGCACAAACCTTTGACAGTAAAAGCCGCATCAGATGAAGACATATTTACTTTAAAGTGTCTACAGGGGAAACAAAAGGCTGCATCTGCTTTTAACGAATATTCAAGCCATGGTCTGTTGTTGTACCATGCAGTGGCAAAAGTGCGCTTCTTTCCTGAAAACAATCTCCCTGGATAACGATCCAGTTTCACCTGGTTGGGTTTATTAACCCCAAGATCATCTGGGGCTGTTGGTCTTTGAGCGGTGTGCTGCAAGGTAGCATCTGTAGTGGAGGCACCGGCACGGAGCAGGAGGAGGATGCTGGCGGGTGTGGCACCGCAGGTGGTGATGGTAGGGGCACAAGGAGCTGTGCCTCGGAGGACAGCGTTGGTGGCGGCCGCCTTGATGAGTCATGGATTGGGCTCGCTAACTCAGCCCCGGGGTTTGCCGAGGTCAAGTTTGTGACATTAAGGCGTGCTGCTGCATCGGCTGCAGTTCTTTCATCGCTATTTCGTTTTAATAAATCCTTAGTCCTTTTGAGCCAATTTCTGATGTCCATTTTGTAATTCAAACAGAAATGGGAGTCTACAGAATGCACAATAAACAATAAACAAATCCAGAATAGAATAGAGTGTGACGCTGTGATTGATCTAAATGTGGACGAATCACAAATCACAACAGACACATGAATTTATTTGACGTAGCCTGCGATTTTTTTGTTTTAGTTACTATCTGACATCACATACATCGTGCATAAAAGTTCACAGTTTATTTATAATTAAAAAAAATTAAAAAATAATTTTTTAGAAATAATAAAAATCGTGTTTATTGGGGGAGGGCAAGAATGTCAAATGGGAGGGCCTGGCTCCCTGGTATGGAATGCCATTTAAGCCAATATTAAATAAATAAATATATACATAAATAATTAAATAAATACATATATATATAAATATGCCTATGAAATAAATTATAAAATAAATAAATTAGGCAATAAATATGTATACATGTACATTTAAATACACATTTATTTATTTCATGGGACTTTTATTTCATAATGACACATTTATTTATTTCAAGAGACTTGTATTTCATAATGACATATTTATTTATTTCAGATGACTTGTATTTCATAATGACGCGTTTCTTTATTTCAAGAGACTCGTATTTCATAATGGCTTATTTCATGTAAGACATTTCCATTCCTTATATGCAAATGAACGGGGCGTGGTTAGCTCACAGGTCCAGAGACCCAGACCAAAGCAACAGCACCACACTGACTACTCGAGAAGAGGAAGAAAATGGAGGAGAAGGACTAAGGCAAACTACTAAATTCTCAGAGTCAGACATCGCATGTAATCTGATACTCTAAATTTCACCCGCCAGAAATGTTCGCTTCTTCTTCTTCGGTGTAAATTGTCCGTTGGCAAACCAGTTGACTTCTTCTTCTCTCTGTTTTTTGGCGGATTGCAAACAACTTTAAGGTGCATACCGCCACCTACTGTACATGAGTGTGAATCATCATATCATTCCATCTCTTAACTCATGGACGTATCTATGATCTAATCCAAAAATAAATAAATTAGGGCTGTCAAACGATTACAATTTTTAATCAGATTAATCACAGTTTAAAAATTAATTAATCATGATTAATCACCATTCGAACTATGTCCAAAATATGTCATTTCTTTATGTATATTGTTGTGGGAATGGAAAGATAAATGAAAGAAGGCGGATATATCCATTTAACATGTTTATTGTAAAAAATGTCTGTGTGTCAAAATGAAAGAGAGCACCTATCAATCATCAAACCGTGGGGTCTTAATTCATTATGTATTGATTTCTATCTTACTTAGAAACTTCAGGAAAGTCGACGGGGGGGCGCTAGTGGAGTGGAGTACTTCGTGACCACAGAGTGTGAACGTTGTGATCAGCTGTTTTAGCGCAGTTCTCCAGTGAAGGGAGGAGTCTCCCTCCGCAGCCGGTTGGCGTAATTTTGGCACAATTCCGTTGTACAGACCGACGTTAACAGCAGCCCTGTCTGTGCACACGGAGACCGACTTTGTCGTCCGGTGATCTAACCGCCTTCTGGAAAAGCTTCACAAGTACGTCGGTACGCAAATGTGCTTTGTAACACAAGTAACAATACGCATTTCAGATTACGCACATAACCTGCGTACCAGTTATGTGTTACCTGTACTCAGGGTCGGCGTCATGGGGGGTCATTCGCGGGCCATGCCCCCCCAAATGAGTCACTGTGCCCCCCCAACGCAGGGTTGGCAAGCCTTGCCACTTTGCCGTTTTTTTCTTTTTTTAATCATATAAGTGAAAACGTTTCCACTAAAGGCCCTGTCACACTGTCCCGAAATTGACACCCGATGGACACACGAATATGGAATTGTGAATTTCGCACGATAATGGCCCCGAACCACACACGAAGGCAACATTCCCTACATTACATTTAAGACATACAACTGAAATGAAAGTACCAAAAACAATTATGTTACAGTACTATGATACTGTACTGATATCTTCAGACTTTGTTCTTTACTTTATCCGTCGTTATATGTAGAAAATATTACGTTTTCTCCGTAATGTTGTTTCCATAACAACAACAACTTCCTGTCAACTGTCCTTCAAAATAATATATTATATCCTTTTTAGTTTCACAGAACACAAATTGGGTTATTTACATAATATATTTACATGATTTTGTTGTGCAATAAAACAACCCGATGGACACACGATAAAGGAAATGTTCAAATTCGGCTGTGATCGTAGCAACATCGGGCCATTCGTGAGGGCATCTTAAGCCTTCGTATGACCGCCGGTGGAGTTTCTCAGGCTCCGGCAGCAACTTCGTGAGCGGTGGCAAAATCTTAGGCATGCCAAAAAATTGCCGAAGGACCTTGCGAAGGTTCATTTTCGTGTTGAATTTGTGTGTCAATTGTGCCCTTCGTAAGGCCATCGTGAGGGCATCTTGTTATCATCGGTGCCATCGGGCATTCGCCCCGATCATAGTGAGGGTGAATGCACCGATGATAACACGAAGATGATACGATTTGACAAGATGCCCTCACGATGCCTTACGAAGTTGCCGCTCACGAAGTTGCTGCCGGAGCCTGAGAAACTCCACCGGCGGTCATACGATGGCTTAGATGCCCTCACGAATGGCCCGATGTTGCTACGATCACAGCCGAATTTGAACATTTCCTTTATCGTGTGTCCATCGGGTGTCAATTTCGGGACAGTGTGACAGGGCCTTAAAGGTTTTTTGTGTGAAATACATCAGAAATAAAGAATACAAATATAAAACACAGCCTGAGGTGTGCTCACTGCTGCTCTCTGATTGGTGTGTTGCTTGACCAATGACCCCCGACCTTTTTTTTGTTATCATTACGTGGCTGTGTGTTTAGATGAAAGCCCAGTGGCGATCTGTTCATCTGTTACACTGATTATACAGTAAAGCCATCGAAAATAATATGATATACTGTAGCCTACAGTACAAGTACATGGGTCTCTGTGTTTCATTCAAGCTCGGCTCTGTGTGTGTGTGGCACGAGCGCATTTTGTGAGTGCACGAGCGGTAACGTGGAATATTGTTAGTATCTGGTTAGCTAGCTATGCTAACGGATATAAAGGGCTGTTTCTACACCAAGGTGGAGGAGAGTCCTCTCCTGTCAGACTGTGAGGATCTTATAACGTCAGCTCAGTGAGGTAAGGACTCTCTCAGTGTTTAGATAGTTCACTTTAGTGTAAGTTATCTCAGTGGGTCTCAAACGGTTTGGTCACCATTTATGTAAGTATTTTCGAGGAATACCTTTATATGATCATTATAGTTATTAAAGAGAGAATTCATGAAAAACGGGTATGAAATACTATAGGACAGTAACACAAGAATACAGTTTAAAAGGGGAATGATTAGTAAAATATCCATAAAGAAAAAGTAAATCTGTGTACAGTTCTGTTTCATATGGATGCTGAGAGATGTAGGCTATCCATAGATCTCTTCATTTTGCTCTCAAAGTGCACCAGATTGATGTATTTAACTTCAATATTTTAAAAATAATCTTCCCGGGGCAGCATGCCCCCAGACTCTCCTAGAGGAGGTTAGGTCCACCCCCACCTAAAACATGTTCACATGGATAGGATACTAAATACATTTGCACACTTTTTATATGGTGGCCTATGTCCATATCAAATCAAATCAAGTTTTATTTATATAGCAAATTTTTCAACGATTTTTGGTCGAGCCAAAGTGCTGTACATATAATAAAAAATAACCTACAGTAAAGACACTTTACAGCAAATACAACAGCACAGTTTGTGCAGAATATCAGTATGAGAAAACGACACCCTCTGTCCTTGTATGTTTCTGTTTTGGTGGTCGTGCCACAACCGTGCATGTATGCACAAGTCATAGGGGCGCTATACAATAGCACTACACCCCTGCAATGTGTGTGAAAGACAATAGACTTTACAGCATGTTTTTTTAAATTGAAGTTGCGTTGGTGTTTGTGTGTTGGTTGTTGACGGCAGTGTGTGCCCCCCTTGGTAAATGATTGCCCCCCCATTCGATTTGTTCTAGAGCCGACCCTGCCTGTACTACAGCTAAAGTATTCTCCGTAGGGACTTCCTGCAACAACACCACGCCGTTATCTTGATTCTGATTGGCCAGAAGACATTATCAAAGATGTTCTATTGGGAAGACGATCACTACGTGACAAAAGTTTTCAAAACCGTTTCTGGTCTTCCGTATTTCCAGACAAGTGGCTGCTGAAATCAATCTTACTAACTGCTGTCTGTGCAATTTACTCCGCGCCAGTTGGCGGACTTTATTTTGCTTACTTTAACATCATTTTTCATGGTGGGGCTAAGCCATTTCTTGGTATGGGTGTAGCCTACTCCAGCCATTCCCTGTCTTTATAAATATTTGTCTGCTGGCATACCAACAGACCAGCATGTATCTATCACCAACTTATGTTAGTATTAAATATACAATGTATTCTGGTAACTATCAAAATAAAGACATTGTATAGTGTTCATAACAGTATTTTTATTTCATAAATTATACTTAATACAATAATATTACAAAAAAAACCTACATCTAAATAAATATATCATCTAAAAAAGATGCATTTGATTTAAAAATAACAAATATAATTCAAAATGTAAACAGCAACAAAGAAATTATAAACATTTTTTTTTTTTTTCTTGTTAATATCCATTATCTTCTCTGTTATGTATCTTCCGGTCTTTGCCAATCTGGCCAGCATTTCTTGGTCCTCCACGTCTTTCTCGTGCAGCCACTGCTTGAAGCAAACTGAAAATAAGAAACAACAATGTTTTAACAAATCTTATTCAATTATGTGATGATAGAACTGCAAACAGAATAGCTGTAACTTTAACAAAATAAATAACTCAGTTACCTCTAATCATTAACCCATGTTTGTATCATTGAGTTAACTCTGTGTGTTGCTGCTAGCATACATAATATATACCTGACGTGGAAACGTTACTCGTGGATGGGGCTACAGAGCTACTAGAAAGACAGTCGAACCCGGTGCATTTCTCCGTCTGAATGTGGAGCACTTTTGCTAAATGTTTAGACAAATAGCTTGTGTTACCGCCCTTACATGCTAAATTCTTATTGCACTATTGGCAACGAGCATTTTCCACCTCAAGACCAAGCCCCCAGGAAGTGTGCCGGACTCTGAGGAAAATATTCGTTGTGTCCAAACGGCGGTACTACAATTTCCTTATCAGTCTGTGACGTCGACCGGCCCAGAAATACTTTTTCCCATTGACTAACATTGGGAAAGAGACGTCTGTAACTCGGTGGATACTTTTTTTGAAACTAAATAAACTACCCAGTATGAACTATTGTATAGCCCTAGAATCATTAAGTTCTTAAAGTTGTAAAATGCACTAAAAGCCGAATCTAGATTTATTCTCTCTATCCATTCTTTCTAGTGAGCCGAGAGTGTGTGCTCGGGGGGCGGGGCTTAAGGGGCGCATGCTCTGTGAGAGCAACAAACGGGTTATTCTGCTCTGACAGCCAGGCATGACGGGTAATCTGTGACGTTTCGCTCTCTCAAAAGTTGGGCCATTTTGACTTCATGCGCCAATGAGCAGCTCTCATAGGAAAGAACGAGTCCCCTCCTCCGATGCTGTATCCAGTTCTTATTAAACATCCATGCTCAAGACGGGTAACATAACTACCCTCGGGGCGCTTAGTTCTCTCTGCCATGTGTTTGTGTGCGCACGTGTGTGTGTGTGTGTGTGTGTGTGTGTGTGTGTGTGTGTGTGTGTTGCATGCATGTAGCAGGTTCTGTGTGTAAACTGCCCCACCCCCTCGCACACCGACAGGGGAGAGAGATCTCGTCTGGATTGGAAAGATCAAAAATAAATCATAGACGCACTTTGTAGTCTTATTGCATATTAGAAACGGAGTTGCAGTAAGACTGCAATATAATGTTTATGTAGATATAATACATATGACATCTATTTTTGAAATGTCTCCCGTAACGATAAAAAGATTGATAACATTGGACGTTAACGGTACCACGGTCTTTAATAATTCAGCCCCGGGGCCCCGTTAATACTGGGGCTCGGTACCCATCCCTAGTTTTAATTATTACATCATCAATATTACATTTCAAATAACCAAGTACTTGGTTACCAACACAAAGCGCAAGTGGCTAGTGCTGCTAAGAACATACCTGGTGATGGTGTTGATGGTGGCTCTTCGCTGCAGGATCTGGTCGATGTCCTCCTAGCAGAAGCGATTGCCTTCGTCGTTCTCGTCCATGATGGCGGCGTAGGCTCCTTTCCTCAGCAGGTCCTCGATCTCCTTCTTGGAGAAGTGCTGGACCGGCTAAAGGCGACGCAGAGAGACATTTACACAAGTGGATTTAGAAAACTCTTTTTGAAAATAAACTAAGCGTACTGCAACAGCGACTGACCCAAAGATGACTTGGCATCTAGAAATATGACAGATTTTCTTTTTCTCACCCCGTTGTTGTTGCCACTCATGCTCTGCAGGACGGGACGGTCCAGCCCGAGCTTCAGACTAGCTTTATCCAGCATTTCCCTCTCATAGTTTCTAGTGATCAGACGGTACACCTCCACCGCCTTAGACTGGCCAAAACGATGACACCGAGCTTGAGCCTGAAATACAAAATTAAAAGAGGGGTCAAAAGAGCATCATGTGCAGCTGCTGTTCAACGTTTTTAAGCATTAAATGGGAAAATATACACTTAAAGAACCGAGGGAATAAACGGAAAGACTGTTGTTGTTGTAGCCCTATTGAACTATCTTTAGGACGGACAGAGCAGATATATATATATATATATATTGTACCTGCAGGTCATTTTGAGGGTTCCAGTCAGAGTGGAATATCACACAGGTGTCTGCAGCAGTGAGGTTCACAATCTCTTGATCAGGTGTTTGATGTGGGCTGGCATGATCCTTTCTGCAGCGATGAATAAAGAAAACAAAGAAGACATTATTAATAATAGTAACAACAATAATATTAGTATAACTATTTATATAGCACTTACACAATAATTGCAAAGTGATTCTCACAACAAAAATAAAGAACAAAACAATAAAAAAACTAATTATTATAGGAATGTTAAAATACAAATAAATGCTAAACATTCTGAGAGGCCGACTACAAAAGGTAGACTCAATGGCTCTTGATGACATCAATGAGCAGTCCCAAAACATGCTGCTGTATAAAAATAAATAGGTCCAGATTTCTTCTATTTAGTGTTGGATGATTTGTTGTATTGATTGCTGATGGATGTTAAGATATGTTTTACAATTATAACAAAAAGATTATTGTAATTGGAATCAAAAAGTTTACAAATCGTAGTTTTAATAAAATGACTAGCAATATAGGATTTATTCAACAGCGGTAAAGCATTAAGTTACTAAATTAACGTACACTGAACTGTAAAACTTACCACTATTTAGGAAAGGACCTGATCAGAAGGATTGACTAGTAAGACAGCAAAGAGGCGGAGGAGGTCTCTGTCATGTACAACCATTGGTAGATGTTACACCTGAAAGAAAGATAAGGAAATAAGACAACACAGGAGGACAAACATCTTCTTAAGTAAAAGACCAAATCATGTCAAGCTTTAACCTGAGGCTGTTTTTTCAGTCTTTACAATGCACAGTTGGAAATTATATTCCAAAAGCTAAATTCAAACTCAACACCATAAATAACTGGGTACCAAAGTGCTTTACCTGATAGGACACGTTCCACACGGAGCAGCAACCATCCGGCTGGGCCGTATGCTGCATATCATCTCCTCCCTCTCCACTGTTTCCAGTAGATCTCTACTGCCTGTCCAATAAAACTGAAATGCCCCAAAACCATCATATTTCAAAAGTTAAAAACAATAACTTGCTCTTGGCATTCAAATGTATTATAATCTCACCTTGTTCCTGGATGTCAGGAAGGCGTTCCCTTCAAGTCTGCAACCAGTCATAGGAGTTCAAATGCAAAGCCTGAAAGATGACAAGAGCGGGAGACTTACATGTTACAAGATAAGTAATACCAGAGCAGTGTTTAGGACATGCAGAGAACAGATCAAATCCCCTGACAGGCTCACACACTTTGGTGATGTCCTCATCTGATAATGATGTTTCATTTTTAGCAGCAAAGTCACATTACTCAAGGTATATGTTGGACCCAACTCATGTACAGTATGTTTTGCATCTCCTCAACAATGGTCTGTATAGTTGAGTAGAAACAAACTGTCCCTACAGTTTCAAGTAGATTAACAAAGAAAAGTTTGCAATGAAGCACAAAACCCCTCTTTGTATTAAGCTAGCTGACACAAAAAGTACAGCTTAACATGCTAACCTGGTGGAATTAGCTAACGTTAGCTAACTTCATGTCCAACACAAAACCTCTAACGTGCATTACATTGGCGATTTTAAACACAACTTAACTCTCTCAACTTGTAAAATAACGTTAATTTAACATACCCTTAAATAACTACATCACGTTTTTCAGGGGCAACACAAACTGCAGAAAACGTTAGCTGCTAACTGTTGTTAGCTAAGACAGCTAACTCGTAACGATAGCCTCCTAGCAAACGTAAGGTTACGTTAACATTAACTTAACGTTGTAAGAAAGCAAAACGAACCTTCGAGACATATTTTACTCTCAGACTGGGTGTAATTGTGTAGCGTTGCTTACCTCCAGAAGGACTTTTAGCTGTTTCCCAGTAGAGACTAGAGAGAGCTGTCAGAGCGGTTGCTCTCAGAAGAGCAGCATTGGGCGGACCAGAGAAGACCAGATAAGAACCAGTTAAGTCTTGGAGCCCACCGACGTCTTCCATGTTGTTATTTTCATTTAGTAGTTTGCCTTATAGTCCTTCTCCTCCATTTTCTTCCTCTTCTCGAGTAGTCAGTGTGGTGCTGTTGCTTTGGTCTGGGTCTCTGGACCTGTGAGCTAACCACGCCCCGTTCATTTGCATATAAGGAATGGAAATGTCTCATCATGAAATACAAGTCACATAAAATAAGCCATTATGAAATACGAGTCTCTTGAAATAAAGAAACGCGTCATTATGAAATACAAGTCATCTGAAATAAATAAATATGTCATTATGAAATACGAGTCTCTTTAAATAAATAAATGTGTCATTATGAAATACAAGTCTCTTGAAATAAATAAATGTGTCATTATGAAATACAAGTCTCTTGAAATAAATAAATGTGTCATTATGAAATAAAAGCCCCATGAAATAAATAAATGTGTATTTAAATGTACATGTATACATATTTATTGCCTAATTTATTTATTTTATAATTTATTTCATAGGCATATTTATATATGTATTTATTTAATTATTTATGTATATATTTATTTATTTAATATTGGCTTAAATGGCATTCCATACCCTTGGTCCACAACGCAAACGTATTAGTATTAGTAACACAATCCGCATCTAAAATTGTGGCATAGATAGCCAACGTTATTTTCCCCTGTGCAATTCTCCATTTACTCAACAATAACACATAATTATCCTTGTGTTTATTATTTGTTTGATTAATAAACACAAGTTGGAGTCCGTCAGGACCGAGGGTCGGAGCAGCTCATTTGCTTTAGAGAATATTACACCGGGAAGTAAGTATTCTCTCCGCTTCGCTTGACAAACCCCGTGATAGTCCTCAAGCTCTGTGATTGGAGAGTGTGCTCCGAGGGTTACGCCGAGCCTCGAACAGCACTTGAAATGGGATGGAACCATGGCAGACTGTCCAAAACTGGATTTGAACGGGTCCACCGCGTCCCCCGCGTCCCCCCTCCCCCACCCCGTCCCCAGAACTACACATGCTGGCTATTGTGTTTCGCAACATGTTCTCTATCTATGGCACGTCTCTACTGGGAGTTGTAGTTTTAAAAGACGTTTTTGTATTTCCCATAATAAGAAGTTTCCAGTATTAAACTGTGTACACAGGGCCGCCCCTGGCCAACTTGGGGCCCCAAGCGACATTGTGAGATGAGGCCCCCCCCCCCCAACCGACAGGAGTGAACTTTTTTTTTTTGGAAACAAAGTAGGCTACTTTGCAAATATAATTCCTGTTTATTATTATTATCAACGGTTACTTTTTTATACAGTGAGGTAAATGGTAAATGTGCATGTATGTCGCTCAGTATGCGTTTACAGGTGAATTGTGCATTTCCTGCCAAATACTAGCCTCAAAAAGATAACAACATAATTAATGCAAATAAACTACTTCTACTGATAATAATAATCATAATCAATTCAATAATAAAAATACTATATTGTTTTATTATAATATAGTTGTAATATAGTCAAGACAAAACATGCTTATGACATGCTCAAAAAATGATATTTCTTAAATCTGTATTCTAGTTCCCTCTGTCAGCAATGTATCAACAACTACACACACATTTCTATCAGTATTTCTCTGTGTTGTGGTTGACATGATGATGACTGTTAGGAGTTAAGGGGAGAGGCTGAGCATCACCATGAAATGTGCAAATTGACATAAAAATGAATAAAAGGGGAAAAAATGCTCCATGTTTTTTAGGCTGTAAACTTTAACTGTTATGTAAGCCAACTAGACAGACAGTGTATCTCTCTTCCTCCTGTATATTAGCAGATAAAAGGCATCACATACTTGAATGAATGGTAAATAAAGAATGCTGGAAATAACTGCATCTCCATTAGCCTATATGCTATGCAGAGACTGCCTTCTTCATGTCGTGAATTGCAGCTGATGTTTTAATATGGCAATTGGCAATTTGACTATTACAACATTCGTAAGTTGTACATTTGACTCATACAATAACCCACCTTCGAGTGATGCTCTAGTTTCTTCATGTTTTGTTTTTTGCGCCGGACTCAAAACCTTTATTTATCCAGGTAAAATCCCATTGAGATCAATGATCTCTTTTTCAAGGACTGAAACTGTCTTTTCACCGACATCTCTTCACCTGCACTAGTGGCCGTATCAAAGCCGTGATTGGTCAGATGTCGATTCATTGCAACGGTGTCGGGTTACAAACGTGCTCCTCTTGTCACCTCTCACGGCCCGTCCACACAGCGGCGTGCGCCGCACTCTCACTCTCGCGGGGGGTGCGCGGAGAACTGAGCGGAGAACTGTGCACAGCAGCTGAGGCCCTCTGGGCGGGGCCCCCTGCGCAAGGCGGGGCCCCATGCAGCCTGTGTGATTGGCCTGTAGGGAGGGGCGGCCCTGTGTGTACATCCCTGGAGGTTTAGGGGATAGGAAACTTGCTTGTGCCCATATTGGGCAGCATTAATATATATACCCACATGCCAGCTAAGGTCAGAAGAGCTTTATTTAACAGCTGGTCTTATGTTTGTGACCCCTCCTGTTGTTAATTGATAACATTACATTACATTAATTGATAAGCCTGAAACATGCACTTGTCAAGGTTCAGAGGCACATTTTGCAAATATGGCAGTAGCCATCGATCAGCTTAAGATAAGATATACTTTATTGATCCCAAGTTGGAAACATTTGCGTTACATCAGCATGTGTAACAGTTGCAAATATGCAGTGGTGTTTATTTACATAATTTAGTATAATCACACAAATTCTGTGTTTTATATTTAACAATTCTGTGTTTTTTATTTATTGATTGTTCAATACCTGACAAGGTCGGAGATTAAATATCTACATACATCTTATAAGAGTATAATACATTATGTATAATATCAGTTAAAATAAGTGCTTCAACATAGTTAACATTGCTGGAGGTATAAACAAATATTGATAGATGTCTTGTAGTGCACTATTGAGGAACCTGCGACCCAAGTTTTTCATTCAATGCATAACTACACCGTTTGTGTATGATATGTCAATAAACCTTAGAAAATCTTGAAATCTTGAAAGGGATGTGCAAAATAGTCATTATATACAGTCTTTAATTAACTATTAGTAGAGAATAACGAGTAATGAATATACTTTATAGGGATCAATACCAATTGGATCAAATATAAAAGTCAGCCGAATTAGTGTTGATACTGCAAGGAGACGTATTGTGTGAAAAGAAATGTAAGATGTTGTTTAACTACTGATATATTTATGATCCACGTCACGTATTCAGTGTTGGCGGCAGTTCCTCATGTTTGTCTAGAAGTCTTCTCATCAGGGGCCTCATTTATAAAGGGATATACGCTCAAAAGATGGCGTATGCCAGTTTCTACGCAATGTTTGCGATTTATAAAATACTAACTTGACGGGAAAATGTGCGGTCCTCCACGCAAACTCTAACCCATGCGTACGCACTAAGCACAACAACGGGAGAGACGATAAACTGCGACACCGTTGGCATGTGGAAATAATACCATAAATAAAATGTTACCTCTCATTTATCATATATGAAGAATTCATTTTCACACATTGATTAAAGCCAATCTTAAAATGATTAAACAAACGCCTGTTTGCGACTCCTCAGTGCACACAAAAACGTAACTTGGAGAAATAAATAAATACGGATATGTTATTGAAAACCACCTCGAATATGTTGTGTTAATGTTATGAAATGTTTTCTCATAAATGATGCGGCAAGCAGAAGGACAGAATTACCTCTAAACTGACGCCGTTTTGCATTTAGGTTGTAGATACGAGCATGGTTTTATATACTATCATGTTTAATCGTGTTTTATGCCGTTTGCCAAGACTTGAGAAGTCGCTCGTAAAACACAGGAGGTATGGAAGCTAAGAACACCATATGTGGTAAATTGTACAGCTGATATAACACAACACATTAGTTGTATTTCCTTTAACTGGTGGATATAGGGTTGCTGCGGGGGGGGGGGGGGGGGGGGGGGGGGGGTTGAGACGCACAGGCTGCAGCGGAGACGCTGCGCACAGCTGATCGACAACTGGAACACAAACCACCAAATACAAAAACATAATTCAGATCCAGTCGTCATGACTCCACTCCGGAGGGATTCCCCGATCATTTCTTACAGTTTCTCATCAAGGGGGTGTCTCCTGTCCCCGGTACAAACACACTGCCTGAGAAAGGCTATGTGTATTGTTTTTGTCATTAACCTTTTTCGGGCCATTTATTTATTTATTTTGGTGACGATCCGACCTCCATGCTGCTACTCTGTTCAAACTGCATCCACCAAACAATATGATTTATCTCGACCCTCCCCAAAATAACCAAATCTGACACGGTGTGTGAGATGTCTTTTTTTAGCTGTTTCTGTCGTCATTTCCTGCGATCTTCTTCATAAAGTCAGTCAGAATGAATGAATGGGCGTTTCTTTGACTATTTATAGGCAAATATGGGCGTTACGTGAAGCCCGCAAAAGCTGCACCGCATTTCGAGTCGGTTGTGATTTATAAAGGGAAACCGGTGTAGGACGTGCTCTACGCACTTTCCTCGCCGGTGCGCAATGTTTGGTGAATCGGAAAATGTCGGAACATTTCTGTACCTATTTTTTGGATTTCTACTACGTAAACAACCTTCCCACGTGAATCCTACGCACGGCGTTATAAATGAGGCCCCAGGGCTCTATAAATAGAGAACTACGGCAGATATGTAATATTTAATGCAGCCGAACCGTGTATTACAATGCCGTTATGTGATGACGTTCAAAGAGAAAAGCAAGCACACTCGGAATAAAGTATTATTTAATTTTGTTTAAATGTTTTCGGTCTGTTTCCGGTATTTGTTAATGACGATGTGCTGTGAGATGTGAGACTGGAATTGCACAGGGGAAAATAAAGTATTCTTTCACACACAGTGACGTCACGAGCTACCCACAATGCAACATGCGCCATATATATATATATATAAATACGCCATTTTCCTGGAGGTGCAAATATCCTGGAGGTGCAAATATAAACAGCTAGCTAACGTAGCAAGGCAGAGCGCACTAGGTTTTTTTTCTGAATTAACGACCGAATAAATCGCTGCATGTCTTCGGATTACATCTCTGGACTTGAGGGGTGTGCTCTAGGTCGTTACCAGCGTAAACTAGAGCTGTGTGGGTTGTCGGATTGCCCTTACAGACTGCCTGCAGAAGTATGGAAAAACGACCCTCGAAAGTGATCTTCGTTGATTTTGGCTGCATCTACGTCTAATTTCTGGAAACACCAGGTGAATACCCCACTTGTCACAATAATATTATCATGCCATTGCATATATGTGGTATTTTAGAGTTGACTAGATATTGATTAAGGCAATAGACTATGATATTCAGTACAGGAAGCTTAGCAACACCTAGACGGTGTACGGCTGCCTGCTTGCACCTCGCATAAAACGGCGGATACCGGAAGTACGGTGTCGCCCTCGGCCCAATACCCGTATGTGTGTGAAATAATCTTTAGATGCGGATTTTGTTAAACTAATACATTTGCGCTGTGGACCAACACTATACATTGACGGGGAAGGGGGTAGCAATAAAGATAACACCATTAAACAGTTACACAACATAACAGAAATAATATCGATAGCACGACACGATAGTGTTGGTCCAGCAACCACCTTGGTAACAATGAAAACGTTCTATGGACGTAATTTCCTGAAGTAATCTTCGTAATAACTAGCAAACTAAAGATCATGTACATCCACTGCACACATAATCTGAAATAACAACTCATATTTCTCTCATCAAATGACATCAAAACGCATTTTAATGGCCAAACTAACTTTAAAATAGGCATTTTACACCGAGAATAAAACGAAGGTCGGCCATGTTTGTTTTTTTCGGCAGGGAGAAATTTGAAGATCACGTGACATAGGCCAGCCATTGGAATGAATGGTGAAAAAAAACGGGGTTTGTCAAACAGAGCACATGGTGTAGTCCAAACGATAGCTGGGGATTCTGGGTAGTGTAGTGTCTTCTGCCATCCTTTACTCAGAAAAAACATTTGTTTCTCCGAATCGAAGGCATTGCAAAAGCAAAAGCATTGCACACAATTTAAACCAATCAATGTTGTGTAATTAAAAAGGATAATCTGGTGTTTTTTAGTCGATGAGTAGTGCAGATATCACTGTAAAATCAATCGACAGTAAGAGGAATACTTACTTCCGGGTGTACAATTCTCCGTTATCCAATGGGAATGGACGCTCACATTGCCTTTAAGGGCAGCCGACACAAACGAATGCCGTGCTTCCATGAGCGTCAAATCCCGCCGCAGATGGGAATACATTGCAATCAGTTGAAAGCTATTTGCGTCCCTTTATGACGCTGAAGGAGCCTAGGAGCGTCACAACTGGACGCCACGGACACTGACCAAACGTCGCTCCTGGACGCTTAGGGAGTGAGAGTGTGTTGATCTAGCATAAAATCCCAATAAACTGCTAGCAACTGCAAAACACTAGTGCTAGCTAATGTTTTGCAAACTATTAAAAGTGAGGCTATTACAGTAGACCTAACGTTAGTCTAGTAGCCTCACTTCTAATATGTTGCTAAACATTTGCTAGCTAATGAGCTTCACATATCAACCTGAAAAACTGCGAGGCTCCACTCGCAGCCCCTCCGCACCACAGTTACTCCGCTGCGAGACGCTGCACGCACCCCCAACTCTGACTGACTTCCCGCGTCCCTGTGTAACTGGGAAACTGATAGAATTGGATCATAAGATCGTGGTGTTTTTGCAACTTCAGCATAGGGGATAGGGATGTTTATTGAACTTCGGTTTAACACATGTATGGCTCTGCCGCTCAGCGCTGCTGCTTGCTTCAGTCTGTGTCTGTGTTCTTCGCACCTGCCTGTCATCTGAGAAGGTCCCGCCTCTCTGGCTGGCTCCCGCCCGGAAAATCTTCAGTAATAGATGAGAGTAACAAATGCGTCACTTCCGGGCAAAAATAACGTCTCCGCCCACTTTTGGGGGAAAACAACGCTGTCAGTTGAACGGCGGTCAATACAAATTCTGAAGTTTTTGCCTATCCGATCAGAAATTTAAGAAAACCGGAGATTTTTGGATCATCAAAGAGCCCGATTCCAATGGCCAGACAGGCAAACAATTGCATTAAGCCATTAGAAATCGACGATCGGGCTCGATATATGGTTAAATATAGCAGTAGGCTATCGATTTTCATAGATGAGAGTAACATCGACGTCACTTTACGGCCCCGCCCACTTTTGGGGGAAACAACGCTGTCATTTGAACGGCGATCGAGCCTGAAGCCACAGAGCTCTTCTTTTACTGTCCTTTCTTCTTAGAGGAAGTACAGAAACACTGAACTCTGGATTATTTTTAATGTTTGAGGTGCAATAAACGACACGGCAGCTTGTTGGCATGATACAACTATTATGTTCCGCCTCGCTCATGAGAGTAACAGCTGGAGAAATTACAGCCTCGCCTACTGATTTTAATTTAACCATATATCAAGACCGATTGTCGATTACCAATGATCAAATGTAATTGTTTGCCTGTCTGGCCATCGTAATCGGGCTCTTTGAAGATCCAAAAATCGACGGTTTTCCAATTTTTTTTATCGGATTGGCAAAAACTTCAGAATTTGTATTGACCGCCATTCAAATGACAGCGTTGTTTTCCCCCAAAAGTGGGCGGGGCCGTAATTTTTGCCCGGAAGTGACGTAGGTGTTACTCTCATCTATAGCCTATCAGATAGCGCTGTGGGCGGGACATTGCTCGTGTACACAGACTAGAGTGGTGACTGCAGCCAGAGAAACGGCCGCATCAGAGCCAAAGTTTATCGGCAATTTGATAAAAAAAAGGCCGATACCGATAATCGGTCAAATGCAGAATATCGACCCCTAAGCTAAATGGACTATTGGAACGCAACCCCGATCTCTGTAGATAAATAAAGAACTACGACAGATGTGTAATATTGAATGCCGCCGAACCATTTATTACAATTCATTCATGTGATGACTTTCAAAGAGTAAAGCAAGCACTGCTGAATAAAGTATGATTTTATCTTTTACGAAACGTTTTTTTTCATATGGAATGCAGTTGGAGGTCAACCAATCACAGAGCTTGAGGCAAAGCGGAACAATAGCTGAGGATTCTGGGTAGTGTTAGTGTTCGGCCATCCTAAACTCTGAACAAATATTTGTTTCTCCGAATCGAAGGGGAAAATTACAAAAGCATTGTACACAATTTAAACTAGTCAATGTTGTGTAATTAACAAGGATAATCTGGTGTTTTTGAGTTGATGAGTAGTGTAGATATCACTGTAAAATCAATCGACAGTAAGGAGAATACTTACTTCCGGGTGTAAAATCCTCCGTTATCCAATGGGAATGGACGCTCACATTGCTCTCCGTAATACAATAAAGGGGACATGATCAAATAGGAATATAATTATCTTTTAAAAAACGTTAACTAAAGGGAACAATCTATTTGACACAGCTGAAGCTCTGTCCTTAACTAATTTATAATAAAAATCACAGTTGTATTACACACAATGCACTGTTTTTTGAGAACAAAAATTCGTAACTAATTACATTCTGACAAAACAATTTTTTTATTATGAATACAAATAAAATAAAAGAAGCCTCCCGTGAGTTACTACAAGCTATAACGTAGATTTTCAAAAACGTTTTATAAAATAAAAGCTCACTGCTGGACGTTGTAGAAATGCGTGTGTGCCTAGAGCAGTGGCTCCTACTAGGATGGGTTAAATGCAGAGGCTAAATGTCACTTTGTGTGCTGTGTGCTCTGCATGTGTGACCATCAAAGAGGGTTTCATTCCTCCAATTCTATTTATCTATCTATATTAGCATACATATATAATGAATGTAACAAAGGGTTAAGCTTGGAATACACAAGTGTCTATATGCAATATAAAACAGAAAAAAAGAGGAATATTGTTGTCCTCTTTAGCTTACAGAATTTTTTATTTCAAACATGCACATACTGTATATGCTCAACCTGTATGCTTTTAAAGTGCAATATAAAGTAAGATCTCCACAACCCCTCCAGCAGGGGGCAGCATCACTGCATTGAAGAAACACGTGCCTGTAACTTCAGAGCTCCTCAGACTCAGGGTTCGGTGGTTTGGTGCATCCTGTGAGACTGGACATCATCTATAAGAGCTCTCCTGGAGTCTTTCAGGACAGATGGACACACCAACTGATTTAACCCGCCTGTTGTGTTCGGGTCAAATCTGACGATTTACTACTTTCATCAATCATAACTTTTTTGCATTAGGCTTTATGATATCCTTCACTGTTGACAATTGAACATACAACATTGCTGATCACCCCTTTCATTGAATTTTGGATGAGTTAGTCAACTTTGTACAGGGTTTGTGACTTTGCAGACCGTTTACATGCATAAAAACCTTCATAACACACAAGGGGACGGGTAATAACCGGAAAAGCATGACATGGGACCTTTAAATGAAATTTGGTGATGATTAATGGTTTTTGTGTTAAAGGTCCCATGTCATGCTTTTCCGGTTATTACCCGTCCCCTTCTGTGTTATGAAGGTTTTTATGCATGCAAACGGTCTGCAGAGTCACAAACCCTCAAAGTACACCCAGCGAGTAAAACTCTAACACAGAAAAGACCTGTCTATGCTGCCCCAGAACGCCTCGTTGGAGATTTCTCTTTTTCCATTTGTTTCTCCCGGAACCAAAATGGACAAATCCGCGGAGCTCCTCACACACCAGGATCCTTTGGCGTTACTATCAAACGCAGTGGGGGGACCTTTAGCATACATTTTCAACTAACGGTCCCTACACACGGCGGCGTGCGTTGAAGCTTGCCGGCGGGCGTGTCTGAAGCTCGACCAACAACCAATCACATGAATCTCCCGCCCCGGACACACAAGCACGCGGTTTGATTGGCTAGAGCTTGTACTGGCATATGATTCGATTGGCTGATTCCGTCGAAGCTTCAAAAGTAGAACATTGCTCTACTTTTGAAGCGAGCAACGCGAAGCTTTGCTCCCACAATGCAGTTCGGCAAAGCGTGACGTCACCCCATTCTAAGTGAATGGGCAGAAGCGTTGAAGCGCCGACGTGTGTAGGAACCGTAACAGGGAGTCCCATTGACTTGCATATCGAGCTCCCTGGTTGGTAATAGACGAGTTGGGATCGCGGACAAATGCTCTCCGCAGACCCATTCTCACAGCGTTTATAAACCTTTTTCTTACTCAATATCAAGCCACACTCATTGTTTTTACTTCGGCTGTGAGTGTTTGTGTGTACTTAGGATGAGTTTCCCGCTGTCTGACTGTATCGCCGACCCGGAAACCACACCAGTAAGCCAGCTCACTGAGCAGCGAGCCTTGCAACGTCCCGACCAATCAGAGCACACTGGGCTCACAGGGAGGGGGGGGGGGAGCTCCAACAAGCCGTTTAGGACAGAGTGAATACCGGTGAATACCAGGGGCGTCGCCTGGACCTGGAAACATTCGGGGCTTAGCCCACAGTGGCGGCACTACAGTCGAATTTTCTACTGCAAGACTCCCCACACGCACATACACAATTGCGCCATCTGGTGTCACAAACGTGTGCCTGCATTAGCTTTGTTACGGCAATGGATTGTGGGAGATTCTCATAGCACCTGAGGATCTCTTGAGGGTAAGGTGCCTGTATTATCTCGATGGACAAAATGTATGTTTTTATTTTATAAGGACAATAACGTACTGTTGTGTTTGTTTAGTTTAATGTTAATTGTTTAATGCTCACAGTCACAGCAACATGTCTTTTGTGTGATTGGCTATTTGTTTTATGATTTATCAACGTGATCATCAATAGCTAATCTGAGCAACAGAACCCAGCTCACGTGTCCTTTTATGCTGTCCATTGAAATGCAGGTATGTGAGTTTTGTACACCAGTGTATTTATGTTTAATGTTTCACATCAAGTTTTATTTATATAGCACATTTATAAACGATTTTTGGTCGAGCCAAAGTGCTGTACATATAATAAAAATAGCCTACAGTAGAGACACTTTACAGCAAATACAACAGCACAGATTGTTTAGAATACCAGTATGAGAAAAACGACACCCTCCTCTATCCTTAGACCCTCACATCGTACATGATGTCTTGACTACAAAGTCTTCCATGTCTCTACTCTCTACGCTTCTTCCTCTGTGTCACAGTTTCGGGAATATCAAGATCATTGCACAGGGCCTTGGTCTTGTCATAGACCTCATGTGCTTTCTCGTTAGTTCGGTAACTTTTCAGTGTGTTCTCAACTGCTGTTTTGTAATCTACTGCCTGCACCAAGTCAATTGTTTCTTTCTGCAGGTATTTGTGCAGGCCCTGAGTGGTTGAGAGCAGTGTCTGGAACATGACAAGCATGTAGATGGTACTGAATTTTCAAAGCTTGCTTTCCAGTCCCTTTGCTAGAGGGAAGGGAAAGGCTCCCTAAAGTCTTGATCAAAGCAGGGAGGTTTTTGACATGCCCAGCGAACAAGTTGTTTGTCCCCTACCTGTTTCTGAAATGTTTGCAATCTCTGATGGTGGACAAGAGATGTGGAGAAGAAAGAGTAGAGACACTCCAGTAGATCAACGCAGGTATGTGAGTTTTGTACACCAGTTTGTATACGTTTAATGTTTCACATTGCTTGTGAAAAATATACTACCACTATACGATCACTGATGTTTTGTTGTTGACTGGACACTTATTTTGTAAAAGAGATAGCATGTGAGGATCTCTTAAGTGTCCTTTTTATATGCTGTCCATTGAAATGCAGGAAAGTAATCAGCTCTGAGTGATCTGTTGCCGAGGGGACACTACACCGGAGTTACATAAGCAGAGATAAAGTGCTATTTTGGGGGGAACTCACCTCCTCTGGGGTCCCCCAGGAAGATTTTTTTTAAATATTGAAGTTAAAAGCATCAATCTTGTGCACTTTGAGAGCAACATTAAGAGACATGGATACATCTCTCAACACCCATATGTCAAAAAAAAATAATCAAAGAATCAGAATCAGAAACGGGTTTAATATTTAAAAACACTTCATTTACCAATTCAATCATAAACTATGTCAAATTATTAGAAGTTGTTAGTAATCAGATTAAACAGAAAAAAGGGATGGAAGGAGGAAATCATTTGTTTGTTCATTGTTGTCTCCATTGTCGTTCTTGTCTGTTGCATCTCCTTCTTGTGTGTCCCTTTCTCCTGTTCTCCTTTCTTCATCCTCTACTCTGTTTGGCTCATCTGTGATGACTGTGTAGGTAAACACAAACAAGTATGTAAGTCAATCAGTTTCCAGCTCTGTCAAATAAATGAATTTCAAGATACACAAATTTGTCTTCATTAAAATGAGTGTCACCACACTGTCACAGAATGTAATACTAACCAATTGAACATAGTTAAATTTACATTGGAAACCTCTTGTAGATATCACTGTTAAGAGTAGTTATCTGCCAATAGCACGAATCATTCCTATACAAATGCAGTTTGAGTAATTCACTTAATATATTCACTTAACACTTTAATATAGTCATTTTCACTTAATACTCTAATATAGTCATCTTTCTGCATTCAACACTAAGGAAAGCTGTACAATTTGACATGATAATGAGGAAAAAAGGCCTCCGACAATGCAGATAATTTTTTTCATCATATCAATTTTAAGATGGGGGTGAAGGCTTCATATTTGGGAGCATAGTGTCCCTTGCCCCCTTTCAGGAGCCCCACTGGATTAGCTTTGATCTGAAATAGTTGTATAAAAAGCTTGTTAGCTGGCTGTCCCTCTCATAATGTTCACATAGAAACTAGCTGTCAATAGGAAATATAAATCAGAAGAATTATATTTTCATGCAAAATCTGTCACAAAAAGAGGTTGCACATTTAAATTCAGGTGTTGTTATGGCAACGTCAGTGGCCAAACAGCCACATTGACTTTTTCTCAGAAGTACTGTCACATAACATCCATATATTTCAGTGCTAGGTTGATGCTTAGCTAAGCTAACTATGAAACACTTTAACTGACAGGACTCAGGATCAACTGTGTAATGTAAGGTAGCTTCTAGCTTCATGTCGAACACTGACAGTAAATCAACATTTCCCAGAGAGCTTTCTTTTAAATCACCAGGTAATGCTAAAAAACACAACATTTAGATTGTATGACAAAGTGTTTATTTAATATATCTGGCTAGCTATAGAGTGGCGAAGTCCCTCCCCTTCCGGTGGACCTCCATGGGACCTTATTTCATAACAATTATTTATTGAAGTCAATGGAGAGAGAAAGATTATCTTTTGATCCCGTTAGAATTGTGCCACAAATTACACATATGATGTTTGTCAATTTTGCAGGTAAAAAAAAAAAAAGTGTCGTAAAACTGTGAAGTAACACATTTGTTTGTGTGAAACGCTGAATGAACTACAACTCTGGTCTCGCAGAACTACACACGTCACCAAGATGGCCGTCACTACTGTCTTCTCAACAAAACGATTGACTACCCTCACTATCACCACAATGAAACACGTCCAGAAGAATGTCATGCAAAGCTGCCTGCCTGCCTTCCTTTGATTCTCTCTGAACTGCCTGGTCTTTTTAATGTTTAATGTCAACCATTTGTGCAGATAGCATGAAGTAGAAAAGATCGGCGATCGCCGATGCTAGCGTTAGCATTTCTCCCCCGGGCTTAAATTGTGTATTATAGAATGATCACACCGGTGACAGTACTCTTCAAAGGGTTCACGAAATATGACTACTACTCTTACTGTTCAACATTTTGGGTTACTTAATGTTACTTCATATTAAGGCTAATACAAATGACAAGGCTGTAATGCTAACTAACGTGCTAGCTAGGTAGCTAATTTGATCCAGCCACTCCTGGTCCTTTAATCAGACAGGAAGCGAAAGAACGAGCAAGACCCATTGTTGGTATGATAACAACCTGGTACTAAGCACACAGGCATCTTGTTAAAGTTATCTTATCTTAGCCAGCGCCATATAGATAGATTATATCTATATGGCGCTGATCTTAGCTATCTCTTAGTGGAGGAAAACAATTGTGACATCACTTACGCGACTCTGGGATTTGTAGTCTTTCTAGTTGAGTATTTTTCATCGTCTTATATTTCAACAGTTTTACGACAAACTGTGACTTTTTTGACATGGAAATTATTTTTTAAGATTGACAAACATCATATGTGTAATTCATGGCACAATTCAAACGGGATCGAAAGATAAGTTCTCTCTCCATTGACTTCAATACATTATTTTTCCGAAATAAGGTCCCATGGACTGGAAGTAGATAGGCGTGACTTCGCCACTCTATAGCTACTTGCTAACGGTTTAGCTTACCCGCGCGATTCAAAGTAACGTCAACGTAGCTATAATTTATGCTTTGCTTAACTTAATGTTCGCATAACTTGTACGTTTACTGACATGTACATACCTTGGCTCAGGTGGTGGCTCTGGGGTTGTTGTGTGAGCCACCACTTGAGAATTGCCGTCTTTTTTATTAAAAAAATGTCTAATGTCCATCTTCAGAAACTCAGCGTCCGCTAGTGATGTGTCGGTCGCGAACGAGCCGGCTCAAAGAGCCGGCTCTTTTAAGTGAACGACGGGAGCCGGCTTGCGCCCGCGAACGAGACTTTTTTTTTTTTTGCGGAGGGATCTAGATCGGCATGAAGGCACATTATGCAATGTGCACATTATCCCGCTTATTACATGGCCACATTCTCAACAAAGTAACGACATGACTCCCAATATTAATTGAAATGCTTTTATCGATTTAGAAAATGATTTTATTGATTAAAAAATAGTTGTATTTATTTAAATTGACATGCATCCGCTAAGAAAAGTAGTCCGTTGTTACTGTTTGAACGTTTGAACTAACGTAGCAACGGCAGGAACTGCTTCGATAGTGTTTTTGAGGAGCTTTTTGATTACAGATTTGAAAACATCGTTGCTTGCTTTAAAAGTAGCACAATTCATTATGTCAAACCTTGGAAAGTATATAGATATCCCTGCCCTAATGCCAAAGTAACTGGCAACTGAATATGTGTCGCCGTTTGATCTATGTCTGGACCGCTGCGTAAAAAGGAGGGTTTCTGCCCCATTACTTCTCTTCTTACTTCTATAAGAATAAAACACGGAGGACGAAGATCTCTTTTTCTCCCCCTCTTCTGAGAGCCCATCAGCTGATCTCAAGCACGCTCCCCTCTCCTGCAGGGGGGCGTGGTTTCTATAGCTAATAGTTACTGAAATAGAGCCCTGCTGTTTTGTCAGGACCTTTTCTTTAAATATAATTTTAAAATGTCGATACAGTAGCCCCTTTTTTAAAATAGCCTAGTTTTTATAGGTGTTGCTATCTGTTTTGTGTAGCGTGGTTCTACAAGCAAGTCAGTGCATTCATTGGGTGGTATCAGAGAGTTACAAGGGTCTGTAAATGCATTGAAAACATTTGGCCACAGCAAATCATTTATATTAAACATGTCATTTTCACTTTTGAATACTTCAGTACAAAGGATGTATTGAATAATTTAAGTGATATATGTGTACACATATACATCATTAATTAGTCAAAACAGGGCTACATTTGATTTAATTAAAAGGTATAATATGTGGTAAACTGAAGAGCCGTTTGGAAGCCGAAAGAGCCGGCCCTTCTTGGTGAGCCGAGCCAAATGATCCGGCTCACCAAGAAGAGCCGGAATTCCCATCACTAGCGTCCGCGGCTGAAAGTTTAAAGTTTAAACACTGTCACAGAGGTACGTACCTGTCAGCCAATACAACACGTTTATTTCCATGCAACTCTCTGATTGGTCTGGTGGTGTCTTGCCTCTGTTGCATTCACTGAACACGGGAAATTACATTTCTGCCGTCCTCTAGGTAAAGTACAGTTAATGTATTATATTATTGAGGGAGAATTTTTCCGGGGCTAAAGAAAAAACCTACCCCAGGCGACGCCCATGGTGAATACACATACTTTACAGAGATGTTGTATGAGAAACTAATGTGAGTTTGGAAAATTGCACAATATAAATGTAATTTAGTATACCTCAACAATGGAATTATGATCAGTAGAAACGGCCATGACATGGGACCTTTAAAGAGCCTGTGACAGCATCCCAACAACTGTTGTGCAATGAAATATTGGCTACTAGTAATCTCGAACCGTCAGTTTAAAAAAGAAAAAGCGATACCGTTCCGTTAAATATCAATAATTTCGAACATCGCGGGGAAATTCCTTCGACTCATTTTGAAGTTTTGGGGGAAGCCGGAAGTGACCGTATGATCGCCCATATTGACGCACCTAATTCCTAAACTTCTAACAGATACAACATAAACCGATCCTTCAGCCTCATATGAGCTCTCAGACACGTTCAAAATTAAACTGTCATCGCTGTCTGAGCTTGCTGCTGTGTGCGCCATCGTGCGTTTACATGCAGATGCTGGGATCCTGAACGGTGCAGCTGGAGCGCTGTGCCCGCAATGACGTCACACATAATTTGGCGGGACTTGAAGAATCCCCGAGAAGATCCATAAAATGGTCAACATTGAAGGGCAGATTAATGGTTATCAAAGTACAAATATCCAAAATCAGTTCAGTAACGGTTTTCAAGGGGACAATATTTACTCAAATTGATGGGTTTGGATGATGGGGGAAACTCGTGTCACAGGCTCTTTAATGTAATAGCAGTTAAAACAGGACTGGTCAAATTTGACCGCGAACACCAAAGTAAGGGGAGGAAACCAACAAGAGGGTTAAAACAAGAGAAAATAGACATTTCCCTTCAAACAGTCTCAGATCAAATCATTCATTTATTGGGTTAAGAGTTTTGTGTCTGCTGATAAATATTCAATACCTTCTAGTTTTGAGTGACACCAATAAAAGAAAACATGAAAATACAAAGGTAAAGGTGTGTGTAAGAGGGTTAATGTGATGTAACTAAGTACATTTACTGAAGTACTGTCAGTAAAAATGTGTTACCTGTGTATTTTCACTTTATTCTACTTTATACTTTTACCTCAGTGAATTTATTTTTACAGCTTTAGTTACAAACGACTTTGCAGATTTAGGTTATTAAAACAAAAATATAAATCAACTAATACATTATGATATTTTATTACATGTTAAGCTACCTAGCTAAAGTGATCAAAAACCCCACCTTTACCAAGTGCAACATTGAAATGATGAACACAATAATGCATCAACTATTATAAAAAAAAAATGTATTTAGTATATATAAATACAAATAATTAAGAATTAATATATCATTTTAAAATGGGCCACTATGCACAATAAACACGTTTTATACTTTTAGTATGTTTTTATGCCAATACCTTTAGACTTGTACTAGAGTAAGAGTTTTAATGCCTTTTGTAATTGAGTATTTTACACTGTAGTATTGCTAATTTATTAAGGTTAAAGTAGAACTATCGTGCTGTACCTGTGTGAGTCTTCAGTGTGAGTCCTCAGTGTGTGTGTGTGTTTCCTCAGGGTGCAGGGCCGGCCCTGACCAATTTGCTGCCCCAGGCAAGATTTTAGCTGGCGCCCCCCCACCAAAATACAGACACTCACTATGACTCGCGCACGTGCACGGTTGTGGCATGCATGAATGGCCAAAACAGAAATATATGGACACAAGATGTGTGCAAATGTATTTAGTATCCTATCCATGTGAACATGATTTAAGTGGGGGGTGGACCTAACATCCTCTAGGGGGGTCCAGGGGCATGCTCCCCCGGGAAGATAATTTAATTTAAAGCATCAATCTGGTGGACTTTGAGAGCAACATTAAGAGATCTATGGATACATCTCTCAACTTCAATATGAAACAGAACTGTAAGCAGATTTTCTTTTTCTTTATGGATATTTTACAAATCACTCTCCTTTTAAACTGTATTCTTGTTTATTAATAACAACTTTTTTTTACTGTCTATTCTCTTATTTTTTATAACTATAATGATCATATAAAGATGTGCCTTTATCTCACTGAGCTGAGGTTATCAGAGCTTCTCAGTCTTTCAGGAGAGAGCTCTCTAAAGCTCTCCCCCCGCGGCCGCTTACACAGTAAATGTTGATAAAAGCACACAGAAGCTGTATACGTTTTTTGGGAGTTTGATTTATTTTGAATTAACACATAATTGCACACTAAAACCATTATTTAAAAAAAAGAACTATTTCATATAAACCTCTGGTTTTTACTGAGGCTGGGGCAGTTCAACTTGATTTTGGGGGGGGGGGGGCGCCATAGTTTATGGGCGCTGTACGCAATATAGGCGTAGTTATGTTAGTATAAGATAATAAGATGTACTTTGTTGATCCAAAATCGGGAAATTGTGTTATGAAAAAAAAATAAATATATATTATTTCCCCCCCCAATTTTTGGCGCCCCCGATGGGTTGATGCGCCCTTAGCATTCGGCTATACTGCCTATGCAAGGGCCGGCCCTGTCAGTGTGTGTGTGTGTGTGTGTGTGTGTGTGTGTGTGTGTGTGTGTGTGTGTGTGTGTGTGTGTGTGTGTGTGTGTGTGTGTGTGTGTGTGTGTGCAGAGGGAAGTTTCTTCACCTCAGTGTGGCAGCAGGCAGCGCCTGGAGGCTGAGATCGTGCAGTAGAAAGTGCGCGGGGCGGCAGGAGCTCAGCAAAAGTTCTCTAAAAAACACATTTTATAACACCGCAGTGATGATCGCCTGCGCAGATTTGTAGGCTGTTCTAGCGGGATAAAGTCACAGTGAAGTCCCGCAGCGGAGGCGTGAGGAGAGGGAAAGGGGAACCGAGTGGAGTTGAGTTTGAATGGACGTGTGTGTGGGTTCGCTCGGATGGGATGCACCGTGAGCTTCATCTGCTGTGAAGAGGACTTTCTGCTCATGCCTGTTCACCAACATGAGGAGGAGAAGAAGAAAGAGAGCCTGACAAAGGTAACTGACAAAGTGCACACACGACTGGGAGTCAAACACGAGCTGACAGGGGTCTAGTGCAGACCAGGTGCGTGTATTTCCAGGTGTTTATCTGCATGTACAATTGATTTCTTACTGCCCTGACTATCTTTATGTCAGATATTCAGATAATAACTGTCGACCTTTGCTTCCACACATAAGCAGTGTACTGAGTCCTTTAAAAGCATTGGTGGACGAAGTACTCAAGACTTTTACTTAAGAAAAAATAGAAATACCAAAGTGTAGTAATACTCTGATACAAGTAAAAGTCCTGTATTGAAAGTGTTACTCAACTAAAATAGCAAAAGTATTGGCATCTAAATATTTCACTAATTCCAAAAGGAACTGTATTCATTATGCAGATTGGCCCATTTCAGAATCATTTATATTATATGTTTTGGTTATAATTACTGATGTATTGGTGTGTTTATTAAGCTGGCAAAGGTGGAACTAATTTCAACTCATTGTGAATATAATCCAGGTGTATCTAAAGTATTGAATTTATTGTTCATCACTAATCTACATCTGCAAAGTAACTAAAGGTATTACTTCAAGGTAGTAGATTAAAAGTACAATATTTACCTCGGAATTGTAGTGCAGTCGAAGTACAAATGTAGCATAATATGGAAATACTGAAGTACCTCAACATTTTAAGTACACCACTGTCTAAAAGGAATGAGTGTTTCAGCCAGTTCACCAGTCAGAGCAGAATATAGCCAGTGGTTTTACATAACACAGAAACAGCTTCACAATCATCAATCCAGGTATATTGTGTCTCTAATACCTGCTTTGACATTAGGCATTCACAGACCTCTGTGAGTGAATGAGGTGAACCATGCACTATAATGACTGCCAAGTGCAACCCTGAAAAAAAGGCCAAGTTCAGTCATGCTTGCCCTCCAAGATAAAAACACACACAGATTGACCCTACCTGTACTGATGTCATGGAAATATTTATGTTCTCTTTCCCTCTGCTGGAGTGTTTGTGTTGGTTAGTGAGATGTGTGTACATTGTAAATATAATAGTGCGTTGCAGTCAGAGGCTGTAATCTCTGCCCTGTGGAATGTGCTCAGTGACCTGCACTGATTTCTCTGTCCGACCCAAAACCTCACTTCACACAGCGGACCAGTCAGGGGTGATTTATCTTCTATGTATGGAAATCAGCTTTTAGCTTCTGTTTAAAGGAAACCACGCTGCACTGGGTCCCATCGGAGAACATTTAGAACTTGTAGATATAGTTAAACATTTTCCAAACACTCCTACCAGCAGCTTAACTTTGTCCTATTATCACAGAAAAATCAACCATGGAAAATGTGCCATTTGATGTAGACTCATCATCATGTCACTTTACCAAATTCTGGCTGTAATCAGCCTCGGTAGGGTGAGTCTGTTTGGTGACAATATTTGAAGTTGGTCATGGACCTTCCCTCTTCATAATTCTATTATGGCTTCAGCTGGGCTGTATTCAATAAACTGACCGTGTGGTTTTAACATTAATAAGTAATATTTTCTGGACTTTATTTAATCAGACATGGTAGAATCAACAAAATATGACACAACTTTTTGTGATGCTCTGTATTTACCCAAGGTGTCATCTTGTCTATATAGCTAGCTGCTCACTAAAACCATGGCACTATATTATCCTCTTAAAGATAAAGAGAGCACAGAAAGAGGACCTCTTTCCACATGCCTTTATGTGCTCTAAAGTTGTGGTAAGGGTTTCGCAACAGTTCTTCTGTGACATATCCTTGCAGCCTTATCAGATGAGCTCAAGTACCCCTTCTTATATGTGTTCATTTAGACCAGTGCTTCTCAAAGTGTGGTCCGCGGACCACTGGTGGTCCGTGAGCGCCCCCTAGTGGTCCGTGAGTATATTGGTAACATTTCACATTTTAAATTAATACATTTATTTAAGTTTTTCGCACTCTCGCGGGAATATCTCCGCAATGGAACGAGCTTAAGTTTCACTTTCGATTGCATGATATAGCCCAGATAAGCACCTTCATCACACATGTTGCCACTTGTTTGTACAATTTTCAGGCGATTTGTAGAAAACGATGTGTTTTTGGATATTTGTGGAGTTAGGTGGTCCGCGAGTGTTTTTTTATTGGTTAAGTGGTCCTTGGTATGAAAAAGTTTGAGAAACACTGATTTAGACTGATTGTAAAACCTGAAGTTATTGAAAACGGATGTGATGGAGAGCCCGTGATCATAATAATAATAACTTGGATTTATATAGCGCCTTTCATGAGACCCAAGGTCGCTTTACAAGGAAGAACAGGGCAAAACAAACATAACAAAAGAAAAGGCAGTCAGACAACCAGTCAGACAGACAAAACAACAAATAGATTAGGGGCCAAAGGCCTTAGTAAACAGATGGGTCTTGAGGGCCCTTTTGAAGGCGTCAAGCAAGGGGATGTTGCGGATCTCCGCAGGGAGAGCGTTCCAGAGGGTGGGGGCTGCCACGCTGAAGGCTCTTTCCCCGAAGGTTCGCAGTTTGGTTTGGGGGGGTGGTAAGCAGGCCAGAGTCTGAAGACTGCAGGTTCCGGGGTGGGGCATGTGGGTGAAGGATGTCCGATAGGTACTGGGGGGCAAGGGCATGGAGGGACTTGTAGGTAAGAAGGAGGATTTTGAATGATATGCGGGACTTGACCGGCATCATGGACCTGTCACTGTTATTGCCAGGTCTCTTGTATTTTTCTAAGTATTTATGTAGTACCTCATTTGTCCTACCACCTCTTTGAGTGGCAGAAGCCGCTTTACCAATATTACCACATTCCATTTAGCCATTTAGGTTGACACGTCTGGTCGCTTGCTAGTCTGTTTAAACATATATGAATTCAAAATCTCTAGGCAGAAGGACAAGATTTGTGGAGTGTAGAAAGGAAAATAGAAAGAGGCATTGGCAGAAATAAATCTTGGAAACCATTGGCAATTTTTTTAAATGACAATTTAGCTCTTCTATAGCTGATAATTGGGTGGTAAACTAGTAACATTTGAAACGATTATTTGACTCTTAACTCCAACTCTATTCTCACGTTTTCAGTTAATAATCGGACTGTTAAGTATGAGCAGCAAACCGAAAAGGCTCAAATGTCAACAAAATATTAGCCATTGTCCCCAGAGGCTAAAACGTCATCAGACAAATAGCCGATGGGTTCCAAGATTGCTCACTTTCAAACTAGTTTTACCCACTTGTTAAGTTGATTAGGTTTTTCAATGGACTGGGGATGTGGAAGTCAACTTCTGCACAGTCGGTCTAATGCAGCTGGTAGTTTATTGGCTATTGTGGTAATTCATATGGCATAAGGATAATATCTTATTCGGCTGTTTATTTGTATCGAAAGTATGGACATTTGGACACATGCTTTTATTATTTCTGTCCAACCGTATTTCCCATTTTCCTATCTGATCTACTTCACAATCTTTACCTAATAGCAACTGTATACCATTAAAGTATTCATGGATGTGTATCACTGGGTTAGATGCCCAGCACACTGAAATATTCTGTATAATTCCTTTGCTCCTTGGAAGTGACACCAAAAGAGACACTTCTAGACCTCTTGGAGGACTTTTCCCAGATATGCTTAGTTTTCCGTTGGCACAAACCAGCAACTGGCACTGAGGCATTCAGGGCTGTGGGCACAGGGAGAGCTGTGGGGAAGGAATGCCCTGACTTCAGCCAGCAGAGCTGTGGTTGGAGGAATGAAGTGATGCTAAAGTGTTGAAAGTAGTCGCTCCAGAGAAGTTGCCAAGTGTCAGAGAAGCTGAGTGTTACTAATCACACACACAGATTTCAGCAGAAACTTGGAAACGTGGAGCTTTTTCTTGCTGAGACACAGTTTATGTTGTCAGAATCTGGATCAATTTCCAAACACTATAAGGTTCCATGGTTCTGTATTGAAGGCACAGTAGAATGCTTCTTGTGTTGAATGATTATTTTCCTTGGCAAATGCTTTGATCTCCGTTTATTTTTGAATACCTTTGATTTTTTCATGCTGATGTTTGTGGCGGAGGACTGCTCAGGTGCAGAGAAGTTGCTTCCTGTGGTATCTGCTCCTTGTGTTTGTGTGATGCTTGTGGTTTGTGTCTGACATGAAGAAGAGAGCTTGGGCTGCTCCTGTCAGCGGCGCTCAGGGAGGCCCACAGTGCAGAACTTTGAAGAACGATAACTATCGACCAGAATGTAAAACCCTCATATAAAACCAAAGAAAACAGCCAAGACTTTGAACCAGATGAGGGGCTCTTGAATAGGTTTCTGAAGAATGTGCACTGTTTGTTTTGCATCTAGGGGCTATTATACTGTATAATGGCAGTTCCTGGGCTGACAGACAGTAGACAGAAGAACAGAACATGATTGGACTAAAATGCATTAAATTAAGATGATACATTATACTGTTCTGCTGGAACATCTTGAAAACCAGGTCAGGGATAACTTTGAGGATCCTTTACAGAAAAAATAGATAAGCAATTTTAAGGTGAATAACATTAAATGTTATTCACCTTCAAATTGCGTATCTATTTTTTCATTTTCAAAGTAGTCATAATATAAGTAGCATTTCACAAATTGTGTTTTTTCTTTTAACTTAATCTTCCAGGTGTGTGTGAGTTTTGTTTTTTGTTACAACAATAATACTTGGCACTCAATAAGATGGATTTTATCCATGTTCAGTTCATTGTTTTGGTTCCCTCCTTTTATATGATCCAACTCCAAAAGCTTTTGCTAACCACCCCAAATAAGACCTCAAGCAGCCACGCCCAGCCCATTAGCTCAGATTTAAAAGCCTTTGTTCTCTATAAGCCAACATATCAACTATGCAGGTGTTGGCTGTTGCCAGCTAGCATATTATGCAACATTTCTTTACAGTTTATTTCCTTTGTACAGCTGAGGACGTGTGTGGCTATTTAGAAGTCTACAACACCAACAGAGGCAGTTATTCCATAACTGTGGAACTCTGTATTCAATAGCATCACTAAAATATGTGACAGAACAGAGATATTCCTCTGGAAGAAAGTTATTTTTGTGTGCATGTAACTATTACAAAGCAGCAACATTGTGAACAACAGACCGTGTTGAAATTGACTTGAGGAGAGCTAGTTCACGTAGGCTGATAGTCGTTAGCTGTCAGCTAGTTGATAGCTGTTAGTTGTTAGTTGTTTGCTAGCAGCAAAGGGGGCAGCACAGTCCTGCTTAGCTAAATAACAGAGCTAACTGTTTACTTAATTGTGCTTGTGTAGCTACCCCATGTTTTACTTATGTAAAGCACCAATTGACTAAACATTAACATATTATTTTGTATTCATATTATTTGGATATTATGTAATAAAGTTTTAAGTGAATTTAGAATTCTGGGATTTTTATTTTCCCTTATTAAACGTAATTTACTTTTGCACAAATAAACACATACTTATATGAGATCAGGCCCAGTTGTTCATGTGCCTTCATATTAACCTTGTAAGGTGGTAGTAAGTACGTTTTAAAATAAATGGTGTTATTATAAAAGAGGTAGTTAAAGGTGGGGTATGCAATTTATTTCGGAAACACTTTTTTGTTATATTCCATGGAATGCTCTTAGCATCCCGATAGCAATGAATATATTAAATGCTTTGACAATAAATACATACAAAAATTAGGGCTATCAAGTTAATGCATTAACGCAAAAAAAAATTAACGCCACTAATTATTTTAACGTGATTAACGCATGTGTATTTTTTGTCCTCCTCCGCCGCCCCGTAGTTTCAGAGCGCATCGAGTTTAAAATACCATCTACAAGCTGATGCTGACAGCCCCGCTCCTGCCGCCCGCTTGCGGCAGACCATACTTCCACGCTCACCGGCAGGCACCGACTGGCTGTTGGGAGGACCGGGAGGGTGTGTGTATGTGTGGCGCGAGCGAGCGAGAGAGAGACCTTACGTGCATTGTTGTTGTTAGCATCTGGTGCTAGCTAGCTGCGCTAACGGATATAAGGAGCTGTTTTAATGAAAACAGAGGAGCGACATTTCGCCGACAACTGCGCCGAGCACTTGACTTTATGCAGGAAGCCAGACACGGATAGTGCGCGCAACATGACTGCAGCGTCCAGGCAGCTCCCGTTCGAGCATATGCCTTGAGTTGCACATAGCTCCAACGATCCATCACAATGTCTCTCTCCACACACACACACACACAAGGCAAGGCAAGTTTATTTATATAGCACTTTTCAACACAAGGCAATTCAAAGTGCTTTACAAAAAATGTTGCTTCCTGTGGTATCTGCTCCTTGTGTTTGTGTGATGCTTGTGGTTTGTGTCTGACATGAAGAAGAGAGCTTGGGCTGCTCCTGTCAGCGGCGCTCAGGGAGGCCCACAGTGCAGAACTTTGAAGAGCGATAACTATCGACGAGAATGTAAAACCCTCATATAAAACCAAAGACACACACACACACACACACACACACCACACACACACACACACACACACACACACACACACACACACACACACACACACACACACACACACACACACACACACACACACACACACACACACACACACACACACCACACACACAAACACAAGAGAGGTTCCAGGTTGAATTGAGGCGAATATTTGTAATGTTCAGAGGTTGTTGTGTTTAATATTCATGAGAATATTTGTCATTGTTCAAATGATAATAAACAAACATTTGCATAAAGCATATTTGTCCACTCATATGTTGATAAGAGTATTAAAAACTTGAAAAATATTCCTCTAAGGAACATTTAGAACAGACAAAAAATGTGCGATTAATCGCGATTAACTATTTTAATCGACTGACAGCCCTAAAAAAAGTTCATCTGTAGAAGCCGTGGGCTGTAAAAAGCACGACCAATCATCTGAGCCGGCCCGGCTAAAATAACTGGATGGCCTACCTGCCTGTCAGCCTTCCATCTGTGCACAAACTTATCTCGTGCCCTCATTGGTCATGTGCGCGTTCGTGTGTGTTGGAGGAGGGGCTCTGTAATGAAGTGGCAGATTCTTTCCGGTTGTGTATTTTCAAATTCTAGCGCACTCGAGCTGGTTCCTCCAAAATGACCTACCCCACCTTTAAGCTCAATGCACATGATGAACCAATCAACCATTATACAGCCATATTAACATATCTAGGACAGGTATTCTGTGCCAACCCCTCAATTGGATTCAAGTAGCAGGCAGACCAAACTCTGACTATAATGGCGCGTTTCCACTGCAGCGGGTAGCCCCGTTTAAGCGTCCTTAACCGTCCTCAAGCGGCCAGGCCGGTTTTTGGTGGCGTTTCCATATATCCTAGTACCGGCTAGCGGGTACTTTTTCCCTCTTTTTCCGGCCTCATAAAATCGTGGTTCCCTCAGACCAGGGCCAGGGCTGAACTAGTGACGTCAACACTCTCGACTGCTGATTGGTCAGAGAGAATCGTCACAAGATCGCGCGCGAGATCCCTAGCGTCGCATATATATCTAGAAGCAAGCTTGCAGCATTTTTATACACAGCATTTTGTAAACGGAGGAGCTACAAAAATGGCTACTTCTAAGAAAAGCACACCGTGGTCGACCGAGGAGGTGACGACGTTCCTTCATCTCATTGGGGATGATAAAATCCAGCGGGAGCTCGACGGAACAACTCGAAATGTGAACAAAAACAAAGCCGATCGCCCCGCCTACACTGCGTTGCTAGCCCAGGTCCTAAACTGTAATGGAAATGCGCCACGGCCTCGGCCGGCCAGCGAGGCAGCCCGAGGCCAGAGCGAGGACGCTTAGGGACGCTTAAACGGGGCTACCCCGCTGCAGTGGAAACGCGCCATAAGTAACACCCGACTCTTCCTCCTCACAAAAACAAATCCGTTATTTCAGTTTGATGCCTGTCAGGTCCACCTCTCTATCTGCCCTGTTTCTGAATTCCCACCAAAGTGTCAGACGGCGGGCGGGGGCTTTCCTGAGATTTAAAGATTTTTGATAAAGGTATGCGCGGTGAACTGAAAGTTAGCTGCCGCCCAATATTGCATTCCAGTGGATGCTTTAGCTGTTGGGAAACAGTGCGTCCTCTGTGCTGTGTCTCTGGGGAGGCCTATCATTTCACTCCTACCTGCCGGCGCTGACCCGCACATGGGCCGCAGAACAAGACCCTCTCTGTGTGTTCCTCGGTGGAAAGGTGCCCGGTGTGTGCTTGACCCGGGAGAGGGTTGTGATGCCTTGGATAGGTTAACCCCTGTCATTCTACCCTTGAATGCCCGTGCATACAGGAATTTAACCTCTTGCGGATATATTGCATTTGATTTCAGAGTAGGAAACTTCCTTAAATAGACCCATTCTTCAGAAAATACTGCACCCGATTTATCTTGACAGTGATTTCAAAGATTTCAAAGGCACTGTTTGTGTTATTGTACCTGCATTTGTCTGTCTTGATGTGGTAAACCTCTCCCACATGCCCCTACCAGCAGGTAAAACTAGCTCGGACCAGCAAATATTGGTATACTTTAGTACTCTGCATACTTCCCAGAATCCTCCCAGTAATTGGATAATTTGATCCAGTTACTTAATGGGAAAGTCATGCACAGCAATCAGGAAAGTAAAAGAAGCATAATACTACTTTAGAAACTTCAGATGCTTTCATGAATCAGGCTATTCATGTATAAATATATGAACGTGTGAAAGAGTAAATGGTAAATGGATTGCATTTATATAACATCTTCTTTTTTGCAAACACTCAAAGCGATATTATCAGTGTTTCCCCTAGGTTTACTGATTGGGGGGGGGGGGAATATATATATTTTAAATGAGCTGTGGATTATTGTTATTGATTAATGCATCAGTGTTTCTTAGGGTCAAACACACTAATTTCACAACTTCAAATGAAAGCGTTTAGTTTATTTAATAAAAGAGCACATGTTCAATGTGAAAAGTGACTGTAGATATAGATTAGTTGCAATTTGGTGCTATATATATATATAAATATATATATATATTAAAAAAAAAGAATTTAAAAAAAAAGGAAAAATAATCTTTTATTTAATTTTTATTAAACACCTTGAATTTCAGGGGGGGCCCGCTGGGGCTCCGTTGGCGGAGTGTTTCCCCTCCAAGACAATGGTAGGGGAAACACTGATTATTATACACATTCATACACTGCAGGGCTCAACGCTAACTTTTTAAAGTGGTTGCCAGGCTGGCAACCAGGCACCAGCTTTTGGTTGCCAAAACTGAAAATATGGTTGCCATTTTTAGTCACCTTATATTTTAAATAATGAAGATACTATGCAATTATACATCAACTTAATAATGAAAATGTGACACAAAAGAATGTTCAAATGCTTTACAATAAGTAATTAACACAATAATTTGAAACTTAAGTGGTAGGAAACTTGTCCACCCTCAATTGCTGGAATACAAAACACCAGTAGTGCAGCTGTTGTCATGTTCTTCACAGATCACTAGTTTCTTGGTCATCCGTTGTCTCCCTTTCAAATGTGAGTTTCTTGACCTTTGTGCTGACCCCCACCATATATCCATTGGCCCTTCAGCATCGAAGTCTTGGATTGGCCAGACTAATACATTTCTAATGTTAAATACATGAAAACCATTCAGTTAAGAATTAGATATTAATTATTAATGCTGTAAATTACCTTTAATATGTCTAACTATATTTAACATGTGTTACCTTTTTATAGAAGTGATTATATTTGTATGCCAATATTTTCCTATGGTTTCATTTTGCACTTTTATTTTGGTAGTAATAATATCGGGACTCTTATTTTGAAGGAACTTTTACCGGAAGTGAATGCACAACATAGCAGAATGTACATAATATATATTTCGCCTCCTAAGACTTTACACATGTCCTCTTTGCTTTTCGTTTGGGTTCATATTGCGCTTTATAAGTTGACTCACTTTGAACATTCGTTCGAGATGTTGACGTGTTGGCCGAACTTTTTACCCCACAGTCAAACAACTTAATTTGCGTCGCCATTTTTTGTAAAACAAACACACAGCGCACCGCGCACGCGAGTAAACGTGCATCGCTTTCTGGCTCCGTAATCACACCAATGCACGTGGAACTTAAGTATCAGGTTCCGACTGGTCACAACAATAATTAAATATCACTCTTGATCAGTGTTGTGCTAGTTACTGAAAACCAGTAACTAGTTACCATTACTAGTTACTTCATGTCAAAAGTAACTCAGTTACTTTACTAGTTACTTAAACCCAAAAGTAATGCGTTACTGTGAAAAGTAACGTTTTAGTTACTTGAAAAATGTCTCCCATTAATGCCCTTATAGCCTTCATTTCAGTACTGTTATTGCATTGGAGAATAATACAATCTGTTGATCAACTTGACATGCATTATATGCAATCTGGATTGCATCGATATTAGCTGGCTTTCCATTTTTGTATATTCTTTCTCCAGGTAGTTGGAAAAAGTTTTCCGTCCCATATGCCGTGTGCCGCCCGGACATGCTATCATGCTAACTAGCTCCCTGAAAGCGGGTGACTCCACTGTAGCAATAGCCTGCATGTGTTCTACAACATACCGTGCAATGGCTTTATCGACTTTTCCCTGGCTAGCAGTCCCTTGGTTAAAATCCAGCCGCTGTTGCTTAGGTGGAGGTGGAGTGGCGTCGGCTGAGTCTCTGTGGTCTTAGCTACTAGCTTCGTCCCAGCATGTTGTTTTTGCAGATGTTTTAAGAGATTTGAATGACTGGTTTGGCAGTAGATAGGATCTTTGACCCGCCAAGACACAACTTACATTTAACTAAAACGTTCTTTTCTTTGTGCTCGACAAAAGTGAAATAGTGAGAATATCTCCAGGTGGAGAAACTAGACTTGAGCTCCGCCGCCGCCATGATAGTCTTGTTAGTAAACAACACAAACACGCCCACAGCCCGTCTCCGCATGTGACACAGGAAGTATCTAAGTACATTTACTCAAGTACTGTACTTAAGTACAGTTCTCATCTCTGTTCGCCTGGCTGTTGACTATATAAAAAAACTAACGGAGTAACGCACCATGTAGTAACGGTAACTGAGTTACTGAATTTGAAAAGTATGCGTTAGAGTACTAGTTACTGCCAAAAGTAACGGCGTTACTTGTAACGTCGTTACTGTAACGCGTTAGTCCCAACACTGCTCTTAATACAACAAATAATTAACATTTATCTATTTTGGGGTGCACATTTTGCTGTTTGCCGTCCTTATTTCTTTATGTTAAAAACTGGTTGGCAACCAAAGGCCAATAAGTGGTTGATATTTTTTCTGAATGGTTGCCAATGGCAACCTGGCAACCGTTACTGTCGAGCCCTGCACTGGGAGCAATTTGGGGTTCAGTTTCTTGCGCATGGAAACAATGACATGTTGACTGCAAGGGCTGGGCATTGAAACACCGACCTTCAGATTGGTAGACGACCACTCTACCCCTGGTCCATAGCCAAAACGGGAGAGAGGAACAATGTTAATAGTAGAGGTTAGGACCATTAAGCTTACAATGGTTGAGTTTCAAGCTTCATGTTTGGTCGACAACACATGTTTGCACAACAAAATGCAAATAGTTCTGTATCTTTTAACAGACGACAGAAAGGTGCACAAGCTGTGGTTTTGATGGGTATTGTCATTTAAAATCCTTTGGCCTCCACACCTCTCCTCACCATACTGAATGCAATAACTACAATGGTGCCTTTGAATGCGCAGAACTCCACTAAAACCAGTCGTTTACCGTAAACCGGTTACAAACTAAACCAAAAACATAACCTCCATGGCAGAGTTATTAAGCTTTGCAAACGTTATTTCAGTTCTTTAAGATTATCAAATTAAAATTCAATCAATTTAATGCAAGGCACAATCACATAAATTAAGATATTTCAGTATTTTTTCCTTTGTTTTCAGATCAGAACACATGAGCTCTGGATAATGACCTTGAAATCTCATCCATTAAGTATCCAACTTCGTATTCAAAATGCTGTCCAAGAATGTAGATGTGTGTTTTTCAAGATATCTTTTAGCTTGAGCCAACAGCTAGCATGGGATGCTCCGATAATTTGAGCCTTTTCATCCATTTTGGAAGTCAACGCCTTTACTTTCAAATCCTTGTGGTGAGAGGATGTGTGAATCCGATGAGCGGATATTTATTTTCCAAACATCCTTTCAAGACATTACTGATTTGGTGATGCGTAGCGTTGCCAACAAAGCCTGTGGAACCAGAAGATAATGGAACACAAAAGGCGTCCATTGAGCTTCTTAAAGTGTTTTAATTCACTTGGCAATGCACAGTGGATAGAGTGACCGTCAGAATGATAGATTAAGGCACAGGGTAACTGTATTTTCCGCCAGAGTCACGGTTGTGTGCCCCTTTTCTTGGAATGTAAAGCAGAGGCCTGACTTCCACCTCTTCCTCAGACCTTTAGGCATCAGTGCAACATAATACACTCCACTAGCCTTATACCATGCAGCCTCTATGGCTTTGTGCACCCATGAATGTGGCCTTTATGCTGCAGTTTTGTTGATATTTCTCAACGTGTGGGGGGATTTTCTTGTCTTCTCTCTAATACTTGGCAAGGCGATGTGGCATTTGCTCTTGGCAACGTCGAAATCCCACGAAGTCTCACTCTGGGGGTCTTTGTAGCCATTCACAAGACTTCCGAGTGATGGACAGGGAGCTCGGGCTCTCCCAGGTCGCTTCCCTTTCGCCTCAAAATGCGTCTTTGTGACTCTTCTCTTTTCCCGGGGTCTTTTCCACCAAGGTCGGATGCCACAGGGCTCCAAGGGTAATTACTTTGACTTTGGAGCAGAAGTTAGACTGGGCTACCCAGGTCGCCCAATCATGTTTTCATCATCGGGAGAATGTTTTTCTTTTGGGATGTAATAAATCCCCCCTTTGACATGCAGCATTTACTCTGAATACACACAGGAAGGACGACCCCAGTTTTTTCTTCTTTCCCTCTCTCGATTTTCCCTTTGTAACAAGCTGAGGCAGATCATTGTTGCTAGTTCGACCTCACTGCTTTTTAAAAGGATACGTTTGCACACTTACACATTCCGCCGTAGTGGAATTTCATAGGTATTTGCACCGGAATGTGGTTCCTCACTGGACTTGGGGGGGAAATGGAATGAGCATAATGAATTGTAACCATAACGTTTCTGATGGACATATAGAGTACTTGCTGTCAAAGGCAAAACATGTAGTTCACTGTAACTTGTGGGGAAGTTAAGGCATCATATTATACATATTATAATAGTCAGGCTTGGGGAGAAACGGATTACATGTAATAGGATGAATACTTTAAGAGTGAATCTATACTTCTACTGCCTGAATCTGCTTTATGGTGTTCTCTTTCTTTGGTTCATTTGTTCTTTTTTAATTCAGCAGGTGAACCTATATGTTCATAAAATAGTGTGTGTGAGCTTAACTGTGTATTAAACTAAAACGGAGCATTTTCTCTCAGCTCAGATTTTATTTCTGCTTTTTTAAACTAGTATGTGCTCATGTGTTTCATTGTTGGTGTATACGCTGCTGCCTGAATATGCTGAATGAAAGGCAGGGTTTCTATAAATCAAATCTCTGAGCAGAGGACACATTTATAATCCTAAACATCTTGGTTTTCTTCTTTTCTAAGGTCACATTGTTCTGTTGTCTTAAAAAAACACTTAAGTCAAACAAATGTGATGTAATATTTATTTGCATTGCATTTGATATTGAGGTCATTTAAAAGTAACACAAAGTAATCAGGTTGCATTATTTTGTATTTTGATACTCAGATTAGGTTACTTATTCAATTCTCACTCGTAACTACTGTAACAGAATACATTTTTAAAGTAATCTTCCCAACCCTAATAATACTTCTTCATTCATTTTCTGGGACTAACACAGCTCTTACAAAAATGCTTTCCCTTACAGACAACACAGAGGGAGACAACAGTTGATTGTTCTGTCTTGCAGTTATTATTAGTAGAACAGGAGTAGAAACTCAATAGCCCCCCATAAAAAAAACCGGCACATGTTCCACATTCCCGTCCTGATCCCTGTTAATGAGGGCGGGTGTGTCCCAACCTATGCACCCGGCACAGGAATCTTTAATTAAATCACACTCTTGGTCCCGATTCTGCACAAGTGTTGCACGCGACAGAAATCCTACACAAGTGTCACCATCGTGCCAAACATTTTTGTATCATATTCACGACTGGTACTTTATTTACGGTATCCCCAAGGCTGTATAAAAAAATGGGCGGTAAACATACAATGTACATTTTGTCATTTGCTCACCTGCGCATGTGCTTTTACTGTCCTCTTCGACTTCCTGTCAGACTTTTCAACTTGCCAAAAGTAAACTATGAACATTTGATCCCTTTGCAACCCTACTTTCCTATCTATACAACATGGTATAGAAATTGTTTCCACCTTTTTATAAATCCTTGCCAAGTAGGTTTTCTATACATAGAACTTAATTTGGTGGAAATGGTGCAGGACATAAACATAGCTAGAGTAAATTAAATTCAACATAAAAGCAACTACAAAAATCTAAAAATCGAAACATGAAATAGAAAAAAAACGAAAAAACAAATATGTCAACTATATCTCATTTAAAATAAATATAAAAATTAGTGCAAACATATGTAAATTATATCTGATATAAAATTAAAGCTAAAAAACGAAATTACAATACAAATATGACAAAAATACTTTAAAAACAAGTTTATTATCTCTGAATTAAAATGAAAGCTCTTAACAAGAAAATTACAATACAAATATAACATTATTATTATTATTAATATATAAATTAAATCTGTTACAACATTTAAGCTGTACAACAAAATTGCTATACAAAAATGAAACAATATGATACAAGTATTTCCAATACATCTGAATTACTGTAAAATGAAAGAGCTGTGCATTTTAGGCATATTTTGCAAACTGTTTGGAACATCCACACATGTATAAAAACCCTGACAAGATAAGCAGCAGTAGGATTGAATACCAGCAGTAATAGGGTACAGAGAATAACAGCTTTGAGTCATAGCACAGAGCTTCTTAGGTTCTACATGGACTTTCCCAGACTGCAAGAATAGCAGATTGGATTACCTAAATTGAGGGGTTTTACCCTAAAGCCCACTTTATTTCTTTTTACATTACAGTTGTCAAAAAAGGTCTGAGAACATAATCTGCTACGTCTTTGCCTTCTGCGTGCCTGTGTGCCTTGGCAAGCCTTCATGGCATGACTCTGTAAATAGCCTGAATACCTCCACATCATTGTATTGTGTTGTCAATGGCTGTTCATAACTGTGCAGCAAATCAAATCAGAGGCTAATCATTCCATGGGTATTCGTTTGTGCACGTTAAGACAGGCTCTTTAAAAAAATACCATATTTGAATTGTAAAAAGTATTTAATCCCAGCGTTAATGAAAAAGAAGGATATTTTTCACACTAAACTTTATCTGGAAAGTTTGGGCTCCTCTCATCTGAGATAACAGTAATGGATTCAACAGGCTGTAGCTAGATAAAGAGCCTTAAACAGTGTTAGATGAAAGCGAACAAGCCGTTTAATGGCTGCCTTATCGCTGAGCAGCTGCCTGCGTTGCAACACTGTTACTTATCACCTCACTGGATAACATTCCTTCCTCGGCACTTTCACTGTTGCGGCACATACTCGGGATCTCTTTGTCATTTGGTGTGATTGTCTTGTGTCTTATATTACCACTAAGCTCCCCTGTAGCCAATCCTTTCACACCTGCCAAGTGCATTCTTTAAATAAGACTGAGATTAGCATTCACAGGACATCATATATTTGCCAAACAAAGGGCCATGGTAATCATTTACATTTCCCAAAAATAACGTATGCTGTCATAAAGACTTGGATTGCTTTTGTATATTTGTTCATCACAGGAAAGAGGTTTTAAATAATTATATGTTAGTATAAATATTCTGATGTTATGCATTAATGCTTCCTGACTTGTTATCTATATGTTAGACATTTTCTTAAAGATACAATTCTGAAATCTTTATTGTATTAAAGCACAATATTTCCATACATTTCTTTTCCAAAACCATAATTATATTTTAAACAGGTAACAATGCATCAATTTTAAAACTTTAAAGAAGAAAAGGCTTGTTTCACGACTGTAGACAGTGTGAGACGCCCGTCAAGGAGCTGTTTCAGCATTTATTCGGGCCAATAACAATAGAGTGTTGCAGTGTACATATCTTTGTAGGGCGACCCAGAAGTTAGCATGGCAAGGTCTCCCTCGACAGAAAACAATGGGATTTCCCTATTGGATTTCAGTATATTGCAGAAAAATAAGAATTGTGGCCAACACACGTTTATAATACTGAAACGTTTGGTTCAGCAGGATTATCTCCACATATTAACACCATTTTGTGAAATTTGAGGAGTAAATGCCATCTGCAGATGTAAAAAGCTAACGTTATACTGTAATCAAACTATATCACGGTCGTACTGTATGGCTACGTGTCAAATAAAGGCAGGCTCGTGTTGACGTTTAGTAGTTTCATTTAGTCACTTACTTGCAACGGCCGTTTTTATGACGCATAAAAGCTTTGGACATTCACGAGTGGAGTATTTACTGACATATTTCATGTCGTAGAACAAAACGTGAAAATCTTGTAAGCTTGTGTGAACCACAGACTTTATATCAAGCTTCTGACCACTAACCAGTTTAAAGAACCACTGACTTGAGATGAGGGAACTGGTCAAATTAAATGAAGTCATTTCCAGGTTTTGGACTCATTACTGCACCACTCTATTTATGGGTCCTTCATTAACCAAATGTTCATAGTTGGGTCTAATATTTCAAATACTTTTTATAAATGAAAACAGTTGTTGAAGCCAATCTAAGGAGTGCTACACTAGAAGTTCATGGGTCCAGATCTGAAAATGACCCAATCAGACCTGATCCGAATTAGGGCTCTTGGATGAATTATAAATAACGCAGAACATGAATTAGACCTGATGTGGCAACAGACTACTACTATTCTGACTAGTCAACTGATGTAATTTGATAATTCAAGCCTATGAAGCCAGCTGTTTATGATACAAACAGTTTTTTGAAATGACATTGTCTCATTAGTTTGCAATGCCTCCGCGTCCTCCCTTGAATAACAAGCTAATGTTAATGGAAGACTCAAAGGGCCTAACCAAACAAAAAGCTCTATGCAAAGTTTTTCCTTCTATGGTGGTTTGTTGTTTTATAATGGCAGTTTACATTTTGAATAAAACATGTTAGCTGTAGTCTGAGATGAATTAGACCTGATGTGGCAAAAGACTACTACTATTCTGACTAGTCAACGTTTTCTTCCTGCACCAGCAACAAAACTTAAATGTCTTAAAGTGAACTTAATGTTGAAGATTAAGTGGTTATCTTTCTGATATTTCATAAAACGGTAGGCTAAATCCAACAATCATACTTGATTTATGGCTTCACGAATATCCAATCATTATTTGTGAATCCTATTTGGTACACATCCAGCTAAAATACCAGACATACTCTAACCCTCATAGATCCTTTAGGTACACTCTAAAAACGAATTCATGCAACCTTTCACCTCCACTTAATTAAATGCATGGTTGCAAGTTAAAAATGTGAGTTAATTGATTTAGATAAACATTTGAAGCTGCAAACATTAATTTATAAGTTGTGTTGACGTAATAATGTTGGTAATTACATCAACTTAATATTGTGTGTAATTTAAACTCTGATTTCTGCGTTAATTGGCTTAAAACTAAATTCAAGTTGTAGTGAGTAATGCAATTGGCTTGATAACTTAATTGTTCTACACCTTGAGTTAAGGATTTCAAGTCCACTCCCACTTAACATGCCTAGACAAGTTCCCACAGTTAAGACAAATAGAAATATACAAAGGACATTTTAAGGTGAGTGTCATCTTCTGTCATTCAAATACAGTAGATAGCCTTGTAGTTGCACTGTATAGGCAAATTGCTGTTTGACCAAAACTAGCAGCCTTTGAACTGTGAATAGTTCTGTGAGAGGATACAAAGTAGAGGCTACTGTGAGAGTAAAAATACTTTGGTTACTATTGTGATATCGCTTTTTATTCAAAATGAATCTGGTGAAGCAGATCAAGGATGCTTCTTGAGGTAGGATCCTTATTTAGAGTTGTCATTGAAATGCAAGTTGTTGGCAGTCACCCATTCAGAATATATTCATTTAGGTCATTTCTCTTTTTTTCCTTTTTCAAAAATAGCACAATACAATTAAAGTACGCAGAGAACTATAGCCATCCGCTGCCTTGTCGTGTGCCTTGGAGAAAAGGAAGAGGACCTTTTCAAGGAGTTTAGCGACGTAATTAAAAATCTTGAAATAAAATAAAATCCACGGGCACAGTGTAAAAACACAGGACAAAAGCACTGCTCTCTGTCAGCTACATTCTGAAGCATATTGCACTTTTGGCCACACCCCAATCAATAGTATCTTAGCAACGTTCAGCATGGATAGGTGTTGACAGCAATGGCATAGGAAAAGGATTGTGTAACATTTGAAAAGTGGCTTCTGCTCTTCACTTAACCAGTTCACATATTGTATGGAACCTGCTAAAAAGATGAGAAGGTACCCTAAAACTTGCATGGTTGTGATTGACAAAATCTGTCCACATGCATTTAAACACTAGGCAAAGTACTCAAAAGCACCTCTGTGTGTCTTCAGGACCACATTGCCATGACGACACACACATGCAGACTCAATAGGTGAAAACAATACCAGCGTTGCTTTAGCAGCTGGTAATAATGGCTCTGAATTCGCTAAGAGTGACAGTTTAAAAAGTATGCAGTTACCTAATTCATTATCTCTGATGCGCTAACCTATTATTTAATGTGCTTCAAAAAGGACATGAATATCGCCTTCATCAGTGACCGGTCCACCCAGGGTCTGACCATACGCTGGCAGCCATCGTGGTCCAGGGAAACAAATGAATGAGCATTCTGCGTTAAATGTGTTCATACTGTTTGAAATAATGACTGTCGGCAGTGTAAACATCTTTGTTACATCTTTTGTGAAATGGATGTGTGTGATCTGCAGACTGGTGGCCATTGAGAGTTTGTTTCTGTAGTTTTACAAAGACTTTACAGATGTTAGATATCTGCCACTGGTTTTAAATATGCAAAGGCCTCTAACTTCGATGTGATGGCAGCATGTATTTGCTGTGTCCCCATGTCCCATGGTAATATGGCTAATGAGTTTATTTATTATTTGTGGGGCAATTTACATTTGTGTTATTTATCTTTTTTTTCAAGATTGAAATGAAGCTCAGCGCAAGTTCTTTCAGGAAGACTGGGTGTATATACATTCACTCCGCAGCTGCATATAATCAGCTCATCACAGGCGTTCTCTTTAACCTATCACATTTCACCTCATTCTCCAGCAGCCAATCAACGAGCTGCAGCCAAACTATAAAATGGTTCTCCTCTCTCCTGCAGTCAGCTGTGATTTCAGGTGTTCATGCACCTTATCATATGGCATGTGTCAATAAATGTTCAAACTAAATGAATTCTCTCCTGATTGAAACATCATGTGTTGAAATAAACAACTGCAGTTCAAAATAAAAAGTGAATTGCCTAATATTCTTGTTGTGGAATCAATTAATTTCTTTCTTTAAAGGCAAAAACATGAAAAAGCTAAGAAAAAAAACTATTGAAAACAATATATTTGAAGCAACTTAATTTATAAATGGTTGTCAACTTAAAAACGTGTGTTCACAATGATGGTAATTAAGTACATACAACTTACAATTCCTTTTAAATCATGTGGTAAAACAAGTCGGAACAACTTAATCTTTTGAGTAGTCAACTTCAAAACTTGTGTTTATGCTACCAATTATTTAGTAAGTGGTAATTAAAAACACCTCTGATTGTAGAGGAAAAGCCTTCTCCCCTAACTCAAATAACTTTGTTGCTTTAAGACAATTTAATTAGAAGTTATCTTAACTCAATAAACATTGATGCAAACTGTTGCGTTGATTTTCTTTGTTGAGCCAAGGCATTTGTTTTTAGATTGTAAGTCTGCAAAAATCAAACACATCAGGGTGACAGTAAGTTGTTTGCTTCACATTCTCCCAGAGGCTGGCCAAACATTTGCATTTCCACAACTCTTTTATCTGCTTGGGAAAACCACGTGACAGTGTTTGCTCGATGTCTGGGTCGGTCTCTGCCATTTTGACTCGAGACATGAGAAGAATAAGGAAGATTGTGAAGACATTCCTTCTTTCAAACTGCGGCTTGTCGCCAAAACAACGACTTAGTTCTCTGTTTTATCTGGAGGCATCTGTCTAAAACACTCCAGGCCTTTTAAAGTAGTTCATAACTCCTTACAATAAGGTAAGACCTTAATGATACCGTCCCTTTCAACCAACAGATGGAGACACTGCCATTGACTTTTACTACCTTTTTAAAGTTGGATTTTTTGCATATTTCCTCACGAATGCCCATAGACGTCATAATTATTGCTACATAAAGTTGTTTTAAACGATGCATAACTTAGAATGTATACTAGGGTTTGTGTCTTGCTTTGTATACGTGTTGCGGTAGTTCTCTCTCTCTCTGTACCATTGCTGCCAATACATTTCCAAGGGTAATGTATCCAAAGAAACAACAACAACCCACCCAGCAACTCTCCTTACATTTGATTTAAATGTTGCTGAACTCTGATTGAAACACACAATTATGCGACCCCACCTTTTACAACTCAACCGGCCAATGTCAAACCATTGAAAAGCACTCAGTTCTTAGAAATGAGCTACATTTTCCCAACTTTGGCAGAAAATGTTCTGCTCATTTAGGACCATGTGGCCAATTGGAAAAAGCTGCAATTCAGGGTCTTTTGCAACGCCATTTTCTATAGACTCTAATTATTTTAGCCATTCATGGTGACAGGGATAAGTAAGAAAGGACAGCCAGTATGAAGATGTGACTGGAGCACAACATGACAGAAAAGTGAGTCTTTCTATGGTGGTTGGTTATTTTCTGATGAGCTCTTAAAAAAAGACACACACACACACACACACACACACACACACACACACACACACACACACACACACACACACACACACACACACACACACACACACACACACACACACACACACACACACACACACACACACACACACACACACACACTGGAGTCTTGTCGCCAGTCAAGCGTGATTCACATTTGCATAATGCCCGGCTAGTGGGCAGGCTCACCATCGCCATGGGTTACAGTTTGTGCCGTGAAGAACTTCAGCTCCGTGTTCAGTGGGTGTGTGGTGTCTGAAGCTGACAGGCGGTGCGTCCTCACTAACAACACCACACACAGACTTTTGTGTTACTATACTAGTAAAGACCCTGCTTGCTTCCTTACACCAATAAACCCTTAACTTGACCCTATGCTCTACCAGCTTTATCTGAATCTAAATGTAGCATAAACTTGAAGCAAATGTCTTTGTCATAAATCCGAATGCCATAATCATTATACTTTAAGCCCCCTGAGAGCAACTTGACCCTGGTCTTCTAAAAACTATGCTTACATACAACAAAACTGCATTGCCAATTACGTTTTGAGGGTTAGGGTTTATTTTGTTCCATATTCAATTTGATTTTGACATATCACAAATACGTTTCCAATCAGAGTAAGCATAAGTTCACGCAATAAAGGGGGAAACAGGAACGAGGAGACTTTTTTTCCCCCGGGTTGTATCAAAAGTCAACCTTGACATATTTTAACTTGTGCACAATAGCTAAGTATTGTAACAAACGTACGTATTTTAAGCCAAACCAAAGAGTTTTAGTGAACCCAATCAAGTATTTCAGCACCTAAACTTAGCAAATGATTTTTTTCCCTTTGTCTTTTTGTTTCAATTGGCAACATTAACGACATACAGTATTTAAAACTGCAAAGGTATTTTGGGTTCAAATATAATTCCTTTAAAACATAATGGAGAATGCAGATTATTTGTATGGTAGCGTAAATTGCTCAAAGAGCTGAGCTTTATCTTCAAATTCTGACTGCATAACCATGCTGTTAATGATCAATATTGCGACTTTAATGTGTCTGACAAAAATAAAGTAGTAAATGGAGAGTGTCACCTCAAGGCTGAGTTGGATTCCTCCATCTGACTTGGAGTCTGTTTCAACATGACATCATTTCCTCTTCTGTTAATGAGTTACTAAAACTCTAAACCTGTTACCCTTGCACGATCACGCTAGCCTTCTATGATTTTGAGTACAATCACGTGCGAAACATGACAAATCCACCTTCTTGAACACCAAAGTTCCCATAATGCATTTCTGAAATGGGCCAGGAATGCCTCCCAGAAATCCTCACTTGAGAAGTATTTGTTAAACTTGTTATACCATGGGGAAGATTCAGTCATCTGGCTAGGAGAGATATTTTGTTGTCTGCGTTGTTTTATTTATTACCAAAAATACGTAAACCAGGATCAATTGCAAAAACCGAATGCCTTGAGCTTTCTATTTCTTTATTAATGAGCACTGACATTTGATGCAGCTGTTTAAACTTGTTGGCACTTATTCATGTTTTACAAAAAATCAGTCTGTCTTTATAAGTCAACCCTGGAGGATGTAGGGACGAAACCATATATCTTCAAGGATTCTTTTTCTATCGTTCTTAAAAATCTAACTGCACTATTTAACAGACTAGACTTCATGCACTCCCAAAGGACATTAACATCTGTTAGTGTTTCTTGGAAATACTCAAAGAGATGATTGAACTTTGTTCAGCTAAATAATGATGTGTTTTAGGAACTTGGTGAGGAGCTTGCCTCTATCAAGAGGGTTCATTTGAGGAGCCATTTCCATGTTTACAGCCTGGCTAGCTTTAGCCATGTTCTAGCCCTATCATAGGAAGGAAGTCATATAGTCAGTTATTTCTTAAATTGATCCTGACACTTGGTGATGGTGGGGAAAAGAGACCAGCAGGGGGCAGTCAGTATTGTGATGTGTTGGTGCAGCAAGCCTGAAACTGTTCTATGTTCTGAAGAAACGACTTGCTGTAATGTGATGTTCATGAGGTTTAATCACAAATGACAAGTGTGAGGTCATGCAACATGCGCTTCCAATTTAAAGCCATGCATCTGCCTTATTCCCTGCACACATGGCAGGGAGGAGTACTAACACCACACACACACACACACACACACACACACACACACACACACACACACACACACACACACACACACACACACACACACACACACACACACACACACACACACACGCACACGCACACGCACACGCACACGCACACGCACACACACACACACACACTTCAGACACTCCTTTGGCAGCAGCGTTCACCAAGCTCTCACTCATGGCTTAGCACTTTGAGGAGCGATAACAATCGGCCAGAAAGTAAACCCCCCCCCCGTGTTAAAACCTAAGCACACAACCCACACTTTGATCCAGCTGAGGGGGGTTTGGGAGGCTTTAGGAAGAATGAGCCCTATATGGTTTGGGCTCAGGGCTTTCACAGTGTTTACAATAGAGACACAGTTAGGATCCCTTTATCTACACACACATACCTGGACAGAAACTCACCTGGCTGCTAACAGTTATCAATTATTAGTGGTTTCTAGTCATTTTCTGACATGTGGTTGTTACCCATTGCTAATCACGAGGGATATTTCTGGCCTTTTTATTATCGTGTTCAGAATCATATTGTCTTTGGTAATGCAAGTGGCATACAGGCAAGGGGTGGGATTTTTTTTAAAGAAGTTCAACTACAACTCTCATAATAAAGTAAAAACAATACAATCAGTTAGACCCATTAAAACCACCATTTTTGAACCCATAGCCAGTACAGCATAAAAGCCTGTATTGTATTATATCAGGCTTTTAATCTCGAGCCCTGGCATAGCTGACGTATTATGGTACCATTGATGCAATGCTTTAAAATCAATGTTGTTGCTTATCATTGACAAATGCAACAGTTGCATAATGTAAACAAAGTGGCAGTGAAATAGTTTGAATTCTAAAAATAAATAAAAGGTTGGTAGGATCAGGACATCAATGTTGTCAACGCTGGAAAATAATAAATGATCATTTGATGGCAGTTTCTGACGTGGACAAAGTCATTTTTTTCATAAATACTCATAAAGACATGTACGTACATTCAAATAAATGTTAGGACTTCAAGATATTGCTTCAGTATGGACTACACATGTATTTCAATTGTTTCACTTCATACAGATTTTTTGAATGTATTTTGTGTGATTCGGTAATGATGAATATTTGTGGTAGGATTGATCTCTGAACTTTTAAAATGTGTGTTTTTGTGTGTGTGCTGCTAATAAGCCCTTGTCAGAGGGAAGCAGGCTGCCACTGTGTCTCCAGCAATGTCAACATCACTTCTTTCTTCAAACCCTTGTAAAAGCTGTGTTGAAAGGAGAAGAGTCAACTGGAAGAATGTTAATGTCAGATGCTTGTGTTCCTTACCCTGCATGCTCTGCTTCCTGCGTCTCCTCCTCGGCTGGCTCATGGACGAGTGGCAATGAATCTGTCAGGTCTTGAGGTGGTCCCCTTTAAGAGCCTTTTTAAAAAAACGGTTTTGCTGGGAGTATATTGGTTAGGGGACCCGTTGCAAAGGGGCAACCTCTTCACCTGAGCTGCCATTACCTCATGTGTATAGCTTCATTCAACAGTTTGGTACAGTAGTTGGGGAAATGCAAACATTTAAAAAAAAGTTCTGAACCACAACATTTGAAAAATAAATCAATTCTGCTATCAATATACTTAAAATGCATTTATTCACTTAGAATGGCAATACTGTACATAACCTTTTGCTTTAACCTACTATTATAACATGTATGTTGATGGTATTTAATGTCTGTAAAATAATGACATCATTGACATTTAGATTGATAAACCCTGCTTCACAATGCTATTTAGTCGTTGGGTTGCATTTGACTTTCAAAATAAAAGCCCTAGACATATATACTGCACCACTACCTACCAGAGAGCAATTGCCGCCAAACAACTCAACAAAATAACAGCTATGTAAAATGTCTAAAAGTAGCGATCTGTGCCCAAATTCCACTTGAAATTCGATTGTCTTTTTTTTCAAATACATTCTGAAACGGTCCAAATTTAAAACTGTCGTGATGTTAAGCCACAGCAGAATAGATGTTTATGAACATACATGAACATGTACAAGGTTAAGGATTGCAACTTTGAATGCATCTCGGTAAACAAAGCTGTGATCCTTCACATTTAAAATAAATACACAATCTTTCATTGCTTTTCCTGAACTTCCTGTCCGAATTAGTGTTGTCAGTGTGAGTGATCTGATTACACGTAAATGTGCTTACCTCGTGCTATTTCCTATTTTTTCACGGCCATTTTGTGTCAAGAGCATTTTGTTATGACATCATCAGAAGATGAAATTGGCATCCATCTGCTGATGATGTCATAACCTGACGGCTTTGATGATGACCTCATCGTGACCTCATCGTGACCTCATCGTGACCTCATCTGCTCACGATGAGGTCACGATGAGGTCATCATCAAAGCCATTGGCATTCTGAACATGTGTGCAGGTCAAACGGATTGACTTCATACACTTACTTCCACGGAAACCTACATTCACCATAGGAACAATACAGTCCCATACAGACAACAAGTCTACTCAAAACATTTACCGTCTTCTACAAAGAATACGGTCTTGCACAAACACACTTTCATTATTCTACCTACGCTCAATTCAAGACTAAAACAGACTTGTGCCATGGCTGGAATAATGATCCCAGCAGTGTGTGAGCAGGTGAGCTGCAGACAGGAGAAGGAGCAAGCCGCCCAGAGGCTCACAGAGGCCCGAAACACGCTGGGCAGCAGAAATACTGCATTGGAAGCGGGTATTAAACACTGGGAGTTCCTATATGGACTTCTGGACAAGCATACACGTGTCCTGGCAGAGAAAAACAAGCACTTTGAGGTGAATTGGCCTAAACACGAGAATATGTTGAATACCAGGATCCAGCAAAGGGACAGTGTAATCAGGGGTCTGACAGAAGCCAACAAGATCCTGTCGAGAGAAAATGCCGACTTGGTGGGAAAAGAGCAGAGCTGGCAGGATCAGACCCGCCACATGGACGCTGCAATCGTGCGTCTGAACAAGGAGAAGGAGCTTCTCTTCCAGAAGCTTGCAGTGACCACAAAGAAATACAATGTACTCATCGTGGAATCTTTGGCTGTGGAAGCAGACATGAGTCCAATGGTCCTGCAAGAGGAAAAGCAGTGTCCAGAGTCAAACATCAGGACAAGCCATACAAGGAATGAGGAAGATAAAAAGTCACTGGCAGAGAAGTTCAGAAGAGACATGGCTGAGAAAAAAGAAAGCTGGGCTTCTCTAACCAAACTCATGAAGGAGAAACTCCAGAAGATTGAGGACAAGAAGACGCATCTGGAGGAAATGCCCACAAAGGTCCTGCCTGAGAAGCAAGAAAGCTTGGCAGAGGAAGTCAACTTGAAGTCTGAAGTCCTCAAACTGGAGGAGAAGGTCACTGAGGACTCGGCTGTGAAACAACATAGCGTGGAGACAGTAGTGGTGACAGAATTAAAACAGGAGGAGACGTCCACAAAGGACCTGGTTGACAAACCAAATTGCTCTGAGATGAAAGTCACGAAGATGATCGAAGTGAAGGAGATGGAGGACAGCCTGGCCAATGAAGACCACAGCTGTGGAACCAAAGAGCTGGAGGATGAGAGGAAATACCTGGAAGAGTTCCCCTACTTACCGGCGACCAGAGCAAGACGGGCCGTGCCGCAGGACCAGGAGAGCAGACGGCAGGATACACTTAACTTGGCAGCAGCGGTGGGGACGGTAGTAAAAGAAAGGACATATGAAATAAAGTCCACAAAGGACCTAGTTAGGAAACCAAATAGCTGGGAGATGAAAGTCACACCGACGGAGATGAAAGTAACAGAGGTGGGGGACAACCTGGCCAATGAAGACCAGAGCTGCGAAAGCAAAGTGAAGAAGGGGGAGGATGAGGAGAAGGACCAGGAGGAGTTACCCCACTTGAAGAAGACCCAGGCAGGAGAGGCAAGGCTGCAGAAAAAGATAAGAAGAAAGGAGAAAAAACAAGAGAGGAGACGAGACAAGGAGAATGCAGGCCGCTGCTAGTTGTTCATGACAACAGTAGCTCCCTTTTATCCCCCCTTTTCCCCTCTCTTCGCCTCTCTTCCCCTCCCTCAACCCTCCTTCATCTTCCTCACCCCACCTCCACCTCATGCCCGTCTTTCATGTGCCCTTCTTCCTTCCCCTCTCTATAATATGTTTGCATTGGGGTTTCTCCTGGAACGCAGGTTTTCCCACTTTATATCCAGAGGCATTTCTTATGCCTCTGGATGTAAACAAAAAAACACAGTTAAAGAAATACCTCCATCCACCTCAACTCCCTGCCTCTGCCCACCCGTCTCCCTCACCCACTGCCCACCCGTCTCCCTCACCCACTGCCCACGACTTGCAATAAGTGCAAAAACCATAGAGATTCCAACTCCGAACAACAAAAAGTGCAGATATATTGACTTCAAGCAAGTCATTCTGACCTGAAGTGAATATATCTGCACTTAGTGTTGGTGCTGGTGAATTAGATACAAGTCCTAAATTAACTTTTTTAATTAACTTTTTTATTTATTTGTATTGTATTGCCAAGGTACAAAAAGCCAGGCATTAAAGTCAGATATATGCATTTTCATTGAATACAAATAAACTAAAGCATTTCATTAAAACTTAAAAAGTCTATATTCAATGTCTCCACCTCACTTAAACATAAAGAGTACATACATTGTTATATGATATTTTGTTGACTAGAAAGTTCAAGTACTGCAAAATGTGAATAATAGACTGTCGTTTAAAGGGCTGCCTGCGACTCAAACATGTGCTCGTCGAACAGCAGTCGTCAATTCAGGCGATTAGTCGACTAATCGTCGCACGTTTATGATATATCATTATTATTATTGAACTGATGAAGTTAAACTTTATTATTGAAAAATCCCACAAGATGTCCGGTAATTACAAGTTCAGTATCGTTAACTTCAATATTTGTTATTGTCTTTAAATAAAAACCTTTAGCTGTATAAACCCCACTATCAATTAAAAACGTTGCTTAGTGCTCAAAACTGAATATAGAGATTTTTTGAAAACTGATTACATAAATATTATTAAGTAACTATAACTCATGTACACATTTCAAGTAAACATTATAAAACACTTTCACCCAGACCATTTAAATGCAATTCACTGTTTTATTAAGTAACCATAAACCATTTACCAAAGAACAAAAAATATATATATATTGTTTGCCAAATAATTCACTTTTAAATAATAAACACCTTAAAACTGTGCAAAATACTTTGAGAAATGTCCAGTGACATATTTTGAACCATCACTTATGAGCAGTGTTGGGACTAACGCGTTACAAGTAACGCTTTACTGTAACGTCGCAATTTTTGGCAGTAACTAGTACTCTAGCGCATTACTTTTTACATTCAGTAACTCAGTTACCGTTACTACATGGTCCGTTACTGCGTTAGTTTTTTTATATAGTCAACAGCCAGGCGAACAGAGATGAGAACTGTACTTAAGTACAGTACTTGAGTAAATGTACTTTGATACTTCCTGTGTCACATGCGGAGATGGGCTGTGGGCGTGTTTGTGTTGTTTACTAACAAGACTATCATGGCGGCGGCGGAGCTCAAGTCTAGTTTCTCCACCTGGAGATATTCTCACTATTTCACTTTTGTCGAGCACAAAGAAAAGAAAGTTTTAGTTAAATGTAAGTTGTGTCTTGGCGGGTCAAAGATCCTATCTACTGTCCAAACCAGTAATTCAAATCTCTTAAAACATCTGCAAAAACAACATGCTACGAAGCTAGTAGCTAAGACCACAGAGACTCAGCCGACGCCACTCCACCTCCACCTAAGCAACAGCGGCTGGATTTTAACCAAGGGACTGCTAGCCAGGGAAAAGTGGATAAAGCCATTGCACGGTATGTTGTAGAACACATGCAGGCTATTGCTACAGTGGAGTCACCCGCTTTCAGGGAGCTAGTTAGCATGATAGCATGTCCGGGCGGCACACGGCATATGGGACGGAAAACTTTTTCCAACTACCTGGAGAAAGAATATACAAAAATGGAAAGCCAGCTAATATCGATGCAATCCAGATTGCATATAATGCATGTCAAGTTGATCAACAGATTGTATTATTCTCCAATGCAATAACAGTACTGAAATGAAGGCTATAAGGGCATTAATGGTAGCCCTTTTAACAAGTAACGAAAGCGTTACTGTTCACAGTAACGCATTACTTTGGGGTTTAAGTAACTAGTAAATTACCGCGTTACTTTTGACATGAAGTAACTAGTAATGGTAACTAGTTACTGTTTTTCAGTAACTAGCACAACACTGCTTATGAGTGAACACAATGTTACCTGGAACAGTTGTGCTCATTCATTGACCACACGGACCACAGACCCAATACATATAGAAGTATCAAAGAATGTATGGTCAAATGTTTTCCATACTATTTTACACATCTATACAAATACTGTACGATAACACATTCAAACCAACTGCTCTCTGGTGCCGTGAAACATGGCAGCCTCTTCGCTTTGACACCTCTCCATACAAAATGTGTGCAGGACCTTATGTGTATAGGTCCTGTGAATGTGTGTATTTATACTTATATATTAATACAAACTTTTTCTTTGATCGAAACCTGGGAGCAACCGGGGAAGTTCTTTGCTAACAGAGAATCACAACAAAATTGTCAGCAAAAGCAAGTCCACTCTGTTGAGGACTTTTACTCTGACCTTGGCTAAGGGAACTAAACATCTCAGCGAGCAAACACCAGCCCCTGGTATTGTCACTTTCCATGGTATGATCTCCTGACACGGGCTTTCCATAGTGTGTCTGTGTGCGCGTTTCCTCTCCTCCTGCTAACAATGCAGCTCAGGAAGTGTGTCAGGATAAGGGCCAGACTGCTAGGCTCTTTTTGGCCAGTGCATCCAACTTTGAGGGGCAATAACATTGTACTTGTTAATCCCACAAAAGCTGGTTCAGTGTTGAAGAAAGCTGTGGATCTGTGAAAAGGAATTACTGCCCCAGGTGTCTTCAAAGAGCCTCTGCGATGTCCCTCTGGCTGGTGAGTGTTGTTGCAACATGTCGTTTTGAACCGCGGGTGGTCAGGGATTCGCTCCCATGTCGAGGTCATTCCAACCCAGCACGCAAAACTTTGAGGCTTAGTTCAAAAACTCTGCTGATGGTTTTGCTCATTTTTGGTTATAAATATGCATTACTACAATACATGTTACTTCAAACCACTTTCTGAGGACAGTTTGAAATTGATTTTCACATTTTTTTGGCTGTAGCTGTTCTTTTTTTTCTTCTTTCAACCCTTTTTTTGATCTGATTTGCCTAGCTAAGCCTTACATATTGATAAAATGTGACTGTGCTTTTGTTGATATGCTTTAGATATCATCATATTGATAAGATCTGATGCTGTAGATCACTACTGTTGGTCTTGACCTACTAAAACAGACAGACAATATGCCCTTATGAATTGGTTTTCACATGGTGATTCCTTTAGTATTACTGTTAATATACTAGGTTATATATTCTGTTGCTGGTCCCTAAAAGAGACTTCAGCCTGGGCTAAGAATTGGTGGATAGCTGGTGTTTAAATGGATGATTAATAAAGCGTGAAAAGTGTGATGCGATTCGTTAGCTTCTGTGCTTATTGCTGAGATTTACTTGCTTGATATATACAGTATATTCAATTACAGTGAATACAACATATTGAACCTCAAGCAAAGAAATGTATACTTATCCTTAAACTCTGAGATGTTGTTATATTCATGGTCAATGCTCCAAAAAGGCCATATAAGGGTACCTGTTCAGCCCCATATGTGGGCAAGTGTCACCAGAGCATAATGCTGCCTCAGACAGTAAGAGTGAATGCATTGACATGAAGTAAGACTCTTAAAAACGTATTGTAAAAAGTGAAGTAAGTGATATCTCACACATAAACAACTAATAAGACTGGACCGAAACCCGACTCTGAGGCAGTGGGTGGGACCATTTCCAAACAAGATCAGATAAGATATACTTTGGACCTTTTTTCATTGCAGCAGCATGAAAAACTAAGTATTGCACATCATTAGAAATTACAAAAAGAGTAGAAAATAAACAATTAAACAATATAAACATCTAAAAATAGAAGATAAAACAGTACTAAAAGAGTAAAAAAAAGTTGAACGTGAGTATACAAATATGTGGCATTGGGATATATATTTTTGAAACCCTCTGGAGCAGAGAGAGGAGCTGTGGATTATTGTTATTGGTTAATGCATCTGTTTCTTAGGGTCAAAAACACTAAACTCACAACTTCAAATGAAAGCGTTTAGTTTATTTAATAAAAGAGCACATGTTCAATGTGAAAAGTGACAGTAGATATAGATTAGTTGCAGTTTGGTTCCATATATATATAAAAAATAAATTATTTAAAAAAAAAGAATTATAATTTATTTTCTTTTTTTATACACCTTGAATTTCAGGGGGGGCGCGGGGCTCCGTTGGCGGGGCACAGCGCCCCTCCAAGACAATGGTAGGGGAAACACTGCATACACACACACACAGAACAATTTGACACATTTCCCGCTCTTATGTGCCCATCCCCCCACATGGATCACACCTGGCACACGCAGTACATGTTCAGTGTCTGTTCTTTGTATATTTACTGCAGTTTTTCATGTATACCAGTAGTCTGATACAATATTTACAGTTTGAAAGGGTGTTAAATGGAATTTGGTGATGATTAATGGTTTTGTAAGGGGTGGGGGGGGGGGGACGAAGACAATAGGAGGGTTAAACAGGGTTATGGCTGTTGGCAGGAATGTTTTCCTGTATCTGTCCTTGTGACAGCGGAGCTGCAGCAGTCTGTCCAGCTGCTGGTGGAGAGGGGGGGGGTTCACTGAACAATTACTGAAAGGTAGTTTCTGTGCCTAAATATTCCAATAAGTAGTACATTGGCAAGTCATAAAGATGATATGGTTGGAGGTATATTAATTTTGCATTTTTTAGTTTTTAGTTTTGTTATATTGGTATCATATTTGAACTGAATCTTTTGTGTGAAAATGATTACTTGTATGTGCCATTAAAGAAAGAAAATGGTGTTTCTTGGATAAACTTCCAAGACAAGCATGGAAATGATACATAGGATAATGTCAAAAATATTTTGTTAATAGTGTTTTTGAAATACAACACATAAAAGTGGTATACGGTAACTGAGGATTCTTTGTAACTGGCATTCATCTTTACCAATGGTGCTCTGCATTGAGGTCTCTAATTGGAGGGTCTAAAGTGGTTTAAGAGACACTTTCTGTCTTTTGTATTTGTATTTTCCTCCGGACAGTGTAGTGAACACTTAATGGAGATGAAATGCTTTTCATGCCATCTTAAATGAAAGCTGTTGTTTGTCTCTTAACCTCACACAATACCCTTACGGGCTAAACACTTTCCCTTATGTGGTTGACTCCGTTTGACCTCAGAGACGGTCTCTATTTGCCCATATGTCTCTCTCAGTGTCTCTTTTGTCCTGTCCTCTGATGTGGAAGTGTCACTCTTGGAGGTGTCCTGACAGCTAATTACTTTATAGCGGCGCATCATGCAATAACTTTCACCGTGATGACTGTTTTACAGGGGGCTGTGCGCCTGTCACTGGGGGTGGGCCCACGTCTGTCATTGACTCTTGTGCAATGGTCAGCTGGTCGACTGTTATGCAAAAACAGGAAGGAGCCCACCAGACATCTTTAATTAACCTTTATTTAACCTATAGTGCAGCCTTTATTAATGTTGACTATCAAATCATTGGAAGCTTTGAAATAGGGGACATGTGTACTTAATGGGTGTTCTGCAGTGTTTTACCAAGTGACGAAAGACAGAGCTGGCACTATGCTGGGCCTTCATACCTTGTCATCACCTTGGCCTACATCCTGTTCATTTCTGCCCTGTCGGGGCTTTTATGAGGCAGCCGATGACTGTTAGGGGTCTTTGGTGTTTGAGGCCAGTTGATAATTGCAGCGTGAAAGGTGAAAAGGTCACTGTGGGTACTTTGTGTTTGGGGTGTGCTTCTGTAGATTTTAATTAAAGCTTAAATAGATCTCCCACTGTCCTTTGGCCTTTGAATTTACTCCCTGTATTTTCACTATATTCACCTCTGATTTATTGGTACCGTAGAGGTTACCAAAAATGTGTGATCAGATACATTGTGAGTTCTCTGTGTCCTCTTGTGACGCAATATTCTTTATCTCACCTATTTCCACATGAATCTCTCACACTTAAAGTGGAGCATTTTGTGCCTCTTCTGTGACATGTTCACATGCTTTCATGTGAAATGCTGTCGGAGAGAAACTCTCTGTGGAGGGAACACAGGGGTTTGAGCCTTTGCAGACCATTTACTTGCTCAAGAAACTACTGTATATAACACACTACAGGAAAGGGAAAACCCCAAAAAGCAGAATAGGGACCCTTTAATCTGAAACTTGGGATCTCAGTTAATAAATACAACATCATGTTTGCAGAACAACAATTAAAACATTTCCACATTTGACCATTGCATGGCATGAAATTCTGAATCTTATTTATCGTTTCTCACCAGACAACATTGTTTCAGTATCACTTGCAGGCAGTCACTCAGATTTGAACCTGTGCCTGGGAGGATTTGTAGTCCTTTGTTCTTCCTCCTCCTGTCTAAAGAAGCTCTGGGTTAACAGCCTGGATTATAGTTTATGTCAAAGCAGGATTTGTATTGGGCATTCCATTCGGTCACCAATCCAGACTTACATTTCCCATGATTACCTATCCTATGATTTGCCAAAACTGTTTCCATCTGCTGACTAAAGATATTCTCTTTGCTATGTTCAAAGATGAAATGAGCTTCCACTTAATTCCCCTTGGCTCTTTGCCATAAGGTTCCATTCACCAAGCTTGCAATCGCCTTGGATCAATAGTGGGAGGGACAGGAGATAATTGGTGCATTAATCACAGCCACTTTATTAGGGGGAGGGGGGAGGGGGGCAAAAACATGAAGTGCAATATTTGAACAAATGAGACTCCAATGCAAATGTTATTTTTGGCTATTAGTTGAATTGAATTGAAATGTGTCTCGCCCTTGTAGCAGTGACAACTAAAAGACTCTGGATATAGTCTCTGCGGTATGAATATATTATGCGCTGTAACATACTGCAGCATGCACATACACCGGCTGCATGATGTCATTAAGGCTCAGCTAAATCGTGGCACTCTGCTATTGACGGCTGAAATATGTGTGCATTGATCTGCAGTGTAATATGGCTTTGACTAATGGCATTAAGTAAAACTCTGTCCAGTGCGACGTTTTTACTGTTCAATTGATATTCAACAGAAACCTGAATAAACATTGATAATATAACTTCTTCTTAGAGATAACCTTAGTCTAGACAGATCTGAAGCATTTCTTTATTGATGCTTTTAGAATGTTATTGATGGGTAATATCAAATTGAATTGATGGGTACCACCATATGTGACCAAAACATCTGTCAGCCCCCCATTAAAACCATGACCGGCCACTTCCCCTCTTATTCTCTCAGCAACAATGACCCTTACCTCCCTGACCCCTCGCCTGGTTTCCTAGAATGGACACCAGACCTGACGTTGCCAGATTGAGACTTGAAACCGGCCCATTGTTTGCACTGCAGAGAGGCAGGAAGTGCGCATGATGTTGTATTCTCTCTTTAACTTTTCTGTCACTTTGCCATTGTTGTGTAATCTTCTCAAACGGGAATGCATCAGAGTGATCTAGTTAGTAGTGAGGCTATGCTGAAACCAGCTTCACCTTCCCCAAAGTATCTGTGAGCTGCACAGAACATTGTCTTACTGCTCTAAAGCTGACCATGATTTGGTGAATGTTACATAGATGATACCGTTAGTTATTCTCTCCAAGGGCCTTGTCACATCACTCTTATCAAGAAATCACAATGGAATATCAACCATATATAAGGTACATTGGTATGTGCTTTCTTATAATTACAGTTGTGACTTTTCCTTATTTAAACTGAATGTACGGCTCAACTTAATTCAACGTTGCTCAATATCGTTTTTCACTGTGGATAGTACCCCCTCAATGTAGGATAGGTAGCTAAACAACACTGCATAACAATACTGTAGAACCAGCTTCAATGCAAAACTTGTAGAATTATTTATTAAAAAACCAAACAGGTCTTCACTTGGTAGTGTTGCGGCTGCCATATTTTTAAATCTTTGAGTGAAATAAAGTTTTCTTTTGCATTTCATGCTCACATTCCTATTTAAATATTCAGGGATTGCACAGGATGCCCAATGTCATGTAAGTGATGACCATAGGTGATGACCCTACCTGACCAATCAGTGGTCTGCACTGTTAAACTCCACCTTCTTGTATCCGTGTAGCTTGCTTGGAAACAAGATCAAATGCAAAAGCTTCCAAATATGCTACATTTTTATAGAAATGTTGTTTTTAAGACTGCCTGTATTTTTTATTTGATTTAAATCGAGATAATACACCCAAAAAAAAGCTTTTTATTGATCCAAAACTCGACCCAAAGCCGTCTGAATTTCTGACATGTAATTCCCAGCAGCCTCCGCGCGCGTGACGTAATAGTGGCCAAACAGTCTCTGGACCAAATATCCAGAGTCTGCAGTCTCGGTCACATGTTTTTCGAAAAGAAAACTGAATTAACATGGGTTATTGTTGTGCTTTTTGTTGTACGAACGGTGCGGGATCTGGGAGAGTTTTTCATGTATTTCCCAAAGACCAAATCATCCGCAAAAAATGGATTTTTTTTAGTGAATCGTGTTGGATGGCAACCGACAAAATGGAGCAAGTTGTGTTCTGACCACTTCGCGTGTAAACCTGAAACCCGGAGCCGTCCCCTCCATATTTCAGCACAAGAAACCACTGAAAGAACGAAAGAGCCGGGCGATGCAGAAACGCCAAAGAAAAAAAAACCTAAAAAACAACTTTTGATTAGATTTCAAAGCGCACGGAGCACAGCAGATAACGCAGATAACGGAATTGCAGTTTTATTGCTTATAGAGGTGGGCACCGTTAGATTCTGTGTCTTTACGATCATAAACAATGTGTTGGATGTGGAGCTAGGATAAGTAATAAGGGCGCTAGGAGTGATTTCGGTGCAGTAATAGGTTAGCATTTTTCGCTCGGGGCTAATTCACTGTTAGCATTGTAGTTTATCTGCAGCTCATTCATCGCTCCTCCACTCATAACGGTACGTCCACACAGCAGCTTTACGGCCCGTACACACAGCAGCTTTTGGCGATTTGTCCACCGCTTCCAGCGCGTCTCCGCCCATTGACTTTGAATGGGGATGACGTCACTTTCCCTCGCTTGTCGCCGAACTGCATTGTGGGGGGGCGAGGCGAAGATTTCCAGGATTTTCAGGATTTCAAAGTTGAGCAATGTTCAACTTTTGAAGCTGAGCTTGAAGCGTCAGCCAATCAAATCCCGTTTATGCAAATCTGACAGTTCAAGCGCTAGCCAATCAAACCGCGTGCAAGCTGGGAGAGCCAGACCGCAGTTCATTCTATATTCCTAACAAAAATGGAGGAGAAGTTAGTTATTGCGGTAGCAAATCACCCGGTTCTTTATGACCAGTCCCTATTTACTTACCGGGATACAAACCGGAGGAACCAGGCATGGAGGGAGGTGGCAGAGGCAGTGGGTGAAACTGGTAGGTTTTCGCTTGTTTGGGGATTTTATATCCAGTTTACTTCGTTGCTAGTTTACTTCGTTACTAGCAAGCATAGACAGTATCATTAGCCAGCATGGAATGTAGCATAAAATAGCACCATAGACATTAATCTCATAAATGTTAAAATAAATAGTGGAGAAGAACCGGGGTTTTTTACTTTGTATGTCGGGGGCGGGAGATTCATGTGATTGGTTGTTGGTCGCGAAATCCCCAAGCTTTCAGACACGCCCAGCTCCAAGATTTTCAAGATTTTTGAAAAGCTGCTGTGTGGACGTACCGTAACGGAAAAGTGTGAACAATATGCATTATGATAGGGATTAAATCCACTATTATTCCTCCTGGCCCAATTAAAAATGCCCCCCGCGCAATTAAAAGTGACTGTGAGCACTTAGAAAACCCAACATTCTTCTAACCACTTCATTAGGCCTATGCATCAAAAAAGCCCTCCGCCATGCTTTCATTTCTTTCAGCCGAGTGGGTGCTTATAGAGGTGGGCACCGTTAGATTCTGTGTCTTTACGATCATAAACAATGTGTTGGATGTGGAGCTAGGATAAGTAATAAGGGCGCTAGGAGTGATTTCGGTGCAGTAATAGGTTAGCATTTTTCGCTTGGGGCTAATTCAGAGTCTCACTGTTAGCATTGTGTTTGGTTGTGATGGTTCCCAAATTACCCAGTGGTGAGTCTGCCTGGACTTTATTTTTCTAAACCTCTCTAAAAAGGTCAAACGTCACTTGTTTTGCATCAATCTTGATACAGGGTACTTATTATATGTTATAGTTTGGATTCCTAAAGCTTTTAGTCTATAGTCTACTCAGAATCAGACATGATAACGAAACTAAGTTGTACTATCTGCGGAAGCAGCTGTGAGCGATAAGCCAAGGTTTGTTTGTTCGGCCACTGTGACGTCACGCGACGCCATCTTGCGGAGGAGCGGCTGAGAAAATAAATCGTCGGACTTGGTGTTGGGGGTTGAACAAAATAAATATTGCGCATTGCCAGACGCATATTATCTCCGATTTTAATACTGCAATATCTTAGATAGTGTTGTAGCTATATGATTTCGATTTTACTGGCAATTATAAAAAAACCTTTGCATTTGATCTTTAACCGGGATGGTACGTAAAAAAATTCGACGTGATATTTAAAAATGTTGGTAATGGAAAACCAAAAAAGAGAGAGTCAAGTTAAGCCATGCCGTACTTTGACTAATTGACTGACTGAAGGGAACAGAGAGCAGCGGAGTAAAGTCAGACAAACCAACCATCAATTTAGCGATGAATTATTAACTGAAAGTGGTGAAAGATAGGTGAGCAGTAGAAATACTATACGTATTCTAGAATAAACTGTGTTAACTTATTGTCAGGTTGGCAAACAAGCCAAGAAAGTTCATTTTCAACACCATGTCAAGACTTTTGGATGTGGATCTGGAAAAGGCTTCCAAAAAACTGGAAGCAGCTTAGAATACACCGGAAAAGCGTATCTTGCAGTATTTTCACCAAAAGAAGGGGCTTCTTTCTCTCACTCCCCAAAAGGAAACAAAGAAGCAAGCTTTCTGTGTTTAGCTACGTGATCTGTTAAACGTCATTTTTGCCAGAACATAAAGCCAATGGTTCTGGTTTCATCTACTTATAGATACCTTTTTATAATTCCACTGTGTTTTTGTGGTGTATGTTCTTTAAGATCTGGCTGTTGCCTTTAGAAACTATTTTTTTATTTTACTATAGTGTTGAAGTAGTTTTCCATGTTGTTAGAAAGATTAGCTCATGTGCCCACCACTTTATCTAATAAGGTAAAGTAAGCATGCAGTTCAACTGCTGGCTTCAGTCACAAATGCCACCCTCAGTCTTTATATTAATTACTCAGAATGCATACAGGCTCAGATGCTCCGGAGCCATTTATGATTGGTGTGAGACCAATCGTCATTAGGCCCCCCCTGACAGCTATAAATGCAGCCGCACACTCCACCGAGACCTCTTATATCCCAAAAACAACCTCCATCTCTTCTGCTTTCATACATGGAACCATCCTAAATCTACTTGTCCCCTTCTTCTATCTAAATCATCTCCTTTAAATTGCCTGCATTGTAATTTGTATTTACAGCTTCATTTTAAATTGATGGGAATTCACCATTACTCTACTCAACACACTTCATATTAATTGTTCTCTCACTGCTACAAGACTCCTGTCCAGCCACCCCCCTCACTACATTACATTGCAGACCCCCTCCCTTTTCCATCACTATAAGTGCCTCCTTCTTGAACAGACGGCTCTGCCCGGCCCACCCCAACTCCACCCACTTTTGTCTTCCCTGCTTCTAATCTTCTTCCTCCCCGTGCTTTGAATGGAAGACCCTGCAGCATCCAGAGAAAGAGGGGACAGGATGGAGGGATGCTGTAGGGAGGCTAGACAAGAGAGGAAAGGATGCATTTAGGAGTGACCTCCAACACAACTTATTGTCACAGAAACTAAGGAATAATGAACCATTTGGATCAGATCAGCAACTATCCGAGGTTTTTCTCGAGTACCGACTGCTAGGGTACCACTAGACGCTGGTTTTGCAGGACAGCCTAGAGAAGGAGACAAGGAGCAAGGGCTGTTAAACAGTAGAGGATGTGAGGAGGATGGGCGGACTAGGCTGGTGTCTCACCACAGTCTTCGGTTGGGCAACATTTTTCTTCCACTGCATCTTCCCGTTTCGTAAACACAGGAAAAGCGAAAACAAGGTAGGGTTCATATTTAAGATGTGAATTAGAATGTTTTCGGGTTTCTTTCCTTTGTTAACAGAATTTTAGGACCAATGCTCCTACAGGTTTTACTTGGGTTCAGTGACTATCATATTTTCCTGATTGTAATAGAGACGTATGCTTATTGCTTGGAACAGAGCTGCATTAACTCTTAGTTGATAAAGACAATGAATCCTATGTTTAGCTACGCTGGCAGAGTGGCTCTAGACAAGGCAATGCCGTTTTGTCTGATGGTCTGTCAGTCTGGCGGTTGGTTGGTTGGTTGGTTGGTTGGTTGGTTGGTTGGTACACCACATTGGTCAGAAAATACTGTACTGACATCCAATGTTCTCAGACAACGAATGCTAATGATTGTTCTGCTCCTTGGACTTTTCCTCTAAGGCCACCTTGAGGTTAACCTTTGGGATTTTGACTGTTTTGTTTTTACAATTATTGAATGGATTGCATTACATTTTGGTGCAGCCATTTGTATCCCACTCAGGATGAATTGTGTGATCCCGTAACCACTCTTCTAGAACCATCATCAGGTTAAGAATTGAGTTTGTTCAACAGTTTGGTAAACCACAGTTGCTCTGAGAGTGCTTATTGGCAAAGGGAAAGCAGGTTTACACGGTAAACATCATACCATTTTCATTATGAGCATATTTGCTCAAATTGCTGTACCTCAAATAGCTGCTAGGATGGCTGGAGACTCAGAGTAAAGTGTTATTTTAGCATCCTTTAGCTCATTTTTTAGGTTTTTATTCACATTGATATGTTCACTAATTTCAGACCACTCATCAACCTTGGTTCCTTTTAGCTAAAACCTCTCTGAAACTCTACCATAGACCACATACAACAAATACAGAAAAACAGAGTTAGCTACTTAATGGAGAAATTATATGAACTACATTCCTCCCTATTTGGTGGAGACCAATACAGAGATAACATGAGTGAACATATTAGACTTGCATTCTCCAGGTGGCCGGAAACATTACTCAAATGTTAGCTAGAAACTTAGAACCCATTTAAATTCAGTCTCTTTGTATAATGTTAAATACACTTATTCATCTTGTTGTCTTTGACTCTATATTGCAAAATTAATGTAAGAGTAGTTTGTCAAAGATCATAGATGTAACTAAATTCATCTTTGTAGCACACACATATTGAACTAAAGCCTCTCAAACAGGATGTATGACACGTAAGGATTATGATCTTATGCATGACCTTATCCCCAAATGAACCAACATTTCCATCTCCAGTGGCCAGATGAAATGAAATTTATATTTATATGACGTCCAGATAGTGATATGCCTGGCTGGAGAGATAAGAGCACACACACACACACACACACACACACACACACACACAACACACCACAGCACACACACACACACACACACACACACACACACACACACCACACACACACACACACACACACACACACACACACAACACACACACACACACACAGCACACAACACACACACACACACACACACACACACACACAGCACACACACACACACACACAACACACACACACAGCACACACACACACACACACACACACACACACAACACACCACACACACACACACACACACACACACCACACAACACACCACACAAACACACAAACACACACACACACACTACACACACACACACACACACACCCACACACACACACACACACACACACACACACACACACACACACACATCACACACACACCCACACACACACAGCACACACACACACACACACACACACACACACACACACACACACACACACACACACACCACACACACACACACACACACCACACACACACACACACCACACACACACACACACATCACACACCACACACACACACACACACCACACACACCACACACACACATCACACACACAACACACCACACACACACACACACACACACACCCTGATAGTACGTCTAACAGAGCCATTCATCTTGCAAAAGCTGCCACGGCTCAGTGATATGCACACAGTATTCATCTACACACACAGAGCTCACCCTAATTAAGCTGAGAGTTATTCATCAATGGTTCAGACACATTGAAAGTGTTTAGCATGCGTCTCCTGTGGTCGTGCATCTTCCTCTGCTGCCACTGAGATGGTTTCTGTGGCATGAGGTGGCATTCAGCAGGGGCGAGTTAGCACTTTACCTGCAGTTGGCCTCACTTGTGGCCAGTCTACATTGACGTTTAGCTTGCAATTTTTTAGCAACAGTGGTTTACTGGCAATGTGATTGTGAAGCAAAAAGCCTGATGGTCCATGTCCAGATGACCTTGTTCTGTGACCTCTGAAAGTGGGTGATCTAAACGATAAAGTCCAGCTTTCACACAATACTTACATTTTCTGCTGTTCGCTGTCTTCTAGGTAGTGTGGTGTGAACCCATAAGAGCTTCATATAAGAGCTTTTAAGACAACCAAAATATAAAGCAGCTCTTTTTCTGCTGACCAGAAATCCTGCTAAAGCTAGTTGGCATGAACAGAAGAAGTGAGTAGTTTACAAAAGCAGTCATCGTGGTTTGATGAGTGCGTCTACAGAGTTACAATTCATAATGATGAAGAGTCAAAAGATCATATCATGTTGTCCATGCTGGTTTGATTTGCATGTGATATCTGGGAAATGTGCAGAAAACCGTCTTCACTCAAAAGGCGTCTCCAAATTGAAAAACAGTGGCCCCAATCATGTTCCCTTTTACGTTTACTAATAATTCTTCAAAGAGTATACTGTACAAATCCATAAGGCTTCACACCCTGTACTGCAGGAGTATTGTTGTTGTCAGTGTGTTCTGCACGGCCCTTCCTCTCAGTCACCCAGCAGAGAGAACAGAGGAAAACGTGCACACACATGTGAGTTTTGTGCAAAGGGAGGGCCCGGGTTCTGTATTGTTTTCAACAGATGGGAGTCTGTACAAATGCACACAGGGGTGTGTGCATTTGTGTGTGTTGGGGGGCCTGCTGGAGTGTGTTCTTCCTCTGTCTGTCAACAAGTGAACTCCCCCCCATCTAACAGGTTCTAGGACGTCAGCCAAGATGAGAGAACACACCCCTCTGTTTACACATTCACTCTACCCCTCTATCTGTCTTCTTATCAGAGCCCGGTTTATTATCTGTTCTCCCACCTCTTTACCATCTATGATCTTCCTCGATTTCTTCGTTTTGTGTTTCGTCTGCTGAAACCTTTTTATTTTTTATTTGTAACAGTGTCTACGGCTTTGTTCTGTTTACTCATCTTTTCTTGGTTCAAGGACAGTGACCTGACACTGCTTAATCTTCTTAATGATGTAAGTGCCTCGCTGTCCGCTCTAGGCTCTGGTTTACAAAAGAAAGACAGAAATGGTCAAGGTTAAAGAGGCACTAAAACAAATCCCACAAGTGATCTGATTAGCCTTGAAAAAAGGCCCTCCCTCCCTCGGCCACACACACACACACACACACACACACACACACACACCACACACACACACACACACACACACACACACACACACACACACACACACACACACACACACACACACACACACACACACACACACACACCACACACTTGAATTTACACTTTTAATAACTGATCTGACAAATGTCTGATTCTTAATGTGGAGGCAGTTCGTTCATTGACCACCAGTGGGTGCTGCAGTTGCTGTTGGAACTTTGTAGGGCTGCCAGTTTGGAAATTATAACCAGTTGAAGCATTTTGACTGTCATGCAATTTGATAATGATTTGCAATGTTGGAGGTATTGATCATTTGTGTATCATTATAATCACTATCATTGAAAAATATATTAATATGATCATAGTGTGATTTAAAAAAAAGAAAGGATCTGTACCAGGTTTGTACTGTATACAATTTGTAGGCCAAGTTATCTGTACAGCTCCAACACACTAAATAAAAATAGTTTTTTACCACATTAGGCGCATTCACACTGCGGTACTTTTCCCACAAAGGTTCATGTGAACTTAGTTCATGAGAACTCTTTTATCGCGTTCACACCAAAAAGAGCCGGTACTAAAATTTGTTCATGTGAACCTTTTTACTTTTGCGGCTCTCTTGTGAGAAAAGAGCTATATTTCTGATTGGCTGGAAGGATTGCAAACCACGCCCCGTAAAACTCCCAAAAAGTTTTGTGAAGCCGCCATTTTATTATCCTCGCATTAGCATTATTAGCATTAGCATTAGCCCAGCGCAGAAACGCAGAGAGACTAACTTATGGCAACACAAAATAAAACATGGGAGTGGTGGAGATGAGGACGTGTCGGTGTTCTGGCGATTTACTCGGAAGGCTTCAGTAGAAGCTGCTGGGAGTCCCAGCAGCTTCTACTGAAGCCAGTCCCTAACTCCGGGGACTTCCGGCCGGGGACTTTGGGCGGCAGTATACGCCATGAAGTGGTTTGCGGCCTGCCAGTAAACCCAAAGCAGAAGAAGAACAAGTGACGTCAGCGGCTTCATTTGCCTAATCCACCCCCAGGGACTTATTCCAGTGTGAACGCGATCCGTACTTAGTTCATGAGAACTAAAGAGTTCTCATGAACTAAGTTCACATGAACCTTTGTGGGAAAAGTACCGCAGTGTGAATGCGCCTATTGAAGAAATGTTGTGCTTCCTGCAATTTGAATATTGCAATTGACCATTTTGCAGTTTTGATACAATTTCAATTATTTGTACAGCTGTAGAACTATGCATGGTCTATTTTACTCTCATGTATGAGACCATACAATTATAATGTTTCATCAGATGATAGGAATTAGTATACAGATTCATTTGTATATTTGTATGTACATAAATGGCTATCCCTGTAATTTATTTGGTTGTGTTCTTTCTTAGGGCTGCTTTATAAATGGCATTGGGTGCATATGTTTAGCATCGACTTGTTGAAGACCATGATTTGCCTCCATTGGACTCCTTTGTTTACTTCCAGAACATAGAAACATCATAGTAACACTCGCGCTTCTACTGGCTAGCGCTCCAACTCATTGTAAGTGATAGGTTAAGGGGCGGGACATCTCTAAGCAGCTGACCAATCACAACAGAGTCGGCCAGCTAACCAATCAGTGCAGACTGGGCTCTGGTTTCAGACAGAGGGTGAAAAGAGGTGCTGCCAGCACAGCATGGTAACTTAATATGAATATGAACCTGACGATGAGCCAGGACCCCTTTAAGACACTCTGTCACCAGTATTATGCCAACATGACTAGAATCACTCGGATAATTGTATCTTTGTATCAAATCCTATTATCTGATCTGGTAAAAACGACATCAACTATTCCTTTGCCTTTTAAAACTTTATTTATATCTGCTTTATAGTATTTGTTGTTTCCATAATTCAACACTTTATTAATAGATTTTAGGTTCACAGAACAAATGAAACAAACTTTGACATTATAAAACCCCACCAACACCCTTAAGGCCTCATTGCAATGTTAATTTGTATTATTATAGAAATGCATATGCAGGCAATTTATCACCATCCAACTGGCTAGCTCATGTGCATTTGTGAATCTATAATCTTCTATTCTATTAAACTAACTATTTGTCTTATCATCTTGTTGTTGCCTGCACAGTAAATCCTGATGTTATTTATGGAAGATATTTTGTTTACCAAAAATAAATGAGAGATCTTGTTGTGTTGTTGTGGGAATTGGATGATGACTTCATGCAGGAGGAGAACACGGTGTGCTGTGTGCTGACTGTTTCATTTGAATTTGAGTACAACTAAGCCCTGCTGGACAACACTCGAGTGCACGGTCACACTCACGGACTGTGTGTTCCGTTCCAAAATAGCCTCATTATATACACTCTTCACTGAGTAAAGTGAGATGTTTATTCATTTCATTTAATCAAATTAGAAGACATTTTAAACCTTCATAATCTATATTTTTATATCGACAATGGTTCAGATGAATATGTGTGGGGTGATCTTTCCCTCATAGGTTGGTTGTGACCAAAACAGAGCTAAAAGCAGTGTGAAGATTCTCAATGTGGCCGAAAACACAACTCGACTTGCTTACAAGTTTGATTTATAATCTTTCAGAATTGAGTAAACAGCAAAAATAGACTACTTTTCTTAATTAAACGTTTGTTTTGTCACCAGTTTTAAACCCGCCCCAAGAATCGGAATCAAGAACCGTTAAAAGCCTATATATTGAATTTTCCATACCTTTAGAAATAGCAAATTCTTAATTTCTAGTCGGCAACTGGTCCCATCTTAACTAGGGAAACTATTTGTCCTTAAGTACTTTGATTAATAATTTAGCATGCAGTTGACATACCAGTAATTTCTAATGAAAACTCAACTTCTGGCATTTGCTCCCGGTGTTCTTCAGCACTGTTTTAAAAAACTGAAACGGAAGTGACAGGTGAATAAGCTTTACAGGTATTTAAATGTAGTAGTTGGTCTAATTTATTCTGATTTATCTGGATTTTGAAGAGTAACTGAGAAATATTTGGACTGAATGTAGTGTGCATGAGAGGATTGTTGCTGTCTTTTTATTCAGTTTACGGAGCCTCCCTGTTTTATAATGCTGATGCATGCTATAGTGTACAGTTTGAAAATGCCCGTTATGTAGCGTTATTGGTAGAAGGTTTTCTGTCGATTTTTTACAAGACTAAGACCTTAAAAGGTGGCAGGCAGGTATCTTTGGGAACTTGGCAGTTGTCATACTCAAGTAATTGAGTCAAATTGACAAAGCGTTGATAAAAAAAAACGTTGATAATGCTCTAAAAAGACACATGTGCAGTGATGTGTAAACGTTTATTTATTCATCATGTGACTTTGTTAGTTCTTGCACTTTTCCTCAGACAGAACTCCAGCTGGTGTGTGTGTGTGTGTGTGTGTGTGTGTGTGTGTGTGTGTGTGTGAGTCTGTGTGAGTGAGTGTGTGTGTGTGTGTGTGTGTGTGTGTGTGTGTATGTGTGTGTGTGAGTCTGTGTGAGTGTGTGTGTGTGTGTGTGTGTGTGTGTGTGTTTGTGTGTGTGTGTGAGAGTCTGTGTGAGTGTGTGTGTGTGTGTGTGTTTTGGTTTGGGGGGATTAAGTTCAAATGTTTTCTCTCTAACATTGTCTCCTTTAGTGAATGTGTCTCTGTAGGGGTGGCCTGCAGGAAATACCAGGGGATTAATCCCTGTGCCCCTGGCTGGGTGAGTTTGTATGTTTCTGTGTTTGGGTGCAGGGTTTGTGTATTTATGTAGTGTGTGGATGTGTGTATGTGAGAGTGGGGGAGAAATGACTGGTTATCCTGTAAATGTTTGTGTATATGCACACGGTGAGTTCGATAGTTTAAATTACACGTGTTTATGTTTTCAGGAAGTAGTGGGCCCGGACCCCACATTTCCGACGTGTGTGAGCATCTTTGTGTGTCAGTCAGAAAATCATGGGGCCATGAATGTTTGCAGGATGTTTAAATTCATTTTTTTTTTATTTGAATGTTAAATGAAAGTTTAACCGCTGTAACATTTGTGAGGAGATTTGCAGTGTGTGTGTGTGTGTGTGTGTGTGTGTGTGTGTGTGTGTGTACCCACACAAGGGGGATAAAGAGTCACGCATGGGGCCAACATGTTCATTGATGAGCAGTGAGAACTTAATGAAGCAGCTTTTGCTTCCCGGCCCCTCTGAGCTCTTTCTGTGTAACGGGTGAAGATGGAAGGGGGGGGGGGGGGGGGTACTACTGTCAGAAGTAGATCCTCCACTATTACTTTCTTTTTATTCTTTGAGGAGGGAAATGTGTGGGAGGTCAAGGGTGGGATTGAAAATGTTAAAGGACTGTCAAAGATGATCAAAGGATAAGTCTGGGGGATATTCTATTTTTTTCTTCCCCTGTTCCAACTAATCTACTATTTAAAGCAGATACATAAGCCACGGTTGCACTGTGTGACATGTTCCTTTTTGTACAAACACACACGCTGTTGTTTATGTTTGAATAAATCCAACATTCACCGTGCTGCTCTCATAAATACCCACTAGCATATCAAATGTTTTTAATCCGCTGCTGTAAATAGACCCGAACATGTGCTATTTCTGTTTGCCGATCCTCTACTTATAATAACTTTTTTAAATGTTTCACTGTATATGTGTTTTATTAGCAAAGCATTGACTTGGAGCTGCATCCAAAACTACTAAGGGACAGATTAACATTTTGGTTTTTATCTTAAAATGTGTTGATATTTAGAAAGAAATGGAAGCCTGTACGTGTCTTCCTTAAATTGTCACATTGAGATGACAACTCAACTCTTTTGATATTGTGCGGATCATTGATTCCAGAAACACATAATGGTACATGTACAGTATATTTGACGTATTCAGTTACTGTTACCTTAAAAATCAGTCTTTATTGAAGTTTAGTGTCAGCCTCTTTCAATTTCACTGAATGGGGATAACGTGCAAAGCGTATAGTGGGAACACACGGCTGAACCCAAAAGTGTTTTACTAAATCTCTATCTAAGCAGACAGCTGGTGGTAGTTTATGTTAACATTTCTGGAGAATGATGGTCGTACAAAGCATCAAGAAATGTCCAATAAAATTAGGAAAATCTTTCAATCTAAATAGCAGGTTTTTTGACATCCAACATCTATAAAATCATTATAGTATTCCAGGGTCAGGAGGAATAATACAGATAGCAGGGGGGAGACAGGGTTCATCAAAATGAAAAGGGTCTCAATACAGAAATACACAGGAAAAACTATGCAAGACAGAGACGAAGGGAGGGGGAGGTGAAGTGCGACGGATGCTGAGGGGGTTCGAACAGGGAGGGGGGGGGATCAAGGAATGAATGAATGAAATTAAAAGTGGGGAGACTTAGAGGGGTAAAGAGGGAGGGAGACGTGGGATGAGAGAGAGTGAGGGAGAGGAGGGGCAAGAGAGATGGATAATAAGAGGCACACCCCCTCCCCTTTACTCCCGTGGAGCTGTGGGGGCAGCCTGACCCCCCCCCCCAAAATAGCTTTGTGAAACTTTCACCGACAGAGGAGAAGAGAGGCAGAGTAAGCGCAGAGGAGAGGCAGGCAGTATCACATTCAGAGGAGAGGTACACGAAGAGAGTGAGGAAGAGTGAGGAAGACGAGAGGGCTTACGTGCAGGGAAGTCATGGCTGAGCAGGCAAACCTTCTCCTGGCTGGATTGTACTTCAGGAAGCCCACCGGTGTGTAGCAGCAGCATCTCTCCTGCCGTCAGCATGCCGTCTGTGTCCCTCAGCCTGCCTGCAGCTCTGGCCGGACCCCCCCGCACCTGGGTCTGCCTGTCCTGCATGTTCTGGGTGAGCTTCCTTTTCAACCGGAATTCATATTTTTTAGAGCTCTTTTAATTTCAATTTTAAAGATTTCAAGATTTGTAAACACAGTTGCAGTTCCTGGCGATGGGGGTCCCGTGCTCCTCCAAAAGTGCAACACGCAACTTACTTATAAAAAGAAAGTGCAATGCATGTGACACAATGGTGCGAGTCAAATGCAGGAATAAATAAACGTTGCAAACAAAATGTGGATCAGGATTGATTTGTAACAGGACTTCTGTAATTTCTACGCACAGTAAGCAGAACTATAACCTTGTAAATCGAATAACTCTCAAACCTAAATTGTGTCATTTATGCCATGTTAGAGTAGTGCATTATTAACTGAATCAGCTTGATGAGTTTGTTTTCATTTTGTACCACATTGATAAAGCTATTCAAATCAATGAATAGGGATCAAAGGGATTCCAATGTTGTTGTAGGAACAGTTGCAGTTGTTGGCAGTCCCATTCTCCTCCAACACTGCAACATGCAACTTATACTTCAAAATAAATAAATAAAAAGTGCTTGGGACACAATGGTGCAAGTCAAATGCAGGTTAACAATGCACATGTCAAATATATTTTCTAATATATAATTATTTTGGCCATAGTGGAATTAAGAGTGCAGGAGTGCAGAATCAGCTTGATGATGCACTTGCATTCTTTTGTTGTGATTGTGTACAGTTTGGTGGCTTGTTCAAATGGTGTTACTTCAGCCCAGTTCCATTGGTAAACCCTGATCAAATCAAGCTGGGGATCTATTGGGTGGTCCCCTTGTCGGGGGTTGGGTTGAGGGTTGGGACCCCGGCCGTGGGGGGGGCTTGGCACGGTGACACATTGAATGAGAGAGATATTATGAAGGAGAATGGGAGGGTGTGCGAACGGGAGACAATCTCTGCAGTGTTATCTCAAGAGAAACGTTTATAATTAGGTTCCATGCGAGGACCAACACAATCTTACCTTTACACAGAGTTGAATTAAATGGATCCCCTGCTCTCTTCCCCTCAGTCCCTCTTTCTCAACCTCTCCCACTCGCTCTGTCTCGCTCTAGGTGGTGGGGACACACAGCTATTTTTGCTTTCTCTTGTATAATTCAATCTGCCGTGCATTCCCGCGCACAGTAAGGGGCTGTTGGTGCAGCGAAGGACTGTGTTTGTGTCCTCACTAAAAGCATTGTGACCGTGGTCTCGACATTTGTCTTAAAAACACTGTGAGTGCTCTTCCCTAATTTGTGCAGATATGAAAGAACATTCCTGGCTCAAATATACAACATAGCATGCAGCTCTCCTCTTTTAGCAGCTGAATAGGGGATGAAAGAGGAGAGTAGTTGAATAGACCATTGAGATCCATCCTTCCCCATTCTGCAGCGCTCCTTTGGGACCTGACTGCACACCAGTGACAGAGCTGCAGCCCTTGGCGAGGAGACTGGATAATCTTACAGAGCTCTTCATCAGTTAATTACCGTTCTTTCTTTTGAGGAGCGGGAGGCGAGGTGAAAGGGGGGTCGTAAAAGAATCTCAAAGCCCCCCAGCTAAGCTCTGGGTCACTGATTGACTGCATCAGAGCACTGTATGACAAAGCAAGCTCACTTAAGGGGGCGGGGTTCAATCTGAGACCCTGCATTAATAACAGATCTTTGTTGTCCCTGTAACAGCATTCATTTGGACGCATCTTGTTCTAATAGGTCGGGGTTAGAGTAACGCTTCTCTGTGAAAGTGCTTCTCTTTCCAATCAAAATATGAATTGGCAGAACCCAAAAGATCTTCCAAGACCACTTCAGATCAGGAAATATTGCCTAAATGGTTCTTCTTTCTGATGATACATTGCCGTACTTCTGTCTAGACTGATCAGGTTTTCACGGTACGGAAACAGGCATACTCCTCGGGCAGCTGGGAAAGTGAGTACAGCTGCAAAAGCTCTTACGAGGCAACAAAGAAGCAGAAGAGAAAGATACAGGGAGAATGAGCTTGTGAGAATAAGTGAGTACGCACAGATGTAGGAAACAGACCATCTCCATGAAAGATCTATTCCTCAGCCTGGCCTCCAATAGGGAGGGTTTCCTCCTGTCGGAGCAGGACGGCTTGGATACAAGGAGATATTTCCAGCATACTGTAAACGCAGAAAGAGAATGCTCAGGGAAATAGAGGAAGGACCGGAAGGACAGGGGAAATGAGCAGAAGATGCTCTTGGCAAGATCGGAGGGCAAGAGGAAAGTCCTTCGAAAGAGCGCCGCTCAACAATCACTGAATAATTAATGAAAGCTACAAAAAAAGGGTTTTCGAGAGAGTTTTATCAGGTTTCTCTGAAAGGGCAGAAAAACGAAACAAACGTCCTCCACCAGCCGGCTGCTGGAAAAAAAGTTGAAAGGTCTTGCAAATCCTGTTGACATTTCAGAATGTCAGGTTATGAATGCATCCAGTAACGGGGCTTTTGAAGCAAACAGGTGTTCTGGAAAAGGTTGTGTACGAGGCAGGGGCCTCTTATCTAACACGGTGCTGTTGTAGGAAACACTTCCTCAGATGGCTGCCTCGCAAATATTGACGCATGGCTAAACCTTCAGAGTTGTCAAGGTTCAAAGAACTCCCAGTGATGATCGATATCCATTAACGTACACTCAGTCCATCTCAGTTCAGAGTTTGGTCTCAAAAGGATCGCTCTGGGAAATGGAGTCATCTCAGGAATGTTAGGTCATTGGTTTTCAGTTGTCTTGACTTGAAAATAGACAAACCCCAAACCTGTTGGTTCTGTTCCAAACTGAGGAGGTCTGGCGCTCAGTCTATTCCTCCCATTTAAAATGCTTTGATGATTTGTGTCTCTTTTCTTACTTTCCCCCTGCACTCATCTTCTTTTCCCCCTTCCTTTTTATATCTTGGTCTGTTGCTAGTTTGATTGTGCCCCCGTCCGAGTGTCTGAGATTACCTCTGATTTGGGGTTAAAAACATTCCACATGTGGGGCCCCTTTGAAACACAGCAACATTTCTGTAATTGTAACATCTGGGATTATGTTACTTCAATGTTTTTCACTTGAATGGATTTGCCATGCAGTTGTTCTGCGTCTTGCAGCTCGCCCTGTTGATGCTTGGCAGACTCATGCCGTTTCATCTTGGTTGAGAAATCTTGAATAACAAAAAGGGAAGTTTAACCCTTGCTCGGTTGATTTATGAGAGATGTTGAGCTTTGTGTAACGCCTCCCTTCCACCCCTTTCTTTCCCGAAGAGACCCCCAGCTTTGTGCATGCTTCACTGGGCACATTGGCCTTAAACCTCCCATGGCCTTCTGACTTTCCCTGGAGGGAGTTTCGGCATTCAGACATTTCACCAGGCTTTAGTTTCCCCATGTTGCCTCCCTGATCCCGGAATATTGAATTATAAACCACAGTAAAATCACTTTATCCTCGTTTTTATTGGTGATGTAAGTCATCCCCAACTCCCATTTTGCAGTCATAGCCAATGGTCATTTATAGTGTATGTTTTGGCTTTTTTACCCTTATGCCTAAAGCAGAAATACTTTTATGCCTTTGTTCTAGTCATTTTGCCTTATCGTCTCTGACATCAGGCCCAACTCTTGTGGCTAATTTAGTGCAATAAGACCTCATATTCTGAAGGGCAGTAACCAGCAAGGCCCCCCAAATAGTAATAGTCCTTTTCACCTCATGGTTATGTCCCCTGCCACGTCCATCACACACTTTAATCATGTCAGAGTAGGGACATGACATCATGGGAACACATTAGAGCCAGATTGGCGGTAATAAAGATGTCATTGTGGACAGAATATGCTGCACCGTACCATTTAGGCTCAACAAGTTATTTCATGTCAAGAGTTTCATAGAGTCATTATGACATTTGGTTGTGTTGAGTTATGTATTGCAGGCCCACACAGTTTGTCAGTATGATCTTTTGCAAGGTCAAACAAGTTTAAGCCTAGCTTTTTCATGAAAGTATGACAATGGACCACAAATATCCCTGTTGCCTTTCACTGCTAGAATTAGCCTACATAAAGCTGCAATCCAGGTGGATCCTGGTTAGTTTTTTGATACATTTTTACAACAACAAAAAGGGAAAAACAATCCCCAGGGTCTCAACAATTGTGTTTACCTTTGGCAAGAATATCTGCGCAACCAGTAAATAACTTCAGACAATTTTGGTGACCCCTTGTCTGTGGAAACAGTATCTGGTCCTTCATATCAACTGATTCATATAAACATCCATAATGAATAATCTTATTGTCAATCTGCCTTGGAAAGCTCCTGGTCTTCATCTAATCTGTTGGGTAGATTATCATCAACTGTTTGGATCACTTTCATGGAGTCTTTCCATTTCAATAGTCTACTCATTTCTCTTCTATAACTTTGCTCTTGTGCCAACTCAGTGCAAGAAGACAAGAAATAACATAACTTTGGTGAATTTCACATTTCTTTGATTTAAATCACGTAAGCTTTTGTAGCAACCTCCAGGACAGATTTATTTTGTTATCGCTACTGATACATCTTCTCAGTTCGCTATGGCCTCCACATTTTGCATCGTGCAGCAATTTCAGCATCGAGGCGCTTCTAGTGGTGCTTATTTTAGTCTTGTTGTATTTGTCACTTTTTTCAGTTTAGCTTTGTATTTATCATGGTTTCCATTCTAACATGAATAGTGTGTGCAGCAAATATGTCTAAATGTATTTGGATTTTTTCTATCTTATCCTGTTTTGTATTTCTATTTGATCTCATACATTTTCATTGGTATTGTGATACACAAATGTTCTTCAGCATAATTTGCACCTTTCGTCAGCCTCTCTGGCTTCAATGACTCCCATTTGTTCTTATGGGCATTACATATGTACAGGTGACTTTACCTAAGGAAATGCCTGCAAGACCCTTTGAGAGGGAAGGTCAGAGGTCACTGTTAGAGAGGTGAAACATCTGGGGACTGGCTGCTGACTTTGCTTTAGCGGTTGGGGAGGTGTTTGGACCTGGGAGTAGTTAAGGTTGGACAGCTAACAGGAAGCTCATTGTGGGGCCCCTCTAACTGGGGCAAAACAAATCCCCTACAAGTTTCTGAAGGCAGTTGACTGTGACGTAAATGATTTCGATAACACAAGAATATTTTGACTCTTCGACTCTGTTAAGCAGAAAATGTAAGAGATATTGAGATTACATCTAGTTTGTAGACAGGAGGTGTTTCAGCTGAGTCTTTTATTCATCCATCTCACACACATCTGAGATTGTGTTTATGTAATCAGAGGCCACACCATGTTAGGAAAATGTTGTTTTTAGGCATATTTTGAAAATGGTTCCATTAGCAGCTTGTGATTGATTTCTGCTTAAAACAGGACTACAGATGTACGATTCATTTCGGATGCTTAGTCGGACCTCAACAGGCAGTGGCAGGTCTGTGCTCGGTCCTCATCGGGCCCTCTGCAGAGAATACATTCCCCACTGATGGCATAGTAAATGTGTGTCCTAGTTGTAACGCTCCTTCGGTGCATTATATGGAAACCATCAGTGTATGTAACTTATGAAAATTGAAATAACACAATCTTCATTATAAAAATTCAAAGTTGACCTAAGTAACGGATCATGCATCTTGCTCCATTCAGAACAATTGGTCTTGTAGTAACTTGATATTATTTGATATGTTTGGATAACAAACATCACCTATATTTAGTCTTTTTGGTAACTTTAACTACAATGATGTTATAGCATGCTACACATAAACAGTGGTTTCATCACCAAAAAACTGGAAGTTAACAAACCAATTTGTTAATTTCCATTTGTGGTCATAGTGGCTGTTGTCCAGGAAACAGTTATGTAGCCTCACTCTAAAGGTTTTAATCTTGTTTATCAACTCCATGCAGCCTTATATGGCTATGCTTCACATCTCATGTGTGCAAACGGTCATTATATGCCAAGACTTTCCTTACATGTACATGTAGACTCCAACTTTGTGCTTCTTTGCTGCCAAAGCAGAACAGAGCGGCCAAGGTAAAGTTATGTCAAAGATATTTTTACAAGACAATTCACTGATCAAACCCTGGAAACATGTCCCTTTATTAAAGCTCATGCCAAAACTTGAGCGTTTGTGTGAATGAATTAGAGACCTCTGAGATTACATTACATTACATTGCATTTAGCTGACGCTTTTGTCCAAAGCGACTTACAATAAGTACATTCGACCAGGAAGACACAACCTTGAAGAAAACAGAATCATATAAGTATATCAGGTTTCATAGAGCTAAACATTTCAAGTGCTACTCAACTGGCTTTAGATAAGCCAGTCCTTTATTAGTATAAAAGTGCTTTGTTAATAGTTCTATCGCTCGAAGTGGAGTCGAAAGAGATGAGTTTTCAGTCTGCGCCGGAAGGTGTGTAAGCTATCTGCTGTCCTGATGTCAATGGGGAGCTCATGATGAAGCAATCTGAAGAGATTAGGAGTGAAGCAAGGAACTTTCTCCATTACACTGGTATTTACTGTATGTCTTGACTAGGCCAGGTGTAGAGTTGTTTGAGTAGATTGAGATCTTTCTTGGCACGATTTCCCCAATCTGTCAGTCAAGGGCCCTCACCAAAGAGGCCCACGGAACTTGTTAATGCCATGATAACCTCTAACTCTGGGTGTGATCTGAGACCTCCTGTGGATACCTATGCATTCAAGTGTGAGGCCAAACAATGCTCATTGGAAGTGGCGCTGACAGCGTCCTGCTGCGCTGCCTTGCATTTTCCCAAAGGGATTGGATCTTTTATTTGAGGATTTAATCATTCTTCCAATTCAGACCCAGTCATTTGTAGTAATGTCGGTGCTACAAGTCATTTGTTGGAGTTGTTTGATTTTCCTCAATGGAAGTATTTCAGGAAACCAAATCCAGGAATGATTTCTATCTTGTTTGGAAGAACAGAAGAGGCTTTCGTCAGGAAATGATGAGATGTAATCATAAAGCCAAACCCCCTAAAAACATGTCGTCCGCCTGCTTCCCGGAGAGTATTTTGAGTTATGGTTTTAATATTAGGGTTTTTGTCCAGAGCTTGAGTCTCTGTCAACCCAGCACGATATAGAACACGTGCTGTTCTATTGGCGGTTGGCTCTCATGTTGAACTTTGGCTGTCTACGATTAAACCTGTTTTATCCCAATGGATCGATGTTATTGGCAAAGGCCTTCCTGTTTGCTTGTATTTGGGGCTTGGAGCCATCTTTATTCCACATGTATCATTTATTAACATAGGCTGCTATATCGCAAAACCGTGTGAAAAAGATTGGAGCTTAGTTTTCTTTAAACAGAAAGCTTCTCTCGAACCATTTTGGGATTTTCACTGAAAACAAGCGAAACAGGACGTTTACGAGTGTCTTTAAATGGATTTGCTGTAAGATTTCAAAACACATACCTGAATCTGGGCCAGGAAATCACAATGCAGTTGTGTTACAGCAATAACAAAGAATGTATTTTACACTCACAGTGAGAGATTCCTTGGAGACACACAATCAAAAATAATAGACTACAAAAAGGAAAAAACCGAAAAAGTGAATATAAAACATTTGAAAAGCAGGAATGGTAAACTGGTTAGAGCTAAATATGAAAGTAGGACTGCTTCATAAGATGTGTTTGTGTCTTGTAGATTTTGAGCTGGAAATCCCTGGATACATCTCAGACAAAATAAATCATTGTATTACTTTGTATGGGAGTGTGCAGTTTGTTTTTTGCACAATACCAACTTATTTATTTACTTTGCTAACTTTTCCAGAGATGTCTTAGGTGCTTTGGCTGTTATAATCTCCTCACAGAAAGCCGTGTTTTAGGATTCAAATGATCTAAAAATAGGTATTTAAGTTTTTATCTTGGATTCCATTTTTCTTATACTTATTTGTCATTCTCTTTTCTCTTGTTGCAATCAATACTTTCATTAATACTATTCACTTGTTTCAGTTACACACTACATCAGACTTTTTTTGTAGGAAGGCCTCTGATTGGTTGCCTCGTTGGTCGGGTTTATTATATTTATGGCAAGGTGTGGTTATGGTTAGATTAGTTAGGATGAGGGTGAGAATAACAATGTAAGCATATCAGATGTAGCGTAGAGACCCAGGTCTCATCTCTCAGTGGATGTCTGCTCATCACCTCAAGCTCAACCTTGACAAGACTGAACTGCTTTTCCTTCCGGGAAAAGATTGTCCCACTCTTGACCTAACAATCAACATCGGCACCTCAGTTGTTTCCCCGACTCAGACTGCAAGGAATCTGGGTGTGACCCTAGATAACAACCTGTCCTTCACTGCAAACATCGCTGCTACAACCCGTTGCTGCAGATACACGCTTTACAACATCAGGAGGATACGTCCCCAGCTGACACAGAAAGCGACTCAGGTTCTGGTCCAGGCTCTCGTCATCTCACGCCTAGACTACTGCAACTCCCTCCTGGCTGGTCTACCTGCATGTGCCATCCGACCTCTGCAGCTCATCCAGAATGCAGCGGCTCGTCTGGTCTTCAACCTTCCTAGATTTTCCCACACCACTCCGCTCCTCCGCTCCCTTCACTGGCTTCCGGTAACTGCTAGAATCCACTTCAAGACACTGGTACTTGCATACCATGCTGCGAATGGATCTGGCCCTTCGTACATCCAGGACATGGTTAAACCGTACACCCCAGCGCGTGCACTACGCTCTGCATCAGCCAAACGACTCGCTGCACCCGCACTGCGAGGGGGACCCAAGTTCCCATCAGCAAAAACACGTGGGTTTGCTGTCCTGGCTCCAAGATGGTGGAATGAGCTCCCCATTGACATCAGGACGGCAGATCGCTTGCACATCTTCCGGCGCAAACTGAAAACTCATCTCTTTCGACTCCACTTCGAGCGTTAGAACTATTAACGAAGCACTTTTATACTAATAAAGGACTGGCTTACCTAAAGCCAGTTGAGTAGCACTTGAAATGTTTGGCTCTATGAAACCTGATGTACTTATATGATTCTGTTTTCTTCAAGGTTGTGTCTTCATGGTCGAATGTACTTATTGTAAGTCGCTTTGGATAAAAGCGTCAGCTAAATGCAATGTAATGTAATGTAATGTAAGGGGGGTCATGCCTCACCTCCCTAGGAAAATAAAATACCTAAATAGCTTACAGAAGGCTCAGCAGTGCTTTGAGCTACATGCTATCATCAGAAATCCTTTATTTGTCCTGCAACTGGGAAATGTACATTATTTATACAGCAGATAGTGCAGATAAAGTGAGGGGAACAATTAAAAAATGGCTACGTATGCACACACTGATAGCTGATGTGCAGCATGGTTATACATGTGAAATTGCAGGAGGTTATATTGCACTTGCATATTGCACAAAGTTTTGTATTTACTGACAGTGTTGAGCACAATATTGAGCATTGGTCACCATCATAGTTTTCTATGTTTTCATGCTAACACTAAGCCAATGTATTATGTACAACATAATAGGGCTGTACCCGAATATCCGAATATTCGTTCGTTGGAGTACTATTCGGGTTTCAATTTCGTTATTTGGATATTCGTTACATTTTTTATTTATTGAAAACTCCAATATCAACGTAAGAGCTTGTGCCTCTTCGGGGGGTGCTAACACTTAACCATAAACGTTATCGTTTACTTTCTCCGTCTTTATATGTAGATATGACTTTTTCTCCGTTAATCTCCGTCACCTTTCCATAGCAACGACTTCCTGTCAACAGCGCTAACTCTCCTTCAAAATAAAAGCATGTCCATACAAAATAGGAAGCCAAGCCAAATTACACTTAAGACATATACAACTGCAACGAAAGTAACACATACAATGCGATATCCTTTTCACTTTCAAAGAACACAAATTGGGTTACATTAAAAAATAACTATAAAACAACATAGTTGCGCGGTCTGAATATTCGCTGCTGATTACTACCGATTATCCGGAGCCCGAAAAATGGTATTCGGGACAGCCCTACATCATAATAGTATTGACCTGATAATAGCCCAGTGAAGATGTAATAAGTTATAATTTAAGTATATTGAACGCCTCTGCTAAACTTAATGGAACTAAATACAATGTACATTTGAAATGGCCCCTATCCCAGCTGAAATGAACTGTTTACACTAGAAAGGAGTCACCAATGAAGAGAATATATCCTATAGTGTGTTACTAAGGTTTCTCCTGCACAAGAGTTACATTATCCAGTGTTCATTGACCCACCCACTCTCCATCTGTTCCCACCTTGCACTGCTCACACAGAAAGTTCAATGAGAACCAAATCCTGACAACCAAGTCAAGATGACCACTCTCAGTGATGCTGATGCTCTGTGAACAAGGAGGGATTTTCGCCCCCCCACTCTTCACTTCTGGATGACTGAGTAATTTCCTCTCTGCGATCCACCTCACTGAGATGAAATGTATGTAGAGAGTGGAGTTAGAGATGGGGGAGAAAAGAAAGGAGAGACTGGAATGCCTGGGGTGCATTTTTCCCCCAAATGAAAAGCAGGTGACTGTTCATTGTAAGGCCATTTGGTTAGTGGGAAGCTGGGAGCGGAAGGGAAGGTTGAAAAAAGAAAGTTCTCTTCTTTCTGGTATTTAGCTGTGAATTGTTGCCCTCTGCACTTGTTCTGTAGTGGGCTGCTTACAACCAGGGGATTCACAGACCCTTCCTCCTCCACTCATTGTACCCTGTCATCCAGGAGGAGTTGGTAGAAAGCCTTAATTGGAACCAGGCTCATTCAAAGCTGGGTCATTGTTTATCTGTTCTCTGTTGGTCCTCGGAAAGATTTGACTACCAGGGCTTTTGAAACATTCAGCCCATAACGTGATACTCTGTAATATCTTAGAAATAAGTCATTTCAGCTGTGTGATGTAGGGCTGCAAATAATGATTATTTTCTTTAATGATTGGTATGCTGATTCTTTATCAATTATTCATTTGCTCCATCAAATTCCCAGTGATCAAATCAAATCAAGTTTTATTTATATAGCACATTTATAAACGATTTTTGCTCGAGCCAAAGTGCTGTACATATAATACAAATAGCCTACAGTAGAGACACTTTACAGCAAATACAACAGCACAGATTGTTCAGAATATCAGTATGAGAAAAACGACACCCTCTATCCTTAGACCCTCACATCGTACAAGGAAAAACTTCCGGAGAAAACCCACAGTTTAAGGGGAACAAGGGAGAAACCTCAGGGAGAGCAACAGAGGAGGGATCCCTCTCCCAGGACGGACAGACGTGCAATAGATGTCGTGTGTAAATCCAAGAGATAATACATTTTACAGCATATAGACCGAATGTTAGGAAATGCATGTGTCTGTAATAAGAAGATGAATCCACGAGGATGTCAGCAGTGATGTCTTTAAATGTCTTGTTTTGTATTCCCTTTTATTCAATCAATTATTTTGAATGTTATCTATGGACCTATATATAATATTTTATAACATTATTTGGGGAATTTTACTTGTACAGAAGTACATTTTACTTTACATGTTGATGTCATATTTAATTTAATTTATCTTGTATTTTATGTCACAAAAATCTATTTCCCCCGGGAATATTAAAGCATTGCTCTGATTTAAAACAGTGAAAGAGAAGTAAATCTACTCTTCATAACCCAAAAAACTGCAATTTCTACCATTTTGCATGAAAGATTACTTTGAATGAACTGACTATGAGAACAGTTCCAGTTATTTGCAACTTACTATCAATCGACTTATCAGTTTGACCGTTATCAGTGCGGATGTAGTATTATTTGAACCCATTGAATTATAAGATACAATATGCCTGGGGCATAAGGAAATGAAATCCTGGCAGCATGGAGCCAAGAGTATGTATTTCACTGAAGTTGAGTATCAGTCAAAATAATTCATGTTGGATGCTACATAAAGGAAACACAGAATAACAGAAGCATGCAATGTTTGGACTTGCTGAGATGATAAGTAATTAGCATCAGGTGGAGTCAGCCCGGGGGGAATATGGGGACCAGCAGGAGTGTAGGCGTTTGGGTTTGTCCAAACAAATCCTCTGGTGAACCTTTTTAAAGCTACTGTTTACCACACTTATAATACCATCCTGCCTTTTATTGTTGTGTGATGGATGAAACATCCAGTCACTTCTTTGTATGGCAAATGACTCATAGGTTGAACCCGGTCTGATTTAGCAGCTGTGGTGCTTCTTTCAGCTTCTTAGAATGTAGATTTACACGGGAGTCCTATTCATTAACTCGTTAACATTTTGTTTTACGCTAACATTTTGCTATACGCTTTTAATAACCACATGCCATTTCCACGAGAGTAATCTCTTTTCTATTCCATTGAGGATACTCATTTGAACATTTCAGTTATTATTGGTTGTAAAAATGACACAGAACAGAGACTGTTGATTGGATTTTGACATGTTGTTTGTCATGTCATGTGTCACAGACCCCTCTGTGTCCCATCTGCTCTCCCTATCTGCTTGTGCATAATATTATTAGATACAGGTGGCATTGCACCGATTTTACACATGAAGTTCAGCAAATATGTCAGGAGACTATTCCTGTAAAAACACAGCAAAGCCAATTCACTTGTTGCCCTATATCACGAACAACAAAAGACCTCTTGTGTTTTACAAGCTGTACATCATACATCACCCTTTATTCCACTCTGGCTTCAGAGTTGAGCTGCAGGAAATCTTCATATTTGAAAGGCTGAAAATAGCAATTTATGACATTTTACCCTGAACAATTCAGGATGAATTGATTATCATAATGGATTAGTCAATCGACTTAAACACTCTGCCATATGCATAACATATGAGTTCATAACAGGGGGTCTGCATGTATCAGAGTTCCTGTAACATACAGCATTACAGCACTACTGTGCAATCTTAGCAAAGATATTATTGATTTGCTTTTATATTTAATATAAGTTCTTGCATGATTATTTAGTTACACAGTTGATGGTGAAACAAATAAAGAATACAAAAGTAAATAGTAATCAAACACTTTTAAACGATTGTGTTTTTGGGAAATCCATTCAGTATCCTAAAACATTATATTGCGATTCTGCAGTTGCATTTAGAGAATTGGAGAATTGCTGTGTTTTAAGGACTCGACCCAAACTGTGGACCATAAGTCGTGATACCTCAGCCTGCGCCGCTTTCATCTTGATTCATCTTTTTTAATATCTGTGCCCTGGGGGTTCACACCACATGCAGTTTGTACAAAGACTTTGCAAGCTGAAGTATTTCAACTCTAAACGCATTTGGCCTTCTAATTTCAATCCAAAAGTGTCTTTCCAATTCTGCACTCCATTCTCCTGGAGCTCCATTTGACTGTTTGTGTGTGTCTGTGTGTGTCTGTGCGTGTCTGTGTGTGTTAGTAGGATTGTTTTGACTAATCCTCTCCTGCTGCCGGATCATGCCTCATCAAACGGAGCGCTGCGACCGCACACTGATCACAACATTTCACCCTCTCCTTTCAGCCCAGAGCCTCTCTGTGTGTTTCCCACGCACCTTCAGCGCAGACATGCAGAGACACTGTTTGGGTTCTTTAGAGTCACATGACGACCAGGAGGTGGGGGGGGGTAGACAGGGAGGATGTGTGGGGGGGTTAAGGCGGAGGTGGATGAGCATCAGGATGAGTTGGATTACAGCTGCAGTGCAGGGAAGTCTTGAGTAGACGAGGGCAGGGAGCGGAGGGAAGAGGTCAGGCCGAGGGAAGAGGAGATGTGGGGTGGGGGTCAGAGGTCAGATGGCCCTCCTAGCTCCTGTTCAGCTGAGAAAGATGAAGAATGGCTGCCTTGTGAAGAGGAAACATGCCCGTTGGGAGTAGGGGCGGGGGGGGGGGACAACACAGGAGAAGAGAGGTGTGTTGAGAGGATCCTGGAATGTCTTTTGCGAGAAGAGATAGACAAATAAGTGTTGGGAAATAAAATGATTGACACAAGAATCAAGATTTTAAGATTCTGAAATGATTCGCAACTTTTAAATATCCATTTATAAAAAGCTTTTTGCTAACCAAAACATTTCTATTTCTACAGACTACAGTACAAACCATGTCAAAGCTGTGTACAGCCTTATAGTGTCATTTGTTTGAACAAATAGTACAAAATAACAGTTTTACAGACTTATTTTGTGAATAATTCATTATGATTTGTATTGACTAGCAGGTTTCAGGGCAGCTAGGCCAAGCTTACTGTTATTTATGTACTTTATGTTGTTGTTTTGTTTTTTTATTAGTTTTGCAACCTTTTTCTCTTAATGTCACTGAGAATTGAAAAATACTAATCACTTCAATCAATGTTTCTTTTGTTTTATATTATAATTATTAAATATAACATTATCTTTTTAGTTTGCCTTTGTCTTTTGGCAGTATTGCAGTCCGTAGATCCACGTTTTTAAAATATAAAAATACCCACAATGTGCTTTAAAGCCACTTCACCTTAATTAGCAAACAGTGCTGTAAAGTCCACTGAGACAAATGTAACATTTGTGATATTGGGCTATATAAATAAACATTGATTGATTGATTGAGTTGGCTGGAGTACATCCTTAAATTAGCATACAGAATCAAATTCTTATCCAACATTCTATAGAAATGAGAATCAATTTAAATCGAATCATGACATAAAGGATGTTTTACACTTCTTACGAGAACTCTTGGCATTGAAAGCTCAGTGAGTATCGAACATAAACACACAGTCACAGATGGAGACATGTGCGGGTCACCCCAGTGCGTCCTGTTAAAATGTCCACCCATGCATATGGTGTCCCATATGAGAGACGGCAGCGATTAACCCAGTTGACTGGAGAGGTCTCGCAGAGCATTCTGGCTCCACCGGGCGAACAATAGCCTCTGATTGGTGGGGGCCGTGATGTAGGGCCGCCCTGTAGGGCCCCATGTGTAAATGCTTTCCATTGACTTCTTTCAGACTGTAGGAAATCACTGCAACACAGAAAGCTCGTGCTTGTCTGTCTCGTCTATTATTAGTGATTGTGCTGTCTTTCTGTTAGCCTGCCAGTCTGTCTGTCCAGCTGTCTGGCAGTGTTGAGGCCTGTCTGTCTCTGTCTGACTCACAGTTCAGCTCAAATTGTAGCTCTTACACAATGTTCAACCCTTAAGCAGTGCTGGTGTTTTCTAATTCAAATCAACACCCAACATATTAGCTTTTGATCAGGATCACGATGACAGTGCATTAGGGTCATTGCATTGGAAGGATATACAAACTAAGCCATTGGAGGGAAAATATTCAGTGATCAAATAAATAACTCAATTTAGAACAAGACTTGTAAGTTGTTGGTTGGTTTAACACTTTTGTCTGGACTAAAATATCTCAAAAACTATATTAAGTAGTTCCATGATATTTCGTACAGATATTCATGGTGCCTAGAGGATGAACGTTACTAACTACCATTTATGGGACATCTAGCACTACTGTTTAGTCAATTGTTCCACTTATTCAGTGTATTAGGGTGGGTTGGCCCAGACGTTCATGGTTCCCAGATGATATACCTTAGTGGAATCCCCAGACCAATCCTCTTGTGTCACCATGACGTTAGCTTCTCAATTCAGAGTGAATTGACTGGACATCGGTAGGAACGATTGAATTGTAAAACAAAACTTGGAAAAAAGCCTTTGCTTTTCCCTGAGTGAAACATCAGGTTTAAGAAATTGTAGTCTGATAGGCCTCAAGTCTTCTTTGTGTTTAGTTCTAATTGGCAAATGTTAGCAAACGCATACACAACTGGATGGAGATTATGATAAAACATTAGATCTACTAAACATCAGAATGTTAGCATTGCAACTGTTAGCCTGTTAGCATTTAGCTAAGAGGAATGCTTAACAGAACTGCATGTCTGTGGACTCATAGCTTTTTGTAACATTAGCAGGATGTTGGCGTTATTTTACAGATCTTTCATAGATTTAACACCGACTCTGTCAATGGTTCAATCAAATAGGAATTTATTTGTGCTTAATGAGAAATTAAGTGTCCAGATGAACAGACAGATTTCAGAAATGTTAAGCTAAATTGCACAGGAAATTCAAAGGATAAGTCAGACAAGCCTCTGAGGTACAGATTCGATAACGTTTTCCACATGCATTAAACACACTATACTCTAAATTTGTCACGATCTGTCTGTGTTGTGTTTTTGTATGTCTAGATCTGTCTTTGATTTCCTGTTTTATTTTGAAAGTGTTCACCCCCCTGTTGCTTCCTGTCTCTGTGTTCCCTCCTGCCTGATTTCCTGATTGTGTTCACCTGGTGCCCCTGTGTTTTCTCCTCCCTCCTCACCTGTGTCTTGTGTGTGTGATTAGTCTTGTGTGCATTTAAGTTCTGGTTTTTATGTCTGTCATTGTGCGTTTCTTGACGTTGTTGGATGGTTTATGTTCTGAGCGACTTTATGTTTTGTCTTGCCCAGTTTTGACTTTGTTTGCCTGGCCTAGTTCTGGAAATAAAGGATTCCTGCTTTCAACATATCTTCTGCATTTGGGTCCTATATATACCTCGCCGTCCAGCCGTGACAGAAGAAACTCACAATGACAGACAGAAAAACCAGAACTTAAATGCACACAAGACAGGAAACCAAAGACAGATCTAGACATGAAAAAACACAACACGGACAGATCGTGACAAATTGACCATACACGGCTTGTTGTTTTCCTTGTGTTTCCTGAAAGTGAAAGGTACATCTCCTCATTCGGATTCAGGTTCCTTGACGGTATTTGAGCAGAAAGGCATTACTCTTTCCTGCATGTCTGCATGTACACTGAGCACAATGTAAACATGGTTCGATGTATACATGAGGTAATGCATAAAGTGCCAGTGTTATCAGAGGTGAAATCACAGTGTCTATGTACACAAGTCTCAGCATGAGTCACACTCGCTGCAAATGAGGTAATAGTTTAGAGTTCTGAACTAAAGTCGGAAAACAGCCTGTTGGCTCTTATGGAGCTGGAATGCTGGAAGAGTTTATCTCCATGATGTAACAGAATGTACCACCCTGAAGCTGCTCAGTGTGAACAGTTTGATTCTAAAATGCTATATATCTGTTTATAGAAATAACACCCTGGGCAGGTTCTCATCTTTCTGTCTTGTTCCTGCAGGTCTTATTTTTGGCACGGTATCCTGACATTTAGGTTAAGCGTTAAGGAACTGGATGTATCCCTGATTTGCTGCGTTACTTACAATTATATTACACCTGATTCACTTGCAGCTGACATGCAAATAATCCAAAGCGGCTTACAATAAGTGCGTTTGACCAACAAGATACAAACTTGAAGAAAACAGAATCATATAAGTACATCAGGTTTCATAGAGCCAAACATTTCAAGTGCTACTCAACTGGCTTTAGATAAGCCAGTCCTTTATTAGTATAAAAGTGCTTTGTTAATAGTTCTATCGCTCGAAGTGGAGTCGAAAGAGATGAGTTTTCAGTCTGCGCCGGAAGGTGTGTAAGCTTTCTGCTGTCCTGATGTCAATGGGGAGCTCATTCCACCATCTTGGAGCCAGGACAGCAAACCCACGTGTTTTTGCTGATGGGAACTTGGGTCCCCCTCGCAGCGAGGGCGCAGCGAGCCGTTTGGCTGATGCCGAGCGAGTGCACATGAAATCTATCACCACACCTATCATGACAGGGCACCCACAGCCAAGTAACAATTACAAATGAATTAAGTCGGCACAGCGGCCCACATTGAAAATTACTTAGGTCTACCTTTGATGATCAAATCACTGAAACACTAAGTCCATCCTCCTGTCCTTTTGGATGAAGCACTTGATGGCGGGGTCATGCAGCTGATCCTTTGCCACTCCAGTTTATCATTGTAACTCAATCTTGAAAATGACTCGGTTAATAATTTCGCAACGATGTCATCACTATCACTGACATGAGCCATCATGAACACACTTATGCGAATTAGCTACTTCTGCCTCGCTTGAGCCGTTGTTATAACACATGCATAAACTTCACAGCGGGCGGAACTTGTCATAAAGTCTGTATTTAAGGGTCAGAGAGGGCCTATATAGGGCCTGACTTTTCTCCATTTTTACCGTGGAGTCATGTGACAAATACAATGTTTCTCCAAGAATTCAAGGTAGCACCGAGTGAGTAATTTATATTAATGCTATGGGCTAAGTAAACCTTTAAGTTGGGAGTAGGATTGCTTAGGGTGGCTTTTTGTCCAAAACATGTGTAAAATAAAGAGTAGAGGTCATGGCTAAAGCTAAGGAAGGGCATTACAGCACCTCCCTTGAAGGTTCCTAGAATTCCTGTGGGATTAAAAATGACGGGGCAAAAATACCTCATGATAATTAGAAGAAAGCCTGCAGCCAGCTGTAGACAGGTCCAACCCCAAAACACTCCACTGTGTCCATAATAATGCATTTTAAAAGATGCTGGTTTGTAAGACTTTAATGCCTATTGGCATTGTGAAAAAGAGTGTGGGGTATTTGAAAGATTGCTGTGTATGTGCATATGCATGTGTGTGTGTACTGATGTGAAAGTGCATTCATTTGTGTGTGTGTGTGTGTGTGTGTGTGTGTGTGTGTGTGTGTGTGTGTGTGTGTGTGTGTGTGTGTGTGTGTGTTTCTCATTTTAATGCACGGGAGTGCCTGTTTTGTCCGTGCGTGCTAATGAGTGTGAGGCAGGAGATTATGTGTGCGTCTCTAAGGGAACAGGAGTCTGTTCCCAGGAGCTGCAGTGGCTGAGCTGAGGGGGGTATGTGTACACCCTGACCCTAGCTTTCGGGGGTCCTGGTTGCCTGTCTGAAACCATTTCCTTTCTTTGTAGCCCATTTGAGAGAGTGACACAAATGTGGAGACAGAAAATAATCAGTCAGGGCCACGACTCTGAATTCTCTGCTAGGGTTGCCTTTAACTCTTTAATTGTGAGTTCCCCACCCCCATACGTCTCCCTGTCACCCATATCTGCCCAAGCGACTCACCATATACACCAGCAGCCCCCCAAACAATAAACAAACAGAGCGCCGGGTGCATTGCTAATGATGGGAAACAATTAAGGGCTCACAAAGGGGAGCGTCCGGCTATATTGTTCTGCGCAGTATTTACATAGTATTGTGAGGTTAAATGAGTGGAGCCTGGATTTCTGGTGAGGGCAAATGGAATAAAAGAGACCGGCCTGCTGAAGAGATTTTTCTTTTGTTTGGCTTTGTAAGAAAGGATATGTTGGACCACTAACCACTTCAGTGATATTGGGAATTAAACCGTTAAAGTGGACGGAATTTCTACTTGAGTATCCCCATGCACAATATACCCCTCGAACCTCGTTTCACTCATTCTACCTCCAGAAATACAAGAATGACAATTGGGCAAACAAGTAAAGTGGCATACCAGTGCATGCCCCCCAACACGCCCCCCCACCCAGTGTCCTTCCTACTGGATAAGCTCTGGTGTGTGAATGGGTCGGTGCTGGGAGAGTGAGAGAAGGCTCAGGAGTGGCCAGAGAGCCGCTGAATAGACTCCTAGATTGAGACATTCTGCCTGTGTGTGTGTGTGTGTGTGTGTGTGTGTGTGTGTGTGTGTGTGTGTGTGTGTGTGTGTGTGTGTGTGTGTGTGTGTGTGTGTGTGTGTGTGTGTGTGTGTGTGTGTGTGGTGTGTGTGTGTGTGTGTGTGTGTGTGTGTGTGTGTGTGTGTGTGTGTGTGTGTGTGTGTGTGTGTGTGTGTGTGTGTGTGTGTGTGTGTGTGTGTGTGTGTGTGTGTGTGTGTGTGTGTGTGTGTGTGTGTGTGTAAAATAAGCCTATAGGTTAAGTTTTAAGCCCCATACAGACATGGAATACGTACAAATGCTGGCTTCTACTATCTGTTGAATAGGTCCCTTTTTGTATTTCTGGCATACAGTTCATATTATGTACAGTAGTGTTTCTTACAACCATTGGTGGAGGAAGTATTCACCTTCACTTAAGTAAACATAATACCGGACAAAGTTAAAGTCCTGTATTAAGAAAGTTACTTAGGTAAAAGTATGTACATGCAGGTATAACAATTAATTGTTTTTTGTGCATTTAAATGGTCTGCAAAGGCTAAAATCCCAAAGTTCCTCCAGAGGGAGTTTCTTTCCTACACACTCCCCCCTGCCTGAAACGCCTTCATTAGAGTCCTTTGTTTTCTTCTGTAACATAGTGACATCATTATGTAACACTTGTGCTTCTATTGGCTAGCGTTTAAACTAGTGGTGCACGATAATTATCGGCCCGATAATTATCGGTCCGATATTAGGAATTACGACGTCATCCCGATAAACCCGATACCAGTATTAATAGTATTAATAGTATTAATATACAATATATTTTTTGGGTAAAAAAAAAGAAAAAAATACTGCGGTGTGGGTGGATTGGGATGAGGGGCGCTTGTTTTTCACTCGGCTCCTCCCGTTTTGCCAGTACTGTGGTATTAGTGGTTTAGGAAGAGGGGAGTTCTTCACAAATCCAGCGCTCCCTAACTCATGCCTGGCTGTGACGTAAATGGTGTGCGGCCGTGAAGCCAGGACAGTAAACAAACATGTCGTCGGTAGTATGGGACTATTTCAAAGTTTCAGAGTTAGATAGTTCGCTTGCTATTGTATTAACAAATGCAATGCAGAAGTTCCACGAGGAGGGAAAAAGGCAACGAGCTATAATACTTCCAACCTGATTAGTCACCTGAAACATCGCAATCGCTACGATGGTGTGTTAAAAGCGTACGAAGACGCCTGCGCTGCTAAACTAGCGGCGAATCCAAAGCCAGCTGCAAAGGCACCGGGGCTTTTACCTATCGACGAGGCTTTTGAAAAAGGCAAGAACTTTATTTGGGAAAATAAATATGGTCACTTTGAAGAGTCAAAACTGTTCTTGGCTTTGTTTTGTTCATAGTAGTAATGCTCATGTCATTTGCTCACTACTAGTCTTTTTTTTTACCACCAGGTGTGCAAAAACTACAGGTACATTTAATATATATATATATTATATTATTATCGGTTATCGGTATCGGTATCGGTCTTGAGAAGCAGGAAGTTATCGGTATCGGTTTCAAAAAACGAATATCGTGCATCCCTAGTTTAAACACTTTGTTAGTGTTATGCTGAGATTCGGGACATTTCGTGTTATAGTCACGACATTTAATCTATTGATTCGTGTTCACCAACACGATTTCCCCCTTTTTTTCGTGTCACACAGAACGATTTTAAAAGCAATGTATTTCTATTGGTAGTATGTTTCGTGCCTGCAGTACGTCTTTTTGTCCGTTCAGGTCTTGGAAGACCGGAAGCTGTGGGGTTTATAAAAACATGTTCTTACTCAATATCAAGCCACGATTATTGTTTTTATTTTAAATCGTATAATTTCGGACTTTTTTTGTCGTATGAGAGGAAAATAAATGGAGCTCAGAGCCTCAGAATACTGAAATCTGTATTTTTTAAATCTTTTTTTCCTTCTAATTAGTTATTCTTTTCTAAATAACACACTGTTATTTACTCAACAATAACACACAATTATCCTTGTTTTTATTTATTTGTTTAATTCCATAATCTCTGATTTTTTTGGCGTCCGTCAGGAACTGAATTTCAAAATAAAAATAACCGGAAACAGACGTAGGCCTATAAGGGACATTTCGAGCATCATTGCGATACACAGCCACTGAACTGATTGCCCAAGATCCTCAGCTATGGTTTAAGATTGCTGATTGGATGTTTTAGCCGCAATGCATGTAGGGATATGGTGTTAATGCGATATGAAATCCGAAAAACATTTCTGTGTTTAGGATGGCCGAAGACACTACACTACCCATAATCCCCAGCTATCGTTTAGGACTACAGTCCCCGTGATTAATCTTCAAGCTCTGGGATTGGATGTTGGAGTGGCAGTGCGCCAAGGTTACACCGAGCGTCAAACAGCTGTTTGAAATGGAACGAAACCACGCCAGACTATCCAAAACTGGAATCGAAGGCCCTCCAGAACTACACATGCTGGCTATTGTGTTTCGCAAAATGTTCTATGGGACGTCTCTACTGAACGTTTTCGTTTTTCCCACAATTAGAAGTTGCCAGTATTAAACACATTGGTGTTATCAAATGTAAAATATATAATTACTAAATGGGTGAAAATCGCTTGTGTCCATAATGCGCGGCATTAATATATACCCACATGGCAGCTCATTGTTACTTTGTAATTCTACTCCACTACAATTCAGAGGTTAACCTGGTATTTTTACTCCACTATATTTATTTGAGTTACTTTGCAGATTCTGATTAATTATGTGAAATATAAACAACCCTTAAATCAGACTTTAGTTACACCTGAGTAAAATTCAGGGAAGGTGATTGTCAAGTGCCAACAATCAGGAGAGATATTTGATAGTTGGTGCTTGAGAAGACTAAATATTTATCTGCAATTGACATGAATGGAAACGAGTAATAAAGTATATTCAGTGTGCGAAAAAGTACACGTCCCACCGTCCGGGACGTGTTATTTACAATATCGGACAAGTAGATCTTTCAATTGACTTGTCCGGCGGACAAGTGACGTTTTTCGCCCTGATTTATTGACAAATTATTGATAAATTCAGTTTACAAAAGGCAGAACTCATCCGCAAATTGTCCGTGTCCGCCATTGTTCGTTTAGAAATGTTAGTTTCGGTTCTGCTTGTCGATTCCTAAGGAAATGCATCTCGCCGCTTTCTGTACAGTTAGGCGGGGCGGGGCGGGGCGGGACCATGGATGTATAATAAGTGGCAGGGTTGGGAAGCAAAACTCGGTTCCGAGTAGGAACAAATAACAATTGCATCAATCCCGGGACCGGACAATTGTTATTTGAGTTGTGAGGACAGGAGGCGAGGCCGAGCCCCGCGGACTGCAGCTCTCTCTATGCTCGGTATCAGCTGATCGCTGCACGGTGCAGCTCAGCGTCTCTCTCTCTCTCTTTCTACACACAGAGGATCCGCTGCCCGTTTAACAGCCTCATCTTTGTCAAACTTTCTTATGTTCTTTCTCTAACACATAATGAAGGTTATTAAGCGTTTTAGCTCCTGTGTTGTTAATATTGACCGAATGACCGCCATTTCCTTTATGAAGTGAAGCAGCCTCCCTGTCTGTGTCCTCGCGCTGTCCTCACATCCCCGGACCCCCAGACTCGGAGGAGCACAGGGATGTCAGTATTGTTTATGAAGCAGGGTATAGAAAGTACATTATTGAAATGAAAATACTATTTATTTACTTTTACAAACAGTGAGCAGCTGCAGCATGTGTATTGCAGGACATGTGTAAGCGTCTTTGAGTTTTAGAAAAGCGCTAGGCCTATAGTCTATAAATATAATGTATTATTATTATTATTAGGCCTATGTGTTGGACATGTGTGGTTGGACTCTGTCTCACAGGCAGGTTGCAGCATGTGTGTTGCAGGACATGTGTTGGACACACAGACTGTGTGGTTGGACTCTGTCTCACAGGCAGGTTGCAGTGTAACATCAGAGGAGACTGGGCCAATTGTGCATTCTCAAACTGCACCATTTAGAACTAACTAATCAATGCAGAGATTATTTTTATATAATTGTATTCAATAACCGTAAGAAATTAAACAGTATGAAGTGATTTGTAAATAGGAATACAGATTTGACTTAATGTTTTCATAAATATATTTTTCTCCCAGTTTGTCATGGGACTTATTTTTACCCTCTTAAGAACCGGAATCGAGAACCGAAAATAACTGGAATCGAAAAGCAGAACCGGAATCGTTCAAATCCAAATGATACCCAACCCTATGTGTGATGCAGTAAAATCTTACCGCTCACTTACGTTAGCGGTGTCGTAAAAAACGTGGGAAAATGTAAAATACGATGATGAAGAAGAAGATTCCAGTGGCCCCAATTTATGTCCATTCTGGACAAGTGAAAAATGTATTCGGACAAGTAAATTGCCAAACTCACTTGTCCATGGACAAGTACTCTCTAAAAACTTTTTCTCACACTGATATTCATTACTCGTTATTCTCTACTAATAGTTCATTAAAGACTGTATATTATGGCTATTTTGCACATCCCTTTCAAGATTTTCTAAGGTTTATTGACATATCATATACACAACTATGGTGTAGTTATGCAATGAATGAAAAACTTGGGTCGCAGCTGAGGTTCCTCAACAGTGCATTACAAGACATCTATCAATATGTGTGTATACCTCCACCATTAATCTGTCATATTCTGCACATTTCTTATTCTATCTACATACATAAGAGTATAATTCATATGTATAATATCAGTTTTGCACATCCTCCTATTAATATCTTTGTACATCCAGCACTAAACTGTTCTATTGTAGAGATCACTTATAGTATCTTCTTGATTTTTTTATATTCTATATTTCTATCATTGATCTTCTACTTTCCCCCTATGAAAGTATGTACTCTTAATATTTTTTTCATCAAATATAACACATAAAAACAATAATTCAATAACATGTTTTAACCACTAGGCGGTGCACACAAGGTACACACAGCCATAATAACTTTGTATTATTAGTGTAGGACACTTATGTATGTACAACATCTGAAGATGTGTAGTTTTATTCATGCTTTCACATAATTTTACAGCATATTGCTATATTATTTCAGACTCAGTATTTACATTCTTATATTCAAAGAAAATCAGTAATATCTTTAAAAACTACAAGTCCTTTTATTTCAGCTGTGCACCGTTATGGTGTAAATATAACCTATCTACGAATTAGATCAAATATAAAAGTCAGCCGAATTAGCGTTGATACTGTAAGGAGACGTATTGTGTGAAGAGAAATTGAAGATGTTGTTTAATTGCTGATATATTTATGATCCACGTCAAGTATTCAGTTTCGGCGGCATTTCTTCCAGTTTTTCCAAAGGTCTTCTAATCAGGGCTCTATAAATAAAGAACTACGGCAGATCTGTAATATGTAATGCAGCCGAACCGTGTATTACAATGCCATCATGTGATGACTTTCAAAGAGAAAAGCAAGAACACTCGGAATAAAGTATTTTCTTTTTTTAAAAAAAGTTTTTCGGATTTCATATCGCATTAACACCATATCCCAACCTGCATTGCGGCTAAAACATCCAATCAGCAAGCTTAAACCATAGCTGAGGATCTTGGGTAATCAGTTCAGTGGCTGTGTATCGCAATGATGCTCGAAATGTCCCTTATAGGCTTACGTCTGTTTCCGGTTATTTTTATTTTGAAATTCAGTTCCTGACGGACGCCAAAAAACCCAGAGATTATGGAATTAAACAAATAAATAAAAATAAGGATAATTGTTTGTTATTGGTGAGTAAATAACAGTGTGTTATTTAGAAAAGAATAACAAATTAGAAGCATATACAACGGTCGGAGCATATACAACGTTAGCTTAGCTGATCTCCATTCAGAAAACACACATTTTAAAGGGATTTCGCCTGCCGTCTTGTCTGCAGACTTGTCAAAGCATTAATTCATTGTTTTTACTAACTGGTATCAGTATGTTGTTACTTCGGCATCATTTTGAAACGTGTATTACAATTAAATCCCGGTAAAATATGTTAATTTTGTTGTAGTTGCCAGCGATTCTCTCACTAGTTTAGCAAACTCAGCCCGGTTGTTGGCCCGGAAAGAACCTTGATTTTGGAGAGCCAGAAAACTGAAAAAGTACCCGCTAGCCGGAACTACGCCTAGTGGAAACGCAACCTAAAACGGGCCGGGCACGGCACGACACGGCACGCTTAAACCGCGCTCCGCGCTGTAGTGGAAATGCGCCATAACGGCCCGTCCACACAGCGGCGTGCGTTGACGCTTGGCGGTGGGCGTGTCTGAAGCTTGGGGATTTTTTGCGAGCAACACGACCAACAACCAATCACATGAATCTCCCGCCCCCGACATACAAAGCAATAGCAATGTTAAAACGAAGTAAACTGGATATAAAATCCCCAAACAGGCGAAAACCTACCAGTTTCATCCACTGTCTCTGCCACCTCCCTCCATGCCTCGCTCCTCCGGTTTGTATCCCGGTAGATGAACAGAGACTGATCATACAGCACCGGGTGATTCACTACCACTATAATGAATTTTCCCTCCATTTTTTGGAATATGAGGAAATGACCTGCGTAGTCTCTCCCAGTATACACGCGGTTTGATTGGCTAGCGCTTGTACTGGCAGATTTGCATAAACGGGATTTCATTGGCTGACGCCTCCGTCGAGGCGTCAAAAGTTGAACATTGCTCAACTTTTGAAGCCAGCGACGCCAGCAACGCTCCACGTCGCTTCCCAAAATGCAGTTCGGCTAAAAGTGACGTCACCCCATTCAAAGTGAATGGGCAGAAGTGTTGGAAGCTTCAACGCACGCCGCTGTGTGGACGGGCCGTAAGAGGTTGACCAATCAAAACAAAGACGGCCAGCTAACCAATAAGAGCAGACCGGGCTATTGTTTCAGACAGAGGTTTAACAAAATATCCCCTGTGGCTTTTGCAAGGTTTTACTGTTTTAGTTGTTTGCAATGGAGCACATTTTGGACTGTAGTAAAGTACCTTAACTTTTATTAGGTAGTTACATTCAACCACTGCTTACGGTGAGCTTTTAAACATAGTTTGCTATCGAAGAATAAAAGACCATAATGACTATTTTGATCCCAAAATGGACCTTTGACAATGAAAATCTTAGCCTGTGACCTAATATTTTCATTGTCCCATCTACACCGTAGCTAGTATGCACACATGACAATAAAAGTCTTGAAACCTTGAAACTTGAAACATTCAACCACTGCTTACGGTGAGCTTTTAAACATAGTCACCATAATGACAATTTTGATCCCGAAAGGACCTTTATAATCATTAATTTTTTGGAGAATTCCTGTAAATATTATGTTTGACAGTAGAACATAGAATAACATATCATGACACTTCAAGACCTTTACATTTAATTGCTATTTCATCACATGCTGATTGAAAATAATTTCCTGTATATTTATTATTTCATCCATACAGTTGGCATCTCTCCTTGGGTTGTATTTACAAAATCAACAATGGTATAACCACAAAATCGTACTGTTAGTTCATGTCCTTTCCCCAGTGGTAAGTGCATTCAAAACAGATGACTTAATTCCAGACCAAAACTCCCATCCCTGTTAACTTAATGACTGTTTTGGGTGAAGTGGTTAGGGAGTTCAAACTTAGCGTTAAAAGAGATGGGATGGGTCATATCCTTTTATGTTGACAGGTGATTCCTGAACAGTAGATAAGTGAAACCAGAGGATTGTTTTTCTGTCAAAACACCGCTTGAGTGCCATCTCAGTCCACAGGCATCAATTTACACAAAGAGACTTCACTTTGTCAGAATGCAGAACTGTTTGAAGCCCACCCTAAACCCTAAAAAGTCTGACTGACAGACACAAACTCATCTAAAATTACTGTAGAGTACCATTAAACCCACTTATCCCCTGTTCCCAATCCCCTGAAATCCATATCTAGATCCCCAACCCAGCAGGTGCCAGTCAGAGCCTTGGCATCACGGCGCCATGGATGCCAGGCAGAAACCTACAGCTCTCCCCAGAAAGCCCCCTTGCCAACATGGCGCGTCCTGCACAGCCATGGTCATTCTTTCAGCCTAACTAGATTAAGCTAATCACGTTATGTAGTGGTTAGGCGTAGCCGGCAGACAGAATGAAGGGCCCGCTGTCCTGCTGTTGCCATGTGTTTCTGAAACACAAACAGTGAACTGTCACATGGGGCTTCATAAACATTGAGGTACTTTTAGTCTGCCTGTGTTTCTAAACCTCCAAAGTAGTTCATGAATTGTGGAAAATCATTTTTGAGTAGTTTCAGAGCACCATCCTATTTGCAGAATCTCAATGCTTGTTAAAGATTTAAGAGAAGCTTGTGTTTACCAAAACATACTGCCATTTCTGTTACACATCTTTTTGCTGAAAGTTCATTATTGTTGCTGACCTATCGTCTAGTTCCAGTGAGGTTGGGTTCAGGGTTGGCATTTTTAGTTTAATTTCTCACCACTCTCTGATGGCTTCCATGCTCTGTAGAGACTTGGGCGATCAATTCACTTAGCGTGTAGTGTCATTATTAGGTCAATGTCCGGTGCCTTGCTCAAGGGCACCACGGCAGGGCCAAGTAGCAGTCCAAACCATCCTCCTGCTGCTCCTATACTTGAATAAGCTTTGTCAGATAAGCAATAATACAACTACTGTCACAGGCTGAGTAGTACTCCCAATGGCCGGTATACTTTATGCTTATATACAGTATAATGACAAATATTATGTCTATTGAGACTGTTTCTTCCCCATCTGGATCCATATGAAGGTCTCTGTATGAAGGCTATGTATTAACTGTTTCCTGCTCTGCCTGGAAATAAGACGTCATGGTAAACAGATAAGAGACTTTCCTTCTGCTAAGTCAGTTCCTTCTGCTAATAACAGAGGAGAGGACAGTCCGTGAATTAAAGAGTGAGGAAAGTCCAACAGATACTCAGTTTGCTTAATCATTCAAGTGTTATGTCTGTACGGTGATTGCACACTCCAGGCCGCTTTTCCAACACGTTGCCTTTTAGGATTGATGAGAAGAGTTAAAAAGGTGTCATTAGTGGTTATAAGTTATGGTTGTTAGTCTGGGTATTTCTACAGAAATGGAGCTGCTATATTTTCCTTGGTGTACTTTGATATTCTATGATCTCCCCATATGAAAAGACTTGCGAGCAGTCCCCCAATATGCCAACCACATGGCCCCTTTTAGCCCTGCCCAGCAGGCATAAAGACTTAATGGAAGCCTTATAGCTGGACGCTAAACTGGCACATTCTGACTTAAACCAGGGGTAGACATTAAGGGTAAAAAGCCACTGGCCCTCCGGGCCGGTGGAATTGTATTATCACTGGCCCCACCATTGTAACCACTGGCCCGGAGCATTCGTCCCAAAAAATGAAGAAAATTAGAAAATTAACACATTTGTTGCAATAGTAATTTATGCACTAACTACATTACTACTTGTACTACAACATTTGAACAATCAGTTCTTCCTCATTTTCCTCAATTGTTCATATTTGGTTTATTAAAATAATGATATTGTGGTCATTGTTAAAAAGATTCTGCTATTATTATGAGTATTATTATTTGTATAATGCACTTTCTGCCTTCCTGTCATTAGGAGTTAGAAATGTAATGGCTATAGATTAGATTAGATCCTTCATTTTCCTAAACTGCTGGGACATTTCCTTATAGCCAATACCTTTATATTGTCTACTCTTCACTTACTGGTCAGCATAGGTCGGCATTGATGGACAGAGCCGACAGAAGACCTTGTTTGTATTGGCATCATATTGAGAGGTGCAGCCAGTGACGCGTCATAAAACCAGGAAGTAAGCTGCTGGTTCCCTCGACAAAAAGCAATGGGATTTCTCCACAGGGTTTTGGAAAATAGCTGGAAATAAGGTCTGTGGAAAACACACCTGTTTGATAAATGCACGTTTTGTTCAGCCGGATAATCTCCACATGTCTATCCTACTTTTATAATTTTCGAATCATAAATCTAACCGATAGATTATAAAAGGGTTTTAGGACGCGTCACTGCACCACTAGAAGCCAACTCCATCGATCAAGCTGGCTGAAACTTTCTCTCCCTCTTCTTCTCATGCTCCCTGTCACTCTCATTTAACTCCTCCGGTGACTTTCTTTTATTTGAAGATTGGTTTTTGCACGGCGCTTGGCCGGTTACCGCTGGTATTAAAAACATTTTAGCGAATGGTTAGGTGGCGCGATAGTCTGTAGTGAAGGAGCGTGCTCCCGCTCACGGGAGCCTGCTCGCGCTGCGCTCCGCAGCAAACAGCTGTTAGCTTTTCACCCAACAACGACAAGCAACTCACGAAACGCTATGTTGTAGCGTTAATAAACGAAACAATTTAACTAAATTGCTAGTCAAAATATCAATACCACAGGAAACATTTTTTTTTAAACAATATTTTTAGTGGCCCGAGCGGGCAAGTGGAAAGTACGTTATGCTGGCCCGGGGTGTCTAAATAGTGCTTCCGGGCCAGCGGGCCATTTATAATGTCGAGCCCTGCTTAAACACATCTACTTTTTCCTTGTATAGAACATAGTTTTTAGGGCATGTAGGATGGGTATACAGTATAGGAAAAACAACAGGCTGCAGAGACATAGAGGGATGTTTAACTGGGCTGGGGAGCACTGTCAGGGAGTTTCTCTGAAGAGTTGCATAACACACCTGCGAGGAGGCAAATGAGATGACAAGACAAAAGAAGAGAAGGGGGGGGAGGACGAGGGGGAAAGAAAGAAGGGAAAAACCAGAGATTAGTCTGTGTTCTCTTTTTCATGAAACTTGGTGGAAGGCTGTAGAATGGGCCAAGGGAGAACCTATTCAAATGTGGAGGTGATCCAAATCACCTAAGGACACCTAAAATGTTTCGTTAAAATTGTGAAATTAGGCATTTGGCTTTAGCAGATGTGTCTCCAGGTGCGCTTATATTTGATTTGTGTGGCCAGGTGTTAATTTCCCATATAGCAAAGGAACTAATAATTGTTTTTGATGAACACCTGCACTTAAAAGAGAAATCAACAAAAACAACCCATAACGACTGATCCCACCTGGACTCATTGAAGTTCCATCAGGTCACAACTTTCTAACATTCCACCTCTTCTGTCTTTGTTGTCTTCTTATCTGCAGCCGTCGGAGTTGGACGCTCTTCATTCCCATACGTTCAGGGTGAAGACGTTCAAGAAGGCCAAGCAGTGCAGCGTGTGCAAACAGACCATCAGCCAGGACGGACTCATCTGCCGAGGTCAGTCCCCTGTCCTGGAGATCTCTTGCACCTAATGTAGAAACGTTTTTTTGGTGGTCCAACACATTGTTGGAAAATGTTTAAATGACTGACCTCTAGCTGTTTCACTTATCGTACTGCACTGATGTTGAGGTGTACTCCAGGACACTGTGACATCACAGTTGCTGTGGTTATAGGTGTAACAACATTGTTTTCAACACAAGGTCTTTACTTTGCCTGGAAGCTGGGGTATAGTGGCCTATGGATCTCCAAGTAAATAAGGCAAACCCATAATATAATTGTAATCATTCTAAGAGTATGACACCATCTGTATTGGTTAAGTGTTGGTGAATCCCCCTCTCGCCCCTTCCTGTAGGACTACTTGTTCTTTATCTCGAAATCTTGTGCCATAATGTCAACATTCACCACCACACGTTCTCTTGCTTAGTTTTTTTTCTGTTTCATATTGGTTTAATATCATATATCAAATGGAAAGACCACTCCAATGATGGCTTTACTGTACAGTTTTTTGGGGCCTGGTGTACAATGTCGTCCAACTCCCCTCTGAGGAAAGTTTAAATGTCATTTGTTATAGATCAAAATTAATAAAAATAAAAATTGAAACAAGCATCAAAATGTGCAGTCAGAAGCAAACTGGTAGTCTAAACTCAGACCTTTGATTACCCACATGTCCCCACCCTCGAGCTAATTCCCACTTAAGAGAATCTTCACTAACTGCACCAACTTGCTGGGACAATGGAAGCAATATCTGTTACAACATCTATCAGTGGTCTAAATGAGGGGTCATCTGAGGTTACCTAGGGTCGTCTTTGTGTCAGAGTATTGTCAGTCAAGTGACAGAGCAGGGAAAGAAGCCTCACAGGCTCAAAGGTTAACAGCTTCTCAATATCCTTAATGGTGTTTACTGAAAAAAGGCAAGGTGGCTGACTGGTGTTGATGAGTGATCAGCAGGGTTTGGTTGTTGCAATCATCTTGAATAATATGACTCCATAAGGGTCCCAGTATCTAGTAGGGATGGGAATTTGAAAGCAAATGTATATTAGAATATTCGACCCCCCAAAAAACGGTTAACCGGTTAACCGAAATGTACATATCCTATAAAAAAATTATTAAAAAATGTTTCCAATTATTTTTTTTCAATAACTTTTGGAAATAAATAATTTGGGCATAAGATGAGGTTTGAGTCTGTGTGTAGGGAGGGGCAGCAGCCATATCATTAGCTAGAACTAGCTAGATCTGACGGATTTGGACATAAACGCGAGTGAAGTATAACCGGACGCGAGAGAGAGAGATCAGCACCTGCAGCTCTGCCCGCTGTGAGGGACCGGTGAGCGGAGCAAAACACACCTTTAGACCCACACACATTTAGCTATGGCACTGTCGTATACATTGAATTATTAAATTTGATAATATGTAATCAATTTAGGCATCCCTCCCTCCCAAAAAAAAAATAAAAAAAAATTAATTAATAACTCATATTCGAATACCTGAGTAATTATTCGAAAACCTGAATAATTTTGAATATTCGATTAGTCGTTCCCATCCCTAGTATCTAGCAGTCATTTTGTGCTTTTATTGTTTGTTTTTCTTAATGCAGGTGTCAGTTGGTTTTGAATTATACTGTGAAACAACTAACAATTGGAGGAAATTCAATGGGATTCAAAAATAGACTTTTATGAGGTCACCATTTTCTCAACCAGTAAATCTTCCCCATCTGGAGCTTGAAACAAAAATCGTAGAATATCTGATCCCGGTCTGCTCACCACATCACATCATGTTATAGTGGAAATGTCTGTTTTCAGACAGATAACGTCAAGTGAAACCATGCGGAAACAGCTGGATGTTTGGTTTGGCACAGCGGGGGGGAATATTCAGCTTTCAGCCTCCCAAACCTGACACAGGACGGGTCGATGTTCGAAGGGCACAGCTTAGAAAAACAACAGCGTTCTCTGCACACTGGCCTCCTTTTGGATTCTAAAGGCCGTTTGACAGAATTGCATTTCTTTGTGCTAAACTTTGTGAAGGCTTGTACTCATGCTTGTAAAGTGACAAGTCTTAATCAAATAACTTAGCACATTATTAAGTATGGTTCCATCTGTCCTTACTATACGGTAAATATACGTAATTTTGTTTTGTTTTGATACCATTATTTATCCAGGGTTAGTCCCTTGCAGGTACACCCTGCTCCACATAACACTGTCACACATTTACTCCTAAAAGTTCTTCAGTACAACCCGAGTGGTGACCTCCAGTCTGAAAGTAAAGCCAAAGCTAAATCAGTACTTTGAACCTGAGATCTCTCTAATACCCATCATGGGACACTCCTGTGGTTGCAAATAGCAGTCAGATTGCATAGAAGTTTATACAAAAAAGGCCCCAATTTCTGACTTAATTTATTACCTTATTTAACATTTTCCTGAAAAGTCTTCTTGTTCATTTTGTGAATTATGGTCCATTTTCCAACAATAAAGCTGCAGTTGCTGTATGCTTTCAGAAAATGTGGTACAAATGTAAAATGTATGCAATACATGCAGAATGCCAAAAAAGGTAAATGTATGATTCCTCAATACTTAACAGGTTAAAGGACTAGTGTATTTAAGATGAACTATCTATGAGCATTATGTCACTTTATCGAACTATGTAGTCAGAAGTGTTGTTTTACTGAGGCTCCAACCTGGATTATTTCTCCATGTGGCTACATGCTTAAATACATCTTAATAAATGACAGGTTAATATCTTAATGACAGACAGTGTTTTGTTACCGTCTCTAGGCACATGCATTATGCTACACACACATTGTAGGTGCAGTGTTCCCATGCATTACACTGAACACAGATGGCTCCATATTGACACCACTGAGTCTCTCACCTCGAACACAGCTTGTGGTTTGGATCTCTAATTGTCTAGGAAAAGTGTGTTGTGTCGCCTCCTCCTTTATCTGCTGCTGAAAGAAAGGCCAATAAAAATAAATGCACGGTAACCCCCCCAGCATTTACCCTGCATGTTACTCTGTGATCCAACTGCTGGTCCAGATGTTGTTGTTGAACTGTGGGATGTGTGTGTCATTACATATTGATGTTGTCGTCTTTGCTTTGCATGCTCAGTGCTACAGACAGCATTTTGCCTATGTTTGCATCTAGTGTGACCTATGATGTAACTTTATTATTATGAATATATGACTTCTCCTTAAGCCTCTAAGTAAAATAAATGGATGGCAGTCTTTTAAATCAATGGAAACATAAATCTGTCCCTTACAATGTTACTGAACAGCAACATTTGAAAGAAAAGGATTTGATTAGATTTAATGAAAGCAAGGTTTAATTTCCATGAATTGCACAAGCTGTTGCTATCACTCTTCTGGATAAATAATGTGTAGTTGTGTGTGCAGGCAGTCATAACATAATACAAGACTGCACCTGGGGGGACCATTATTTGTAGAACTGATTTATAGAGGGAATAAACCCTCATGACAGGGCAGCATTTCACTCACTATTGTGATTGACCTCAGTTTGCTTCTCTCTCCCCTATCATGTCTGGGTTTGGGTAATGTGTATACGCAAATAGGGTGTGTGTGTCTGTGTGTGTGGTTAAGAAAGATTCATGAGTCCAACACAAAGTGAAGAGCATTTCTCTATCTGTCTTATGACTTAAAAACAAGTATATTCTTTTGGCAGGATCATTTCAGTTCATCAAGTTACAAGTTCTTCTTTTTTGAGTTCTGAGCTTTTTAGTTTTTCACCTGGAAACAAGAATGCTTTTAGTCCTAACAAACTTAGGGAAGAGCACCTTGTGTGGCCGAAATGAGTATTACAACAGCAAACAATCAGACCATTGGTGTTGATTCACCTGCCAAACTCAACACGTTTTCACAGATGGAAAAAGTTACTAATGGTCCTGGCAAAACTTGTCTTCACTAACCTGCCAACATTATTTTCCCGCACCAGTTCATCACAGATCATATTTTTAAGGAACTCAGAAAATTATAAAAAAAATGTTGACCTACTTTTTAAGTCATAAACACAGGAGAGAACCCAAATTAGATCAGTCTTAGAAAAAGGACCTCCAGATTGTCTTTTGTACTTGCATCTCAGGGCTTCCTTAGTGTGGAACATATGTACAGTTTTATCTAATTTGATTTCGACTCTAGCAGCTTGGAAAACACTTTATAAACGTACAGATAAAGCATTGAAACACTGTAGATCATCAACATTCAAATATATTTGTTATAGATGTATGAATCAATGATTTGTTACTCTGAAAGATGTTCTTCAGAATGAATCTCTCCCTCCGTCAGCCTGCTCTTGTTTACTAACAGTCTCCAGTCACATGGCCTCGTAATGACACCAGCACTTCCTCTCTCTGTGTAGCGGTTGCCAGGATACAAGGTGTGAGTTACTCTGACAATAGCGTGTTGACGCAGGCAGGACCACAGTTTTCCAGTTATAAAAAAAAGCCTTTCTGTGGAAGGGTATTTTTGGAGAGCTTGTCCCTGAGGGCAGGAAGTGGCTTTTATATTCATTCACTGCAGTGCAGGTTAATGAAAGGCATGGTCTGTTTGCAGAGGCAGGTCAATGGAGCGCTGCTGTGCCCATAAAAGGTCAAGAGGATTTTGCAACAGGTTATTTATTACAGGAGGACACTGTATTGTTTAGAATGGATTTGTCCCATGAACAATTTTCTTCCATTCTCACAACTGCTGAGTTAAGTTTTTCCAAATGTATCCTACAAAGCCATTGCAACAAATCAAACCCCTTCAAACCAATTATTATTAGTTATGGTTATTAGAACCACTTTTATGCAAAGGGTGTAGCTGCTTTGTCCTTGACCGTCCTCTAGAGATCCACTGTACACAGATCTTCAAAGACTGGCACACACTGTGTGTGTGTATATCTCTGTGTGTGTGTGGCCTAGCATTACTATACTTGTGGGGACCTCAATCTGTTCACACAGTCACATGTGGGGACTCGCCTCCCTTATGGGGACAAATGGAGGTCCCCATGAGGGGAATCATTAATTTGGGTGAAGACTTGGTTAGGTTTAGGGTTAGGCATGTGTTGGTTATGGTTAAGGTTAGGATAAGACTTCAGGAAATGCATGTAAGTCAATGCGATGTCCCCCGAAGTGATGCATGCATGGTATGTGTGTGTGTGTGTGTGTGTGTGTGTGTGTGTGTGTGTGTGTGTGCGCGTGTGAGTGAAGGTTATCACAGCTCTGTTCTTGACTGCTGAGCTCATTCAGCTGGTATGCAGCAGATCTCAGTGAGGGTTAAAACACAATCACACATGCAGCATTGTTCTAGTGTCATGCATTACTGCTCTGAGGTTATGAAAACATTGTGTCAAACAGGTGGGAAGAACACATTTAATTTGATATGTCCAACAGATGGGGACATCTTTTTTACTAACTTTTATTTGTAACTAATCATTTTGACTAATTAGATTTTGCCTTTGCAATAGGAATAACATATCAGGGTTATTGATCATGTGCATCATAATTGTCATTACCATTGAAGCCTATATTAAAATCATCCTTGTGTGAAGATGATCTGAACTAAACAAATTCATTTTTTTTAATTTCTAAAGAATACCATTTGTAGACTGGGATATCTCTGCAGCAACACATACTCCTGCAATTTGATGATTGCACTTATTGATATGTTGTGATAACATATCAAAACATTATGCAGCCTACTGTTTCCTTGAGTCCACTCCTTGCTTTAGCAGAAGTCATTAGTCTAATAACTGTAGCAGATGGATGAGGATGATCATGTGTTTCTGTGGATGGCGGTCGCCCAGTCTAATATAGTTTCCTAATCTACTGAAGTGAACAATGATTTTCCATCAGCCCCGCCTCAGGACACTGACTGGAACCAGGTCCTAACATTGGCAGCTCCAGAGCAGTTAATGCAGTTAGGGCGCCACCTGTTGGATGAGTTACTGTTTGACTTCCGGCAATTTTTTTAATGTAATTTTATGTCAACATTTACACACATGTAGGTGTTAATTCTTCTTGGAAAGTCTGTCAGCTATGTTTTTATCTGTCAGTATTTCTTACTGTTTATTCGTACAGCAATCATCTAGTATTCATTGAAACTTTTCTAATTCAGTATTCTGTTTTAAATAATATATTCTCTTAAGTCCTACTATTATTAATATAACAATATAGACGTTTTGCCTGCTCTACAAAAATGTATTGATTCAAGGCTAAAAACTTCAAATATTCTCTCTCTCATGAGACAAGGTAATCCAGTTTATTAATGTGTTCTTTGTAAATGCAGTTGATATGGGCAAACTTCTCTGTAATGCCTCTCGAGCGTTACGAAAGAAAGATGAGGACAGGATGCACAGAGCTGTATCTTACAGGCCCAGTTCTGAACAGACGCCTTCTAAACGTAACTTGGTATTAGCAATTGTGTCGAGGGTCCACCATGTTTAGGGCCTTTCTAACCCAACTAGAGGAGTGGGAGTGATTAAACCCTCCAACTGTGAGTCTGCATCGGTCCTGATGCTGCCCTCTCTCACCGTGGAAGCATTGCAAACATTTACTATTAAACTGCGCAAAATAGGATAGAAATGTATCGTCATTTTACACAACCTGAAGGTTTCATTGTCGTTTTGTATGTTTATCGGGACTGTTACAAAAAACCATGCAAGTGTGTTGCATGTTAAAACAAGAAGAGGTTTTAAAAGAAAGAAAAAAACACCACCTACGATTTTTGGAGTTTTATTACAATTATTATTTATTGTTTTCTGTTCGAGAGATGCTGATACTAAACCACGGTAAGGGTCAGTTCCTGATTCTGCTGGAGAGAGGGGAGTTTAGATAGTTGGATAGATATGTATTGATTATTAGCAGCAGTGGTGGTTCAGGCATTCAAATACGTAAAAGGTGGAATAAAGCATTAACATAATAAAAAGATAATGAAAAAGAAACAGCACATTTAAACATACAGTATCTACAGTATAACAATACATATATCACAAATGAAGGAGCAGAGACATAAATACATAGGATAGTATATAAATACATCACAGAAGTTTGTCCTGAATCTTGCCGCTGTATTCACACCCTCCACCTGAACGAAGGGAGCCTCATCCAGCTGTCAGGGTGAGACTTCAGAGTTCCCTTTCGCACCGAGGAAGGATGTAGGGGTCATCTCCCCTGTAGCTCCTGTTACATCCACTAGGAGGCAGCACAGTCCCTTGTTTCTAATGCAATACTTGTATCCATCTGTGCAACCTCATCAGCTTACAGTGTAAAGGTAAAACATTTTGAGCACACACTTCAAACTTGACTTGTTCACATTGTATTTTCCACATTTCTCACCCTTCTTGTTTGAATTTGAATTTGCTGTGTTTTTGGATGCTGCAGATTACATCAATGGAAACAGCTGTTTCAACCAAACAAAGTCAAACTAATAGCCACAGTGAATCAAACAAATAGACAAGAAGGTAAACAAACAGGAGGTCTGTTTTGTCAGGGCGAAGCAAACAGATGACAGAATGAGCTCCATGGGAATTGATTGTGCTCTCCTGCTGCGATGTGTTCGGGAATCCCCCCCCCCCTTAGGAAAGCTTCAGCAGCTGGATGAAGGTGGGGCTTTACCCACAGAAATCCAAAACTGTCCGGGCTCTCATTGGGGAAAACGTGTCGGCTGAATGATGACTGCCCTGTGGAAGTCCAGGATGGATAGTGATGACTGAGTGTCAATGCTTTCCAACATGAACACTGCAGAAAGCACACAGGGAGAGTGTTAGAGAGAAGTGTAGGCACATGAGACTAATCTTCAGCTGTTCAGAAGACATGTTTAGTCACAGAGGGCCGTCAGCTGTTCACTTGTACAGTGGAACAGCTGAGCCCCTCTAATAAGGCTGTCAATCTCAGAGGATATACAGTATACTGTACAGTATCACATCCCTCATCTCACATTCAACGGTTTTATTTAGATTTCTGAAAAAAGACCTGTGGTTAACACAAGCTTAAGAGATTTTCACGTTTTGTTCTGCGAAATAAAATATGCCAGTAAATACCCCTACAGCGTCTGCTAACAAGTCACTGGCTACTAAACATCACCACGTTTAGCTTAGCGGTGGTGATGTGCAGCCATGTCACCGTGATGTAGTTTGTTTACAGCCTAGCGTTAACTTTTTACTTCTGGCACTCACATTTATGCTTCAAAAATCATTAAGTGGTGTTAATATGTGGAGATATCCTGCTGAACAAAATGTGTAAGTATCCGAAATGTTTTATTTGCCACAGATTTTATTTTCTGTTATACTTAAGTGGAAATCCAATGGAAACAATTCTATTGCTTTTTGTCGAGGGAGCCCTTGTGATGCTTACTTCAGGGTTGACCTACAACAATCGGCTTCACTGCACAACTCTATACATATAACTTCCAGCCAGGAGATAACTCGTATGTCTCTTTCCAAAGTATGTTCATTAGTAATTGCTCAATACAATTTACATGATTGTATTATAATAATCAAATATCAAGTTTTTGACATTTGAAAACATTCACTGTCATTTGACTGAAGTTTTTGTCAATCAAGAATGAATAAAACATTGCATTTTGTATTTACAATGAGCCCAACAGAAATGGTCAGAGAGGCAACTTACATAATGTCAATGGAGATTGATGAACCGAGTTGATTTATGGTTTGATTTAAATCAATAGAAGATGGATGTCCGGTCAGTCTGCCGGTGGACGAGTGGCAGGAAGCAGGCAAACACTTAAACTAGGATTTCCTTGGCTTGTCAGTGTTTTGTATGCTAATGCAGTATACATATTTACTACTTTCACTTTTAACATTACAACTATTTACTTTACAACTAGGACAATTGACCTATTAGCATCATGGTTTAGCTGTCTTGATGTACAGACGTACAGTCTTGACTGAGCGGGTCTCATTGATTACACTTTTTGCCTCTCTGTGGAGGTGTGAAGCCAAGGATATGTTCTTTACATTCTTTTTTACTAAGTAAAAGTAAATACAATTGTATCTTTCTCTTCTTTGAAATGCGACAAACGACACAGCAGCTTTTAGGCATGATGGAACCATTTTGTTAGCTTGGCGCCAATTCATTGTTTTCATCAGAAGGTGGGCAGGGCTGTCAAATCACCAGGCAGTGACGTAGTGCTGCTCTCATCCATGTGAACGTATGTTGTCATTTTGAACGATCCACTGAAGTTAGGCACAACTTTAACTATACGGTGGCTGGGAGGGACAATTAGGTAAGATCCTCAGTTAGTAACGTTATGTACTGTATGTGTGTACAGACGTGACGTACTGTGGGTGTTAGGGGGACACGTGTTGGTGCTCCTGTGTTTGTGATTGTGCCTGAGAGGGAAAGGGTTTGCTGGAGAGAGTGAGGTGGGGGGTGGGGGTTAGAGGAAATTCTGCGGCCCTGCCCTCTGATTGTGTTCAGAGTTACAAGGGGTCCAGCCCAGCCCGGTGGGAGTATACGCTCATTCCAAGGGACCAGGGGAAGGAAATCACACACACCCCCACCTCTATCATTCACCCCCTCCTCCCCTCCCGTTAATGTTGTACAGCATACCACAGACCCAGAGTCAGATAACTAGCGTACACTCCTCATCATCTCCTCATTCTGACCCAGTGTCCTCTCATTCGCTTAATGATGGATACACTCCTTCTCTATTATTCATCCTTTCTTTTCTTCCTTGCATCTCCCTTCTCTCTCCTCCTCTTCTATCCCTCTTTATCACTGCTCTGCCCCCCCTCCTCCCTTTTCTTCCTTCCCTCCAGCAGGAACATTTCTGCTCTGTTTATTCTTCAAAGCTCCAACTTCCTAACAAGGTAAAGCCTAACCCCAGTTCTCTGAGCTCAGCGCTTTCACACCCAATATGGAAGTCCTGCTTCTTCCCATGTGGCCCCGGAGTGTTGTTTACTGGGGACTCGCGTGCTGCTGGGAGCTGAGCGGGACACTGTCCTGATGGACAGACACATGGCTTTAATGCTTATCAAGCAAACTGCCATGCATGTTTAAATGTCACATCTATTAGAGCATTCCATGTGGCTCATGTCATATAGTGAAATTCTTAAATACTCTGCACTTTTACTCTTGTGTGAAAGTACACAGATCCCACATATTAAGTGTAAAATAATGTATACATGTACAGGTAACGTTCTCTTATTTTTAAAAGACCTTGTAACTCTGTTTCAACCCTAACAAAACTGACGTTCACATGCAACCACTCTCGATTATGTTCTCAAGGAAAGAGTATTTTCTTGAAGATTTCAGTCACAGTTTTTAAACACAAGGTTATCATTGTAGATTGAGACAAAACAAAACAACTTGGTTATTTTTAGGAAACAGAACTACCTAGTCTGTAACATTTCATAGAAGCCATCATCACACTTTCCAATAGCCTATTGTAGCGTCTTCAACTGATCTCATGGGTCAAAATGGAAGCTTACTGTGACTTCATTTGTTCCACTAGTGATTTTAGTGAGATTTTGGCAGTCACATTTTCTGTGACCTTTTTGAAGAATTGAAATGCTCATTATGAAAAAACTTCACACAAATATCTACACGCATTACATTATTTATTTTTTGATTCCAAAGGTCAAATGTCAACTTCACTGTGACATCAGTCTGCCAGCCATTATTCAAGACCATTTCTCAACGATTATATAGATCTTTTGAGCTGCCAGCGTTGAAGATGGGTTTGAAGCAGTGGCGAACCGTGTCTATCACAACTGGACCTTCTGTCGACACACACACCCCCCCGCCGCCGGCAAAACCACTGAAATGCGTAGTGCATGGTCCGAGAAGGACAAACAAATCAACGTAACACTGTAATATTACAGATCAACAACACAGATATGATTCTCATTTATTCATTTTATATACATTTGATTACATTTTATTTATATAATTAAATCGATTTTTTGTTTTTATCTGAGTGTTCCAGGGTATTCTCTGAATACCTTGAAGGCCCTGACGGTTCGCCACCGTTTTGTAGCAACCACTTTTTAGAATTTGTAGTTTCTTCTTTGCAGCAACATCCATATTTGATGTTCTACAGTCATGGCTATAACTTTGGGTTCTATCAAAGTCAGTTTGTTTTTCTCAAAACACTTAAAGACAAACATGTTTCGTAAGAGTTCATGGTTTGGCTTGAAATAAGTGTCGTAGTAAGGTTAGGAACCTAATTGAACATTAAATAAGCCTTCCCTTGTTTCACACTGGAAGCGAACATATATCTGCTGGTTGAAAAAAAGTCCTGTGTTTGTCTGACCGACTCTGGATTTCGTTGGATGGCAATGTTATTTTTTAGTAGTCCAGGCAGCCCTTTTTACATTTTCGTGTAAGGCAAAAGTAGTGCCAAAGATATTAGCCAGTAATCATTTAAGTATTTATCATGCAGAAATGCCAAATAATACTTGCTTCCAGTTACCTTACCTTAACAGTCAGCTGGAATCTAAGTTTAATATACTTTTATTTTTAATATTTGTTGTATATATATGCCTGACTAAACATTACATTACATTGCATTTGAACACGCTACCATACTCTATTGGACATTTTGATTGCCATTTTTGATCTATTTCGTAATATTTAATATCTTAATGATGACTCAGCTATTTATTAAATCCAAAAACCCAATGAATAACATATGGAAAGATTTGATTAAAAAAAATGCTCCTTTGTGGGTTCAGGAAATGCTGTGGGGCCTTGGTATAATCAACAGTTGATCGGAAATATGAAATTCTAACCTCACTCAGAGTATGTTGTTCGAACAGAGAATAATGTCATGTGTTTCATTATGTTTCTCAAAGCTTGGACTCAGGCGGTGCCCGGTGACACAGTACAGCATGAGGGCAAAGTTGTATAGAATAACTCCATTCTGTTTGACCATGGGAACCAGAGTACTTTTGGAAGACTTGGAAACGTGTATCCCGGTAGGACTTCATGGTGCCACCCACATGTGAAGGCCTCTAATTAAGGAGTCAAACTGACTTTCAAATGTTACCCCCCAAGTGCAAATATAGTCCTGCATGTGCTTAAATAGAAACTAACTGCACCGTTATGTAATTACACATTTGGCTCTAAAAAAGGAGCTTCTCACTTTTCCCACATGCTGTATGTTTACACTACTTGTCCAACAGTTTATTGAAATAGAAGTTTGTCCCATTTTCCCCTTTTGTACATCTAACAGTGAACATCATTTAAAATAAAAAGCTCTACTTGTGACATGTCAATCAAATGAAGCATGGCTGTGGGTTAGCTAAATACAAGTCTCCTTGAATGAAAGCATACTCCTGTGGAAAAACAGAAAAGATAAATAAATGTCTGCTGGATAAGAATGAAGACACCGGAGCTGTTGGTTAACCCCATGTTGCTTTGAACACTTAACCTCTGACCCTGAACCAGGTTAAGGGTTGTTAAAGATTTCTACAAACCTATAACCTTGCATAGAAAGACACACCTATAAAAACACATATTTAAGTTGATGACAAACTCTATCGATAAGTGTCAATAATGATTGAGCTACCCTTATAAACTTCTCAGAGCGTTTTATTTCATGTCTGGGAGCCTCAACTCTTGACGCTAATATAGCTAACATTAATTATTTGGTTTCACTTGTGACAACCATGAATACGGATTAAGTGTTTTGTTTGTTCTTCTAATCCTTTTCTTGTGTGTCTTCTTGAGAGCAATGTCTCAGGATCACCTTGAGAGATTTCCTTAAAATGTGGCACCGATATCCACTTGGCGTCAAGGATAAACTGATAAGAGTTTGATGGTCAAAAGGTGAAAGGACAAGGACACCGTGAGCTCTTATCCGTTCTACTTGAACACGATTATCTCAGAAATGTCCACTTGGTCTGATTACATTTTGGCAGTCAAACGTCACCTACCAAAACATGTTTTTGGAAGAATTCATATCCTAATTATGAAAAAATTGCAGACAAACACCCCAGTGGTTCTCAAATGGGGGTACGCGGACCCCTAGGGTAGGGGTACGTTGGAGTACTGCAGGGAGCACGTGAGATTTATTTTATGTTCATGAAAAAAACAAACATAAGTAATGCATTTAAACAAACTACTACTAATAGTAGATGAACTACTTTATTCAAAGGTTTACAGTAACTCTGGATAATAAAATGGGAAAATAAACGGGGTGCTCTCTTTTCCTCTCCCTCTCCTGACAGCCCGTCAGTCTCGTGCAGCTCGCTGAACCTGTAATGAGTGACCCGACAGTAAAGAATACATATATTTATAACTAGTTTAGCTAGTTCCAGAGTAGATAAACTAGCTAAGTGTGTTACAGTAGGTCTAACTCTTAGTGTATTTTGCTCCGCTCAACGGTCCGTCACAGCGGGGCAGCTATGATCCGGAAGAGCTGCGTGTTCTCCGTCAGCAGCAGCTGATCTGATCTCTGATCTCTCGCGTCCGGTCTTCACTCGCGTTAATATCCAAATCTATCAGATCTAGCTAGTTCTAGTTAATTATATGACTGCCTGCTTATCAAAGGACCTAAACAATAAGCGTTGCTTGGCAACGGCGTGCGGCCGCAAAGTATAGCGCAGCATTATGCATATGTTTATATGAGGGGTCAAAATCCCATGCTCATAAAATGCTCATATATATGTTTCTCTTCATTCCCCACGCCCCTAAATAAATAAAAATACCAATTTTAGGAAAAGTAACGAAGTTTTAGCAGTGTGGGTTTTATATTAACAGAGTTACACATATTTCAAAACGTGAAGTGTAATAACTGCAGGTTGCCTCCCTGTCAGAATGACAAAGATCCTCAGCGAAGCACAAGCCCATGTTTCTCACTAAATTAAGTACAACTTATTAAAAAGATCAGTTCAATGTCGTCTTACTGTAGTGTGTATGTTGAAATGTAAGTGTTTCTCAGTTACAAGGTTGTTGTTTTAATAAATCAGACACCGATGGTGCAGCGCCGTACTGTACCTCTTTATAGGCATTTTTTCCCTAACAAATTGTGTTTGTGCTGATCAGGGGGTACTTGGCTGAATTTCTTTTTCAAAGGGGCTACATTATTGAAAAAGTTTGAGAATCACTGCCTTATAGGATAAATTAAGACGTCTTTTCAATATTGAAAATCTCCAAATTATTCTGAAAAAATACTTTTCTGGCCATTATTCAACGGCATAACTCAGGAACAGAAGGGGAGGATGTAACCATATTTCACATTTATTGGATACTGAACTGGTAACACTCATGTTGGGTCCCCCCACCTTGAAATTGGTGATTGTATTGATGTGTGTTAAGCATCCGTTTTAAAATGTGTATTTTCTTTTTGTACCAACATCCATATTTGAAGCAATTTCTACTTTTAGGGCTACAACTTGGATTATAACAAAAGCCTTTTAGGCCAAGCATGTGAAAAAGAAACAATAAACTTGACTTATTTTTTCTCTCAAACAAACTTATAGACACACAGCAGAACAACTTGACTGGCAACATTATAAAACCCTGGGCAGTATTTCTAGTTAGTTTATGGATTTGTCATGTTAGCACTGTTGGTGCACCTGTACTGTAGGTTTTCCACTCCTTGTTGCGCTAAGTAGCCAGTTGAATTAATACTTAATATAATGTTCCAATATCTCTTGGTAAGAACTCTGTTAAAATATTTATTCAGATTTCAACCCAATGAGAGGATAGCACAAATTCCAAACAGCAAATGAACAGACCGTTCACGTTAGCCGTAAGCTAGCTGGCATCAAACGGACTCACTGTGTGGTGGAATGAGTTTGTGTATTTGCGTCTTTCCATTGACTTTTTAAATAATTGAGCCTTGTAAAGACAGATTTTTCATAATAAACAAAGATCATGTGGTTTTAAGAACAAAGTAGTGTGTTTGAGAAATATTTTTGCGTGATTAAGGGACATAAAGTTAATACAGGAACAGTTCCCTGTATAGCTGAGGCAACAAATATAACAGGAAGCATGGGGTTGAGGAACATTCGCCATAACAGTATAACATACACACAGTCTCCACTCCCACACAATGTGAGGACTGGCAGGCTCCCAAATTCATATCAATGACTTCACAAATAATCACAATAGATATTACACTTGCTTTGAAAAATGTGTCTGGAGACAGGAAGAATAACTCATTACATAAGGAGTATGGTGTTCCAGTAAAAGCACAAAGTCCTCTCCTTTATTTGGAAAGCTTACGCCTCGGCACAGTGAGTTGTGTTTTCGTTCTCTGCCCTTCGAGGGGCTCTAACAATTTACGAGCTGCTGGTCCAGGTGCTCTCCCCCATTGACCCTTATTTGTAGACGCAGTGGGAGTCCGGAGAGGGGGCTCGGGGGCAGAAGGGAAGCTGCAAATAATGTGTTGAACTTCAACAGTAGAACTTCAACAGTAGAACAAGCCTTTTATCTTGGTTGATTGTGCGAATGAGATGTTTATGAATTCCTTTTAACTCCGACTCCTACATATTATGGCCTTCTGTGAATACACTGAGGATTTTTCTAAGAAATGTTCTAATAATAGATCCCACTTGTGTGTGGTAGGGGGTCAGGTGAAGTGGTAAACCCACAAACAATAATTATTCAGCTCTGCTGTTTAGCGCTGTTCAAAGTAACTTTAAAAAAAATGCTCATTGTGTTGGTTTTACGGAACATCACTTTTTTTGGGGAAAAGAGCTCCGGGGATCTGTGGAAATCCCACTTCTGACACCAAATGTTACAAATAGTGTGGGGGAAATTACAAAGAAAAAATTAAAAGATGGCTTTAGTCACAAAAGAAAATATTGAAGTGCTTTTATTTATAGAAAAAACGTTTTAAAAAAAACTAAATAATATGGACGACCATTCCAAATAAAACATATAAACAAAGCCCACAGAAAATGTTTCAAGTGTACCTGTCTGCTCTACAGCCCTCATCAGCCACCCCAACACATCGGTGGCCAGAGGCTTTTATGTGTTAAGCCCCTCCCCATAGCCCAACCAACTATTTATCAAATGATTTAATGTAATTGTAAAGAACCACACATTTATTACAATTTATATTAAAATAATTAAACACAATAAATCAAAGGAGTCATCATATGTTGCTACTTTCTGACAATTAAAGCCCTAAACAATGACATTTGTACTTATAAGGAATTATTGTCACCCATGTTATAACATGGTCCAATTGAGCACACCTGTTCGGACTGATTGAGGCTCTATTTAAGGCAGCACTATTCTGTTCTTCTGTTTGGGACTCTGGAACTGGGAATGAGTGGAACAGCAGGTTACTTTGGCACAGTTCTGTTTTAAGTAAAAATAAACAGTTTTTGACAAAATATTGATTTGAGTGATTATTTTACAAATGTTGGGAATAAATTAACTGTAAAGTAATTGTAGTGCGAGGACTCAATGGATGTGTGTTTGAATGTGTTGACTAAGTGTGCCTTTTGCCATGTGCCATACGCAAACAGGGACAATGTCTTGTCACAGTGATCATACATTTTTATTGCGAAGAACGTACTGTGAAACAATGCATGCATGTTATTTTTATAGCAATGAGATTAAATAACCGCTTTTTCCAACATTTAAAAACAGGTCAAATTTGACTCGAAGACAACAGGAAGGTTAATTGTATATGAGTATTTCAGCATAACGCAATACATGCCAGAGTGTAACAATCACAACATTTATATTAGGAAGTATTAGCCAACTAACAGCAGATGATATGTGAGTTCCATCTCAGGACAAACACTTTCCATGGAGCTCTTGCTTTTGACACCTCCTTGACAGCTCAACTGTCATGAATCATTCTGGACCACAGTGTTTGGATTCGTCCACAATGTTTGGGAAACTTTTACGAGCTGTGAAGTTAATTTTCATTTTGTTCTCTTCTGTTTTCTCTAGTGTGCCGCATAGCCTGCCACAAGAAATGTGAAGTCAAGGTAAGAGTGAAAACATTTTGGATAAACAAAGATACAAAAACTATATAAAGTCATGTGTCAAAGTTATCGCAGTTTTGTTCGCATCGGATACGCCTTGCACATTGAAAAAGAACACAAGACTCTTAGACCAACGGAACTCGTCCTTTTAAATCCATCTGAGCTTATCAGGAGGAAATATTATGTTTAGGTGGAGCCAGCTACTCCTCTGTATGTGAGCGATGTACATGCAGATGTTGCGGTAGGTGGAGTCTAGGGAGTTTATGTTCTGCAAAAAAATCTTGAGAATGTCTAAACAAGTGATCCTTGTACCCGAATGTGTTTATATTGGACAAACTCGCACATCGCCCTGCGTCTAAAAATAAAAGACCTCTGGATGGAGGAGCCGAGGTTTGATTCATCTTGTTTTGGAAAGACAAAGAGCACGTAGAAGAAAGTGGGAGGGAAAACAGATGAAGTTCCTGCAGGGCTGTTAAAGAGGGAAGGTTGTGTGTTTTCTGTAAGAGTACGACTGCCAGGAGGGGTTTACGGGAGGATTTCCACGCATGAGCACACATGTGCACGTGAACTCACACGCACATATACAGTACAGTTCATGTGCACACCTTTGAATATACGCTCCCTTCATCTGGTATCCATTACTGAAATGGGTGCTGCTTGCCAGCTTTGCCCAATCCCTCTTTTACTCACAGGAAATGCCAGGGGTGCAGGGCAGACAAGCCACACTCAGGATAAGGGGGCGGGGGGCTTTAGCCAACCATTTACTGTAGGGGAGTCTAGTAGAATTTTTAGAGTAGTGATATAAATGTCTTAAAAATGCATTATTAACGTAACTTTTACCACCAGAAACGCCAGTACAGTTACAGGATTTAATGGATAGGTTTACCAGAATGAAAAAAGGCAAGCTATTTTCCCTAACCACTAGGTGTGGAGAAAATAAGACTTGCCTCCACCCCAAAAACACAGAGGGTGAATGACACGTTATTTGAATGCAAAACATTTGTACAACTCAAAAGTGATGTTTCTATCAGAAGCAATCGCCGCTTGTAGTACTAATGGTACTCGGGCTGTACCGAATAGTCTGAAGCTTAATTCAAAATGTTCATATTTCAAATCAACATATCATATCAATCAACTTCTCACCTTTTATTTACATTTTTGCAGAATTAGATTCCAGTTATGGCTGCATAAGATTGCTTCTGACTCGTGCAATTTCCAATAACTCCAGAGCATTGTAATGTCCAAGAGTCTATATACATTTAAATATAGTCCACCGCCGTTGCGAGTCTCCGGCTGTAACACATTTATTAAAAAAAATAAAAAATTCATCGTGCCCATTCGCGACCCACCTATCACATTTCTTTGAGAAACGCTGGTCTAGCAGCAATTCAACAACCCAGTTACATTTAAACAGCTACTATAACAAGAAAAGTATTTTCCCCATTTTTCGAGAATGATCACGTCATAAGATATCAAGACAGCCAATCAAGGCGTATTCAAAACTTCAAAAGCTTCCAATTGTTCTTACAAAATGTTTTAGAAGGTAGGGAAGTATAGTTGCCAGAAAATGTTTCACTATTTGGGAAATCTGTGTGTGAAAGTTGTTGACTTATTTTTGCAATTCTCTGTTTAAATGGGTCTTATTGAGGTTACATTTTTAGCTTCAACATAAGGTGCCAACATTTGCTAAATGTTGCAAAAAAAATGCACACAGCATACTTGTTGATAACATTTGCATTTCAGGAAGTGGTGGGTCAAAATTGTGGGAGGAGACGGTAAAGGAGCATAGAACAAACTGCCAATGTCTATATATACAAAAAGTGGAACGTTCCATCTCCAAAAATCACAGCAGCATTTCCTTTTCTAAACATTTCAACCAAAAAAATGTCATAGCGTTGGCAGGAAGCAATTTGCTAACAAGCCCGAGATGAAAAACAAGGGAGGGACCACGACAGGGTCAAGCCTGATCTCTATCGGCTCTGTCAGGCCTGTGAGACCGTTTTATGAATGTTTTTATTTTTTATAAAAAAGACGATAAAGCTCATATATGACCATACATGTTAGGAATCTGAACTCTTGATCATAACTCTGAGCTTTGTCCCAAGTACACACTACCGTTATCAATCTCTGTCTCCAGATAAGACTAATATGTGGCCCATATTTAACCTGGCAACTGCAAACAAATGGTCCGGCTTATGTAAGTGTGTGAACATGTGTGTTTGTCCCACCCTTTTGTGTGTTTGCTCTCAACTGGATGTGAACAATTCTTTCAATCTTGTCAGTAACATTTCCCTCCTGAGTGCTGACAGGAGAGATCCAGAGAGTGTATTAGACAGTAAATATTTCAAGGTCCACTCTTCCAAATGCTTGTACATTTGTGCTGAATACCTGACCTGTCATTTCTTTCATACGTCTTCCTCCTTTGCCCGAACTTGACCTCACAGTAGTAGGATGTGTTTCCCAGTGTGCTGCTGTGAGAGCTTCAGTGGTGAAGCCTTGGTCACACTCACGCTATTTTCTCGAGCATACAGTGTGATAGAGTGGTGCAGGAATGAGTCCATACCCTAGAGTTAGCATTTTTGCATTTGCTTTTTTTGGTTCGATTTCAGAAATATTGTCTGTATTAGCTTTAGACATTTTAATATTTTGTTCTACGACATACATTATGTCATGAAAAACCCTACTGGCAGATGTCGGATAAAAATGGAGGTTGCTAACAAATAGCAAAAGCTAAGACTACTAAATACAGGGCTGCCCCTCACCACGCAGTCTGCATGGGGTCTCATCTTGCGGAGGGAGCCTCAGTTGATGCACAAATGCGGCGCAATTAAATGCTCGCAGTTCACGCGCGTGCTCCACTCGCACCCCCCCCATCCGTGGAAGCTCACGAGACAGGGGGCCTCATCAAATACATTTGTGTGGGGCCACAAGTTGGCCAGGGGCAGCCCTGATTAAATATGATCAAGCTAACATTAGCCGCCCTTAACTTAGCGGTGGTGATGCAAGGCCATGTAACCCATGGATGTATAATAAGAACTGGATACAGCGTGGGAGGCGGGGCCTCATTAATTCCTATGAGAGTTGCTCATTGGCGCATGAAGATAAAATGGCCCAACTTTTGAGAGAGCGAAACGTCACAGATTACCCGTCATGCCTGAGAAGTACCCGTACAGTATGTGCGCTCATAGAGCATGCGCAACTTTAACCACCCCCCCCAAAAGGCTTGTTCACATTAACCACGTCAATTTGTACACGTAACAGCACCGCACGTTCATGACAGCATGGTAATGGATTGTTATGATGGATTTTGATATTAACAAGGCGGCCGCAGCAGTTAGCAGCTAGTAATTATGCTAATTTACACATACATCGTTATGTACTTTTATATTACGCTGATGTAACAGGATCTAGTGATATCCCAGCAACAGAGCTTAATTTAACATTTTACTTGTGTGGGTTGTACATGAAACCATGGTAATATATTAAAAAAAAAATATATATATATATATATATATATATGTATAAATATATATATATGTATATGTATATATATGTATGTATGTATATGTATGTATGTATGTATATATATATACATATATATATATACATACATATACATGTATATATATATTGATGTAACCGTGATGTAGTTCGATGTCATGTAGCTTTGTTTATAGCATTACATTCGTTTTTTTTACCTCTGTCTATTGTAATCAGGCATAACACTATAAAACAGTGTTAATATGTGGATATCATCCTGCTGAAAACAATGTGCTAGCATCATATACAGTTGCAAGAAAAAGTATGTGAACCCTTTGGATTCTCCACACATAGCGTTGTGTGTTCCTTCCAAACAACTCAACTTTGGTTTCATCTGTCCACAGAATATTTTGCCAGTAGCGCTATGGAACATCCAGGTGCTCTTTTGCAAACTTCAAACTTGCAGCAATGTTTTTCCTGGTCAGCAGTGGCTTCCTCCGTGGTGTCCTCCCATGAACTCCATTCTTGTTCAGTGTTTTACGTATCGTAGATTCGTCAACAGAGATGTTAGCATGTGCCAGAGATTTCTTTAAGTCTCTAGCTGACACTCTAGGATTCTTCTTCACCTCATTGAGCATTCTGCGCTGTGCTCTTGCAGTCATCTTTACAGGACGGCCACTCCTAGGGAGAGTAGCAACAGTGCTGAACTCTCTCCATTTATAGACACTTTGTCTTACCGTGGACTGATGAACATCAAGGCTTTTAGAGATCCTTTTGTAACCCTTTCCAGCTTTATGCAAGTCAACTATTCTTAATCGTACGTCTTCTGAGAGCTCTTTTGTGCGAGGCATGGTTCACATCTGGCAATGCTTCTTAAGAATAGCACATTCAAAACTGGTGTGTATTTTTTATAGGGCAGGGCAGCTTTAACCAACACCTCCAATCTCGTCTCATTGATTGGACTCCAGGTTGGCTGACTCCTGACTCCAATTAGCTCATGAAGAAGTCTTTAGCCTAGGGGTTCACATACTTGTTCCACCCTGCACTGTGAATGTTTACATGGTGTGTTCAATAAAAACATGAAAACATATAATTGTTTGTGTGGTATTAGTTTAAGCAGACTGTGTTTGTCTATTGTTGTGACTTAGATGAAGATCAGAACACATTTTATGACCAATTTATGCAGAAATCCAGGTAATTCCAAAGGGTTCACATACTTTTTCTTGCAACTGTATGTGTTTTTGCCAAAGATCTAATTTCCTGCAGTATTCCGAAATCCAATAGAAAATCCCATTGCATTTTGTCGAGGGAGCCCTTGCGTTGCTAACTTTTGGGACGGCCTAACAAATGATGTCATTCCTTACGTTCCCTGCACCACTCCAAAGTGACCATACAGTAAAAGAAGCTCCTGCCTTCCATCTAGCTTGCATTAAGACGACATCAGTAGGTCTGGGATAAATTAACTTTTCTAACTGTATTTTTCTTTAAAAAAGCAGTTGAAGCTATAAAATAAATATAATATTGACAAGGTATAAGCCTCCGAGGAGATTATGTGTATGGTTGTTGGTGTAACATATTTGGTTTCAGGCTACATTTTAGCCTTTGTCATGGCTCAAAACTGACATCTATAAAAATATGAGCGTCTGCAAATGAATTCCATTCCTGACATGTTATGATTATGTAATGATTGAATTGAAGTTAGGCACGATAGAAGATGAATAAATCCAAGTTTTTTATATCTTTGGTTTGATCTTGACTGTAATGGGGGCCTGGAGGGACACTTGAGCGACATTCAACTATTTGTATTAGGAATGGAAGAGAGGGACATATGGAGGAGATCTTCTCTCTACTGAGTGACCTTTTCTAGTTTCTCTTTGCATTTAAATTGTACAATGAGGTGAACCCCACATTCTAATCTTTCCCAAATCTACAACATGCTCTTCCTGTTCTGTGCAGTTAAAACAGATTTCCCGTTTCAGTGTGACATTCTGTATAAACATACTGTAAAAAATAATTTCCTTTCAGTTGTGGTTTGTGGTCTCTGTTGTTTATGGCAGCAACACTTACCCTTATCCTTTTGAACCCGGGCTCTTTTTGCTACCTCCCTTCATTGACATGCAATCCAATGTTATAATGTCCTTTTTAAATTGATTCAAAGTATAACTTGTGGAATTATCCACAATGACAAGCAATCTGCATTACAAAAAGTTGTAATTATAAACTTTTCAAATGGCATTTCCTTTGTGTTGAACTAATATGGAGAGCCTGAGTTTCCAACTGTTTAGAGTTAACATTTATATTAGAAAATAAAACAAACCACAATATGTAAAATGTAATACACATACCCTGTTAGAGAATATAACATGCAGTATCAGTAAAGCTGTCTTATAAACAATAATGTTGAGATAAAGAAATAAGGGACATACCGTGTATACAAATTAAGCAGATAAACCTAATAAAATCGTTATTATTCTTTATATAACTAAATCTAACAAACATTTAATAAAGAGGAGTGTGGTGTGGTCAAGTACGTATTTGAACCTTAATATTGATGAGTTATTCAGAATTATAAGAACACTTTATTTATCCAAGGAGGACATTGGGTTTAATGACAGTTAGAGAATACAATGAAAAATACAAGAACATTGAATACAATAATTATTAAATCATACCAAAATTAGTACAAAAAAGCACTAATCGATTCAAAAAATATAAACAAAAACATAAGAAGTAAATGTGACATTGTACAATATAAACAGGTTACATATTGTATGCTGTGACCAACCGATTAATCCTTATTTATATATCTTTATTCTTTATTTATTGGTTCTCCTCTAACATGTTGGTACTGTGATTGATGTGCCAACACATCAAAATGAATATCTGATAAGTAGCGTAAGCTGGGCAGTGATCCCTGCTGACACCGCTCAGGTTTTACTGGATTGGGAACACTTAAAGTCAGGAACAAGCTGAGGAGCTGAGAAACAACCTATTAGATTTCACTGATCCTTCGTTGCCTGTCGAGTGTGTTTTGAGAAGGAAACTACCATGTTCCTGCGTTAATGAGGAAGGGGGTCTGAGAAAGCAAAGTGGAAGGACACGCACACACTTTCACTCCACTGGTTTCTCATTCCACACTCCAATATGATGAAGCATTTGTTTTCATTTTTCCCAGCTACTGCATTTCTCCGAATGTGTGTTTGGAGAAAAATCCGATGTTTCTTTGTGCTGGCCAGCCACTCTGTATTTTTGTTATTTCAGGTTGTTATTTGTGACCCCTTCAGTTCCTCTCATTGAGCACAACATGCCTCAGTTAGAGAACTGCAGCTTGCTGATGGATATGTCCTCATCTTGCTCTTCGTGTTTGACAATTCTTTTTATCCCAGAATGTGGAAACACTTTTAAAGAACACCGGTTGTTAGGTCGCTCTGAGTCTTTTCATGCCTGACTAATGATCACCATTTAAACACACGTGAATAGACCTTAATGAGGAATTCAAACAGTAGATTGCCTACAATAAGGATAATCAATCAAAGCAGTGGACACACTAGATAACCTACGCTTTCTCCATTTCTGGTTCAAACTACAAACCTATTTAATTCAAACAAGCATTCCTTTTGGCACTGCATGCATCTTAGAGGCAACTGTTTCCAGACATTTTTAACATTTCTGAGCAATCACCTGGAGATTGAAAGTCTTTGGTGCGGTAGAGAATAAAGCAAACTATATATCTATCATTTTTTATTAAAGGTCCCATGTCATGCTTTGCTGGTTATTACCCGTCTCCTTGTGTGTTATGAAGGTTTTTCTGCATGTAAACGGTCTGCAGAGTCACAAACCCTCAAAGTACACCCTGTAGCGAGTAAAACTCTAACACAGAACGCCTCGTTGGAGATTTCTCTTTTTCCATTGTTTACTTATTGGGTATAGTGAAGTATTTCGGGTATAGTGACGTATTTCGGGTATAGTGACGTATTTCGGGTATAGTGACGTATCGTAACGGCTCCGCAGATTGGTCCAAATTGACCAATCCGGAGCCGTTACGTTACGTCCGCGGAGCCGTTACGTTTGGACCAATCCGCGGACTTCCTCACACACACACACACACACACTCGGCGGGACGTTGCGAGGCTCGCTGCTGCGAGGAGCGGGACACTGTGAGCTGGCTCACATGGTGTGGGGTCGGTGAGACAGTGAGACACCGCGGAACTCAGCCTGGGCACACAAACTCCCAGCCAGGCTGCGGGTGTGTGTGTTTTCTGGTGTTGTGTTTCGCTGTGGGCAGGAGCAGGGCTGGTCCTAGACTTTTGGGGGCCCTAAGCGAGCTTTGGCTTGGGGGCCCCCCTCACTCTAGCGCGTTCTCACTACACACAACACGGAACCAACTTTTGTCTTATGATGTTAGCATAAGCACACATATTGTATACATAAGCATGTAAACACCGTGGACCTAACCTCCTCTACTGGGGTCCTCACCTCCTCTAGGGGGGTCCGGGGGCATGCTCCCCCGGGAAGATATTTTTTTTAATATTGAAGTTAAAAGCATCAATCTGGTGCACTTTGAGAGCAAAATTAAGAGATCTATGAATACATCTCTCAACACCCATATGAAACACAACTGTAAGCAGATTTTCTTTTTCTTATATTTTACAAATCACTCCCCTTTTAAACTGTATTCTTGTTTTGTCATATAGTTTTTCATAACTTTTTCTCATTTCTTCTCTCTGGCTGCCCATCTCATAATGTTCACATAGAAACTAGCTGTCAATAGGAATATCATTCAGAAGAATTATAATTTTATGCAAAAATCTGTCACAAAAAGAGGTTGCACATTTAAATTCAGGTGTTGTTATGACGTTGCCAAACAGCCACATTTACTGCTAATACGTTCAAACATGCTGTCGACACGTAAAGCAGTGGCAACTATGCCACCATTTCAGCTGACTTTTTCTCAGAAATACTGTCACATAACATCCATATATTTCAGTGCTAGGTTGATGCTTAGCTAAGCTAACTATTAAACACTGTAACTGACAGGACTCAGGATCAACTGTGTACTGTAAGGTAGCTTCTAGCTTCATGTCGAACAGTAAGTCAACATTTCCCAGAGACCTTCTTTGAAATCACCAGGTAACGCTAAAAAACATTACATTTAGATTGTATGACAAAGTGTTTATTTAATATATCTGGCTAGCTATAGCTACTTGCTAACGGTTTAGCTTACCCCCGCGATTCAAAGTAACGTCAACGTAGCTGTAATTTATGCTTTGCTTACATGTTCGCATAACTTGGAAGTTTACTGACATTTACATACCTTGTTTACCTGGCTCAAGTGGTGGATCTGGGGTTGTTGTGTGAGCCACCACTTGAGAATTGTCGTCTTTTTTAAGAAATATTTTTCTTATGTCCATCATCAAAAACTCTGAGTCCGACTGACAGTTTAAACATTGTCACAGCTCACAGGATAGGTACCTGTCAGCCAATAAGACAGATGTTTATTTCCATTCAACTCTCTGGTTGGTCTGGTGTCTTGCCTCTGTTGCATTCAATGAACACGGGAAATTACAATCCTGCCGTCCTCTCTAGTGTCATGATGAGGTTCAGGTAAAGCACGGTTAATGTATTATATTATTGACTCAATAATATAATTATTATTGACTCAATAATACATGACTTTGAGAGTAGGCAATCTAGGCATATTAACAAAATTAATTAAACATACTGATCACGGCGACGGTGTTCTCCTGAGATTATTATTTTATTTTCAATTTTTTTATTTTTTTTGCTATCGGGCCCTTAGTGGCTAAGCGGCCGCTTATGTCGCTTAATGGGTCGGGCCGGCTCTGGGCAGGAGCTCCAACAAGCCGTTTAGGACAGAGAATGAATACACATACTATAGTAGTGATGCTGTATGAGAAACCAATGTGAGTTTGGAAAATTGCACAATATTAATGTATTTTAGTATACCTCAACAATGGAATCAGGATCAGTAGAAATGGCCAAGACATGGGACCTTTAAAGAGCCTGTGACAGCATCCCAACAACTGTTGTGCAATGAAATATTGGGCTACTAGTAATATCGAACCGTCAGTTTAAAAAAGAAAAAGCGATACCGTTCCGTTAAATATCAATAATTTCGAACATCGCGGGGAAATTCCTTCGACTCATTTTGAAGTTTTGGGGGAAGCCGGAAGTGACGTCAATGCGGGAATGCTTCACTGTGCGGCGAGAGAGCCAAACACGGACAAAGTGTGTTGTCATGCGTAGAAATGGTGAATTACTGAGTTTAGGCACGTTAATAACGTTTTAATGAAGTTGACTACAGTATATTCATATTTGTCAGTGCTTTCATGTCAATTCGGCGAACATAAACATAAATGATCGTGGTGAAGATGATGATTACATTAGGATTAAAAATCGGTAGTGATAGCTACTGAATTTCCTCCCGTAGGATGTGATATAAAAACAAATCGATTATTTTTGTAGTTGTAAACTCAAGTGGATGAAACTACATTTATTAGTGCTTTCATGTCAATTCGGCGAACATATGATAGATTAAATGATCGTGAGGATGATGATTACAAATCGTTTGTTTGAGCCGGTCTGCATTTCCTGATGAGAAAACAAACCGATGCTTTTTGTAGTTGTCGTACACCAACATGGATTAAACGTGTGGTTTTTTCACCACAATGTTGGGGAAATTAATGGATAAAATGCACGGATTATTATTATTATTATTCCCACTCCGATCGGGACACTAGGTCCACCGTTTCCCCGCAGCGAGGCTCCCCCCGTTGACAGTTTACGTGGGCTGGGTGCAGTCGCGGACTGGCCATCGGGACGAATCCCGATGGGCCGGTACCGAAGTGCACCGGTCGGATAAGTCACTAGCCCATCCCCCAGGCGGCGCGTGAGGCTCAGGTTTGGGAAGGCTAAATAACTGTTTTTACCTGACGCTGCCCGCCTCCGGCGTCTATAGAAAAGAGATCAACTCAGTGTGTGGAGTTTAAATCTCTCAAGTCATATTACAGGATAAAGGAAATACAGTTTAAACTGCCGTATGCAGAGAAGACGCCGACGTGTCGCACTTATCATTCATATTACATCATCAATCAGATCATCGATCATATAATATCATAATATATCATATATTTCCTTATCTGAATCAGCTTCTCCAGCCGTATCTGGCCGTGCAACACTTAGTGTCACATACTGTATGCAGAAGTATTATTTTAAGCAACACATTATGTTGACGAAACACTCGAGTCAAATGTAATTAAAGTCAGATCCACTCGTGTCTTAGACGTGAACGCGCTCTCAGCTGGTGAGAGAAACCCTGGCTTGATTTACCGAGTTGATAACAGCATCGTAGGACCGCTTAGCGAGATCTCATTTGTTAGTTTGTTGTTGTTAGTTTGTTTGTTACTCAAACATATCCAGGGTCTGTTGAACTGGCTTCGTAGTACAGGGCACAGGTGGCTCGCAGCGCTAATGTCAAAGACACAGACATTGCATTATATTTGTATTTTACCAGGATGCACACAAATATTTACATTTACTATCTACAGCACCCGCCGCCCCTGACATCCCCCACTCCCCCCGTTGACAATTTACTCGCGGTACCGAAGTGGGCCGGTCGAGAGTCCCGGGATGATCTTTAGTCCCAGTCCACCACTGGCTACATGACCGTATGATCGCCCATATTGACGCACCTAATTCCTAAACTTCTAACAGATACAACATAAAGCGATCCTTCAGACTCATATGAGCTCTCAGACACGTTCAAAATTAAACTGTCTGAGCTGTCTGAGCTTGCTGCTGTGTGCGCCATCGTGCGTTTGCATGCAGATGCTGGGATCCTGAACGGTGCAGCTGGAGCGCTGTGCCCGCAATGACATCACACATAATTTGGCGGGATTTGAAGAATCCCCGAGAAGATCCAGAAAATGGTCAACATTGAAGGGCAGATTAATGGTTATCAAAGTACAAATATCCAAAATCAGTTCAGTAACGGTTTTCAAGGGGACAATATTTACTCAAATTGATGGGTTTGGATGATGGGGGAAACTCGTGTCACAGGCTCTTTAAGTCCAAGTTTTTGACACATCCAAACACCTGTAGCCACACATGTGAGGTGTGTTTTTGAACAATGGGTTTGCAGATGGCCCTCACCTGTTGATGCTTCTTGGATTTATAACTGCAGACAGTAGGTGTCTGGTCACCAGGAGCTTCAAACACAAGGCAGAAGTCTTTAGAGAGACCATACTTCATCTGCAGGACAGAGGTCTACGCATAAGTAACAACTGTCCAAAACATTAAGCCTCTACATTTACAATAATCTAAAATAGAAGAAGCAGCATATCTTCAGATTAGAGAAGTTGGAACCAGAGCGGTTATTTTGGCTTTTCACTTTAGCCTATGCTGGAATATCTTTACAGGAATTGGATGGTTCCCAGATGGTGAATCTTAATAACCTATACATCTCTAACTTTTCACATTTGTGGCACTGACTGAATTGACACAACACTTATTGCCAAGAAATTCCACATTCCTCTCAAGATTAAGGTTGGTGATCCATTCATTTTTCATCTATATATATATAGGAAACAAATCCCATGTTTCTTGATTTCAAATGGGCATTCAAGTCAAAAGGTAAACACTACCCATGTTTGACATCACTGACTTAAACAATGAATTGCTCATCTAAAATTGCATTTAATAAATGTCTGTTGATCAATGATGGATATCTCAATGAACTATTCCAGCAACAATGAACTTTAGCATACTTAAAACTTTAGGTAGTTTTTTTTATAAACAGGTATTTAACCTGTTTATATTGTACAATGTACACAACACATTTGTGTACTCACACTCAATTACCTCTTTCTTTAGGCATGATTCACCTCCTCCCCCTGATTCAGTTACTTCCTTTAGATACCACGCGTTGCTCCAGGACTGATTTATCACGCACACATAATTGGACACTTTGGAAGATGTGGCAATGTGTCACTTAATACTGTGTCTTTGGCACAGGCAAGGGCTCTCAGGATGTTAGTCATAAAGGCAGAGAACTGTGAATACCTGCTGTTAGAGGCTCATTCATTCGTCCCTCTCTAATTGAAGTTCATTTCTCTGCCACTTGTAAGACTTGATGATGTTTTCCTGACTTAAACTCCTTATAACACTTTCAGTATTTCTTACATGAGGTGTCTTGATGCTTACCGAAAGGTTACAGAGTGATAGAGAAACCAAAGACCAGCCATTATTAGAAAGACGCAACACATTGTTCTTTGCCTATAAGAACAGGAGCCATAACATAACCCAAGGTGAGGTTTCAAATATGTCTGTGTGGTATTGAATCCCAGTAACAACATGAACAACTTCCTTCCTCTTCCATGCAGCGGCAGCTCTGCAGATAGTGAGAAATGGGAGTTACAGTAAGAAGGAGGGAGCAGGAGAGGGAGGGTGAACTTCTGTTAAAGTCATATCGCTGTGACAGACTGAGGGGCTAGGAACGAGTGAGGGAAAACATGGATGGGGGGGCGTCATAATCAAAATATTCCTCTGGCTCTCTGCCTGTACGTACTGTATTTTTAGTTAGCTGCTCAGAGTCTGGTCAAATACAGAGCAGGCTGACAGCTCTGAGGCTAATTGAATTAGCAGTCACAGGACAGAACACATGCTCGCTGCTCTGCCCTCCTCTCAGGACAGCAACCGGTGAGGGAACACAACAACACGAGCACGGGATAAATCATACTGCCTCTCATTTGAGAAATGAGGTTTCTTATTTTAGTTTCAACAAGACAAGTTTCAGATCATGAGGAGAATGATTCACTGAGACAACATCTTTGCACTGAAATGTTGTTATCTTTAGAGATGTATTGAAAGGTTAAAGGTAGTGCAGTCCTGGAGAAGATAGCTGCACTAAGCTGTGCTTGTCTTGCCAGTGGGGGGCAGCAAACAGGATGTAGACCCAACATTGACATATAATAGCCTTATAAAGTGATCACACCATCAACAAGGTTAAGAGGTTGGGCAATATGTTACAATCTCTCGACTGGCCACGTGAACCCAAAAACCGACAGATGCCGATGTATTTTCCCTTATACAGTATGTGAAGCTGAATTGCCTTGTTATCCCAGAGTAGAACACACATCATTCAAACTTAACAGTAGCAAAATAAAACACACCAAACGTGTCTCAATGATCACCAACTATGGCTTGGTCAAAAGAAACGCTTTACTCGCTTAGTTAGTTAGTTAGATGTTAAACAAATCCAACTTTAGCGCTGTTGGCTTGCTGAATCAGAGTTAAGAAAAGCTAAGAAATGTGTATAGCCGGAACCATCTCCACACCTCTTTTTAGCCAATACCATTACATTAGAAACACAAAATGACAAAAAGTAAAAAAAAAATATTTTCGTATTGTGTTATTTGAAAAATATTTATCGCAATGTACCCTGCTAATCGAAGATATATTCCTCAAAGCGCCCAGTTTGTTAAGCTAAAAGTTAGTTATTTAAACATACAGCAAACACACATTGGAGTCATGTTTCTGGCACTGTGTTTATGCGACTGTTGAGATCAAACAAAAACAGCTCAATGAGTGATACAGTAGCTCTATGGGTTTGTGGAGCACCTTTTACAATACATATAACTAATTTAATCCCCATTGCAACAATAACTATCTGTGCAGCTTTAACTTTGACCACGAGAACAAAATACTGTTGCAGACTTAAGCTCAATAACAAGCTTACCAACAACGATTGCGGCTCAGAGAAACACAACTGAGGCCTTGTGATCTGTAGTCTTCATGGAAAACAACAACAATCATCTGTCATCTCTCCCCGTTCCAGTGTGTGAGTAAAGTGGTTACACAAGCAGCAGTGGCTTATGGCCATGTATTTAGTAACTGCATGGTAGCTCCATGTGCATAGATACAGCAGAAAAAACAAACAGGAACGCCCAGCCTTTAACATGATGGAGTAATCAAGAGTTTCTGGAAAGAATGTCAACAGTGGGCCAACTTTAAGCAGAAGACAGCGGTGGAAGGAATAAGTTAAGGAAATAACTTCGTTGAGCATGCCGTTGCATAAATTACCGGAAATGTAATTGCCCTACAAAGTTGGTAATATATTATTATTCATAAGGAACAGTTGTTGAGGAAGCACCCCCTAATCTTCCCTGAATACAACAGCTGTGGGAAATGACTCGACACCTCCTCAGTACATTCTGAAGGAGACGTTTGTTGTTCAACCTCCCCACCCATACATCTCCAGCCTGTCCATCTCTTTTCCATCTATGTTCTTCCACTGGGTCTGTGCTCCTGCTGTCTGATCATGACCATCCAGGAGAAAAATCCATGTTAAATCTGGTCTGTATGCGCTGCATGGGCGTTGGTGGAACGTTCCCCTGGCCGCTGGGGGACAGGGAGCTGCTCGGCTGCTGCCTGGGAAAGCCTGAGTCAGACTCATGAAACTGGACCTCACCCGACAGAATACTCCCTCTACGTCCCTCACTTTCTTAGTTTATCCTACATTAACTCTTCCTCTCTATGCCACTTTTCCCAAGACTGTTGTACTTGTGTTGTTTCTTTTCTGTCCTTGCTTCTTACGTTCCTTGTCATTCAGCCAACTGCAACATTCACATGAAGTGGTGCAGGAACAAGTCCTCAAACCCAGAAATGAGTTAGCATTTCACATCTTCCGGTTCACTTGTCTCGAAGTCAGCAGTTTTTTTAACCTGTTTTTTGTTAGATGCCTGAAATAAGGTCAGTGGTTAACACAAGCTGAAGAGAAACACATCAGTAAATACCCCACTTGTGTATGTTTGAAGCTTCTACATGTCATATAAGCAGGGGTTGCTAACAAGTATCAGAATAAAGTTACGGCCCGTCTGCACTACAGGCATCAAAAAATCTTGAAGCTGGGCGTGTCTGAGGCTTGGCGATTTCTCGCGCCCAAGGCGACCAACAACCAATCAGGAATCTCCCGCCCGCCCCCGACATACAAAGCAATAGCAATGTTAAAACGAAGTAAACTGGATATAAAATCCCCAAACAGGCGAAAACCTACCAGTTTCACCCACTGTCTCTGCCACCTCCCTCCATGCCTCGCTCCTCCGGTTTGTATCCCGGTAGATCAACAGAGACTGATCATACAGCACCGGGTGATTCACTACCGCTATAATGAATTTTCCCTCCATTTTTTTGAATATGAGGAAATGACCTGCGTAGTCTCTCCCAGCATACACGCGGTTTGATTGGCTAGCGCTTGTACTGTCAGATTTGCATACGCGGGATTTGATTGGCTGATGCCAAGCATCGAGCCTCAAAAGTTGAACATTGTTCAACTTTTGATGCCGATAGATGCTCGTGATGCTTGCAAAGCCATGCCATGCTCCCCACAATGCAGTTCGGCGAAGTTTAAAAATCTTCTACGTCACCCCATTCAAATGAATGGGCGAAGCGTTGAAAGCATTTTTCAATGCCTGTAGTGTAGACGGGCCGTTAGCTTTTTTCTTCTGGCAATTGCATTCATGCATCAAAATTCCCAAAGTGCTAATAACGTGGAGTTATCCTTATAATCTATCCTTCTTATTTTCTGCTATATCAAATCCATTGCTTTGCTATCGAGGGAGCCTTTGTGACGCTTACTTCCGGGGCGGCCTACACAAATATGTCATCAATGCACCACTCTATTGGACCAATACATCACAATTTATTCTAGTTGGCTCACTCAACATTTCCACCTAGTTTTCAATGATTGAAAATGTAAGAACAGCGACACCCCAGCTTATTTATCTGTCTACGTACGTAAGGCTTCACGCTAATGTTGGGGATCCAGCAACAATTCCTCGGTCCAATTGACTTGAAATGATGTCTTTCTCATGCTAGAACAAAGGATCATTGGCCTTCAGATTACAGACAGCAGTCACGGGATGATGAGGGTAATAGAGGAAATAGACTAGACTAAGAGAAACAAACTGGCCTCAAACACAGACGGATTACATTCCCATGCTTTGCAATCCCGACAGATAGCGTAACTGTTGGTACTTTATGCATAATTGCATTGCAGTGTGGCAATGCAGAGCTCTAAGTGTATTAACTCACATGTACTAACACAGACACAAACAAAGCAAGGGGATTCCCACTCCTACAGTCTTGCCTGATCCCTACATGAAGGCATGCATCTCACATAAACAAGCATGTTGTTTTGGTGCCATAAAGCATACGTCTCCTCCGTGGCAGCCCCCGCTTCCTTCCTGGCCCTTGTCATTAATAGCGAATAAAATAACGCTTTCTGGGCCGACATCTGGAGAACACGGCTCCAGCTAAAGGTGTTGCTATTAGAAGTACCCTCCGTGTAATTACTTCTGAGCAACATCAAAGACGGCGACCATTCTTTCCACGTTGAGGCGTGGTACTTAATGTGCTACAAATTTGTACCAAACATTCTTCAGTAATGCCCATTTGTCTGCTACTGGAGGAAACAAATTAAAATGCCAGAGCGCTTACCGTACTTTCTGTACAACCTGACTCTCATCTTGATTCCACGTGACATGGAAGCCAGTGTTTTAAAGCTCATATTTCAATTTGTGGATGAAATTCAAATGGTTAGACATTGATATGTTGACTAATAGCAATCAGCATTTGGAGACATGTTTGGTATTGGTGAAATTACTTTGGATTCCATTCATTACATTTCAAGTCACAGACAGCTTTTGATTCGCAGTCAAAGAATTTCAATTGTTCTATCTAATGAGAGAAGTTTAATTGTTGTGATTTGACAGTTAACATATCCTTATACAACAGTGTTGTTTGATATGTCTTGCATTTTTCGTGCATTCCCAACGATTAATATTCCTCTGCATGCCCCTGCAGGCAGCCGCCATACTGGGGTTAGGGTTAGGAAAATATTGGGGTTAAAATAAACATGGTTATTACACGTGAGTTACATGTAGGTGCAGTGGCGGTTCTAGAACATTTTACATGGGGGGGCAAAGGGGAGGCAATAGGTCATGCCAGGGTGGCATGGGAGGGCGGACAGTACGTGGTATTTTATACTGTATATAACCTATTTATTGTTAATTCATGCCCTAACACAAGTGTTCTTAATGCACAAGAGAAACAAGGTGTTCAGACAAACAATCGGGTGCCCTTTGAGTCCCCCAAGCTTACGTCAACCATTTTAAATGAAAGGAAACTACAAAATGTATTTTAAAGCAATGAATTAATGGAACAGGTTGTTTTGCATTACAATGTAAAATTAAATATATATTTTGTTTTAGACATACACAAAAATTGGTTGTCTTAGACAGACATATTTGCATGTCCTCACTAAGCATTATTACATATTAATTTAATATTAAACAAATCAAAATGGCCAATTATCCCAACATGTTGCTGCTAATATAATCACATGCTTGTCAACTTTAACTGATCAAAAATCAATTCTGAAAAAATACTTGAATTATCTATGAAATTGCAATATTGTCCCTCAGTTTGTTTCAACCAGTCACGCCATACCATTTACCCTCCTATTAAAAATAATGGATCAGTCCATGTGTGATCTGCATTGAGGGAATTACATCACAAAAGTGTCAGTTTCTTCTCTTACCTATATTTCAGTTTTTGTATTTTCAGATTAAGATTGACAAGCTCAACATTTCAACTATGTTGTATGAATTAATAATAGTAAATAATTGTTTATTACAAAAATAAACAATAGTTTTGCAAAATATTACAATTTTGTAATGTCCTTGACTGGTGCCATATCTTAGCTAAACAAGGTCTCATGCCTACTTTTTGTCAAAAACTTCAACTCTGTTACATTTTTTCAAGGAAATTCCTAGTAATTATTTATATTTTGTACCTGAGGTGGGAACATGTAAGTAGTCCACTACCAGATGTTATGAGCAAACATTTTGGTTTCATTTTTCAAAGATATAAAGACCCAAAAGGCACCCGATTCAGAGAATACTCAGAATTCTGCATACTGTAAGTACTTAATTATAATTAAGTACACAAATGACATCACCCATCTCTTCAGAGAGCTACAGGTGACCTGTGCAGCAACACATTTCAATCAATATTTGTCAATACTAAGAGCTGCTAGATTGTGCTGCTGTGATGGAATATGTAAGGAGAATAAGAACATACCATGTGGTCCAGCTGGAGTTTCATCTGCCTCCTGATCCCTGCCTCTGTCCCTCTTTCTGATACTTCATCTTTATTCCTCACATACATTTCTTCTTCTTCACTAATGTCTTCATCTCCTCCTCTTCCTCCTGCTCTGACCCTCCTGGTCTCTTCATCTCCTCCTCTTCCTCCTGCTCTGACCCTCCTGGTCTCTTCATCTAGCTTTTCCTTTTCCTCTTTCTGTTCGTCCTGATCACTTCTCATATGTCTTTTTGTTGTTGTTGAATCACTCCTATACTCTGGCCTGCAAGAGTCTACTTGTGAAAAGCACTGGCACAAATGCTTGTATAACTTTACAAGTTAGGGCCATGTAGCCTAGCTAATATGTAGCATATCATAAATATAACATCAGAAAGTATTGATCAAGCGCACACAGGCAGCTGTGTTTGGATCCAGTTTTTACGGTAAAGGATGTATCCTGGTTTCATTGATCTGGCCTCATGGCTGTGATGTGTAGTTTACGTGGATTTAATAGTAGGCTACCGCGTAGTTTAGCAAAGTGATCGATCTCCCAGCTAACGCTGTCTGCGTAGTATTTTGTAACGTAACGCCCGAAACAGCGCCCGTCTGTTAAACGCTATCGATTCAAACTAAAGCGTTTTATTAATATTTAGTTTCAAGCTCTCGTCTTTAGTAAAAAGAAAACTAGTGGAAAGGGAAATGCTCCAAGGGGAAGCTGATCCATAGGTGCTGGGACAGCTCGCTCCCTCTCTGCAGCGGTGTGAGCCGCGGGCTGTGTGAACGCCGCTCCGCAGTTTAATGCAGGGCCGTAGCTGCGTTTTTAACGGGCCTAAAATGATATTTAAAATGATTCACTTTTAACTAATGTAATGCTTGTTTTGTTGCTTGAGAAGCTTGTGGAAATAGTGTAGGTTTGTTTTAGTACAGTTTTAGGGAAACAAAAGTTAGGGGGGCAGCTGGGGGGGCAAGGCTCTGCAGTGGGGGTGCAGCTGCCCCCCCTTGCCCCCCCGTAGATCCGCCCCTGTGTAGGTGTTAGTTGCATGCTACTTTACATATTCATAGTACAGTAAGTCAAACTAAAGTCAGGGTTGAGTTTTGGTTTGACAAGGCCCATGAACATTGGTTATCTGGTTGATAGTCTTGGTTTGGTTGACATACAGTTAAGCCCGAAATATGTTGCTTTTATAGAGAAATATCCTGATAAAGTGGATAATATACATATTAAAGTGCACTATATTTGTCTTGTGTACAAACAGAGAATCAGAAGAGCCTTAAAGACGAGAACATTTGGTTGTCAGAAGACTCACACATTGCTGGCTAATGACAAAGGACCAATAGTCTTTTAAAATGTGACATAATGTGTCATTTAAGTACATTTATATCTGTGTTTTCCAAGCAGCACAGCAAATCATCTGATTGACTGAGTGTCAGGAAGTTGAAGTAGTGAGCCTCATCAAGAGACTGAATCAGCTTCTTTGGGGTCAAACGTCACCGTAGCAACATCAGAGCAGGGCATTTACCAACCTCTTCAATGTAATCAAGTTCTCCAATGTGGAAGCAAATGAGTTTGTCACAATTACAAAAAGCTTGTCATACATGTAGTTATTTTAATGTATATTTAGCGAGGATACAGTGTGGAGTAGATACAATTCTTCAGTGAAAGAAAGTGAAGGATCAAGTCAGCAGATGCAAAGGCTAATTTAATTTTGACAAAAAGGACAACAATTAGGGTCGCCAGATATTTCACTTGGTAGAACTGCCAGCCAATGAACTGCCAGCCAAGTCCTCGCCTAGCTGACCGGGGTTCGCCTCCGCCCTGGGGGCCATTTACATGGGTCATCCCCTCTGTCTCCCCCTTTAACATATTTATGATGGAACTGGGTGCCCAAAAGTAATTACAAATGTTGAATACAATCTAATTTAAATATGATTAATACATATTTCGTATTAGTCCCTAGGAATTAGATTAAGGGACAGGTACTGTTGTGATCAACAGTTGACTTCTGTTTTCTCACCGAATTGTACATTACTTTATCTTGTCTTGCATGTTGTTAAGTTTTGAACTTCACATCCACATCTCATAACAATAGCATATCAATATGAGACTGAACTCCTGGAATAAGGCCCTCATAAATAATTGTCTCTGCGATCTGAAAGACCGATAAGTGTGTATCTCCACACTGCTGTTGACACTGTCTGACAGACGGAGTTCCAGTAAAGTCAATGGATTCATTCATGGTACAGTACTTTCTCTCTTGTGCAGCTGTAGAGTGAGTGTGTGTGTGTGTGTGTGTGTGTGTGTGTGTGTGTGTGTGTGTGTGGGAAAGTCAAAGAAAGAGAGAAACAGACAGAAAAGGCGGGTGTAGGGGGTGCAACTCATATGTAACCTGTAACTTGAGAAGCTGATAACAAGGAGCGAATAAAGAATGAGCTTGTGAGGAAGGAGTGTGTGTGTGATTGTGTGTGTGTCAGAGAAAGACAGACAGAGGAAGAAAATAGCTGTGCTTTTGTTTCCCGTGCTCACGTCCCGTGCCCCCTGATCTCCCTGGGAAATTCACTTCAGTATATTTCTCCTTTCTCGTTACACTCATGTGTCTCCCCTGTTTTGGGAGGAGGCCTAAAAACCGGACTGAACGAGAGGGAGGAGAAAAACCCAGGCAGAGAAAGAGAGGGAAATCGCCTGAAGCCAGACTTTGCCTGCTTATTCAGCGCTGAGTGCTGCACTGCGCCGTTTCCAGTTGTGGGATGTTAAGATTTGCCTTTGGCTGCACTTCTCCCCCTCACATAAAGACTCTTTAGACATTTGTATGCTCATTTTCTTGGAGGAGGAGGAGTGAGAGAGGGAGAGACTTGCCAGACCTATTAGCCTGGAGCCTGAATCACACACTCTCTCTCTGACACACACACTTATACACTCCTCCAGCTCCGCGCTGCACCAAGGTAACAGTGAGTGGATTTAGCTTTAGCCATCTGGTCGGAGCGCAGAGAAAAATCATCTCTGCTGCACGGAGCGGATAAGGACGATGCAGCACTAACACACAAAGAGAACCAAAGAGTGAGAGACAGAACGACACACACACACTAACACAGGATGGCCACCGCAGTGTTTCAGGTAAGGACTGTGTGCTTGTATGAGGGGGGGAGAGCTGCTGCTTGTCTGGTATCAGAACACCGGGCTGTCCCAAGTGTTGACTCTGCTCTGTTTCACAGCAAACCCTCCGCACTATGGCTTTATTTGGAGGAAGTGCTCTATGTCTGTTGTTTTGGGCATGTAGGACATATGAGCAGTACTAGGTCCCACTGTATGTGTTCAGTTTTGACTTGCATTCATACAGTAGAACGTGTGGATTTCTGTGTCTGAAAAGTAATACAATCATCATGTTTGGATGACACAGTGCATTGCGCTTCTTCTGTGTAGCTGAACGCATTACAGGAATGTGTGAAGAGGCATGTAAGTGAGCTGGATTGGACATTGTTTTTGTTGCATTACTGTAGACGTTGTATGTAAAGCACTGCTTGTGTCTGTGTGGTCTCCTTGGCTTACCATGTTTTGTGGTTGGTGGCCCAATGGTCGTAGCTGGAATGAGAGTGGTGGCTTATGTCTGTTCTCAGTACCTATTGAGAGTACTGTAGCGTGCATGTGAGCCTGTTTTTCACTGTACTTTATTAAGCTCACCCCCTTTTTTGACTCAGAGGTCAAAGCACAGTTTAGAAAAGAAACTGCCATCAGTCTTTATAGTAGAAAGTCATATTGAATCTATGAAAACTGTATTTATGAAAGAGGGAATGTAAGCCTTCTTCCACTGATTTCAGTGTTGGTGGGTCTGCAGCTCATGAACTCAGCCGCAGTGTTTTACAATAGGACCTTGCAAAAGTTGTTGCAGAGAAAACATCGCCCCAGGCGTGAGAAACGCGGCAGTTTCTTGGAAATGTTTGGCACTTACAGTAGAGGGAGTCACAATTGCCTCCAATTTGCTTCAAATTGGGGAGAAAAAGAATAAGTGCATAGTTTGAAAACATTGAACATATTCTTAAGGAGATTTGTAAGGTAGTTATGTACGCTGACAACTGTGATTTCTCCTGTCAGCCCTGTCTTTGTGGGTGTCTGGGTTCCTAATGGACTCTTATTTGATTTGGAAGATAGAGTGTTGCCAGCGCCACATTAAACTATGAAAGATAAGCCTTGAATAGTCCTTCAAATGTGGCTTTTATAAAAACATGAATGCACTATAGTTTTGAAGAGCTGTTGCAACACAATGGCCGGCACTTTTTGATGTTAAAAGTATAATCTCTTTGATGTTATAGAACGGTCTTCCACCAGTCAACTGAGTCGAATCACTCAAACCTTCATGGCCCATGTACACTAGCAACTCTCTATGCATTGTTTTTGTACCCCGTCACTTCCAAGCACAGTGTAAAGCGCAACTATGGCTGAACACATGGCAGCTTTAACCCCAAAGACCTAGAAGCCAGCCAGTACCCCTATAGTGGGTTTGGTTTGTGGTAATTGGATTAAGCACTACTACATTTAGGTCTTAAATCTATATTCTAATGCAGACTCCCCGGAACAAGGTAGGCCCCAAATGTTAGGTTGCTAACATTTGGGTTCTGGCTGTGACTTTGACTAAAAGAAGCTAAAAGATTCAATAGAGCTGGGGGGAACTGCAGAGTTTTGTGAGTCATTTATTACATTTCATAAAGTAATTTAAACCATTGCTGGTATTAAAGTATTGATTAGAACAGTGATTTTCAACCACTGCTAGTTACCTTATAGGGGTGACATCTGTAGTAACCATGGAAATATCATGTTGTAGCTGAACTGATATGTTATATACAAATTAAATATATATTGAGTCTATTGTAACTTAAAGACATTTGTTGAGATTGATAGTGTTTTAAAAAAAGTTAGTGATGAATGAGACGTCTAAATAGCAGGCTAAAAATAATTAATTTAAAAATAGTTATCTAACCCGAAGCAAAGGATACACGGTTGAAATAGCTACTTCTTCCTCCACTAGTAGAACAAATGAATACCTGAATACTCTTTATCAAATCCACTAAGTGATACATTGAAAAAAGCTCATTCGGAGTGTTGTGGATCAAGAGGTACTTGAGTTTATCTGATAGAGCTGTTGGGATATGTCTTTAAAAAAAGCTTGGGAACCACTGGATTTGAACATCTCTCATATGCTGTAGTACACAATATCTGACATCAGATTTGTCGTCACTCGTATGATGTGTGACCCACACATTCCTTGGAAGCATTCCAGTCGAACATAAATGTAACGCAGCCCTGTCCTGCCCGGAGAGCAGCAGCATTACCCATGACTCCTGGTTGTGTGGGAATGGCGTACAACCACTGGCAGGGAGCCCGTGCCGGACTGGATTTCAGAGAAGACATTTTTCATCATTACCATCTGCCAGGGAAACAGTGCTCCAGTCAACCCCCCGTCCCTCCTCCATGCACCTCATGATAGATGCCTGACCACAGACACACAACCACACTGTGGGCAGTACAGGCACATAGGAAGGGCTGGGCAGTTTGGAAGGTGTGTGTTGACTGACTACATCTCTGTGTGAGTGAGTTTCTTGGATATGGCAGTGGTCCGTAGACCGTATAAAACCACCAGCATGAATTCTCGTGCTTCCCTGCTGACGTAATGCCTTGGTGTATGTGTGTTTCAGACCGTGCAGACACAGCTAACCCTCTGCATTACTGACAGCTTTGTTTTCTTTATTGTTTTTCTCATTGATACAGGTCAAGTTAATGACTGTGCAAAGGACTTGTGTTTGATAGCCATCATTTGTGAAACTCTTCGTGTCAGACTTGAACATTTGTTTCAGTTTACATTCCCAATGTTAAACACAAGTGTGAAAGCTGGATGAGAGTCTCAGCCACAACTTCATTTCCTTTACGCCGTTCTTTTGAGTAATTATCTTTGTTCTATTGTTCCTCTCCCTCTACCTTTCTCTTTTCTTTATTCATCTATATGGAAGGATGGATACATAAATGGATGGCTAGATGGAAACTTGGCATTGGTCCTTGATTCAAGGGTATAGAAGTACATTGGATTATAAGGAAGTGAGAAATGTTTCAACACTCACTAAATGTTATGCTCAAGTTCAAAGTTTGAATATACAACATAGGCTAAATCAATGCATGGATCATACATATCCCACCTAATGTAATACAGATAAGGTTATATCGTTGGAATGTCTTTTATCCTCACAGAATGCTTTGTGCGCAGCAATTTATTCATACCCTTTGTCCTCTGTACTGAAAGCTGGCATCAACTGTGAGCCTTCAATACATTAGCCACATAAATAATCTATAGCCTTGCCAAAGCATCATGCCATACAGTTGGGCTCTTAGTGTGATTAATAGTATCCAATAAAGGCACAGTCAAAGCTTATAATGTTTCACTTATGGTGGTTACTTTGCGGGTCGTCTGGCGCATGTGAGAAACTGCTGTCATGGGCCCACAGGAAGGTGTTTAAAGAGTGTATGAAGAACGCATATCCCGAGACTAATGTTGCAGTTAAAATGAACAGTGGACCCTTTAGAATTTACTGCTTCGAGGATGTAACAGCTCAGTATCGTTGAGAAGCGACAAAAGGCCCACCGACTTTGACCACATCACACCTCGTTCATTAAATCAGAACTGATGTAGTGTTGTCAGTTTCATTGTCAGGTTTTATTTTGTGCTACAACTCAAACCGGTGTTCCACCGAGCATGTTTTAGACGTTTTGGGTAGAACGTTGTGTTGACTTTGTTGGTTTCCACTCAAGAAAAGCTCAACTCTAAATGAAACCACTTTCCCACAATCATCGTTTCTGCCCATGTGTCCTCCAGTGGTGCCAGCACACTCAGACTAAAGCTTTCTGTGGACCCTCACAGTCTAATACCCCTTAAATAAAGGAACTTCTCATAATTCCCCTAAAAAGGAACATTATAGTCAAACATGTAATGAGGGCTAATCTTATAAATGACTCTATGCAATCAAGCCTAAAGCCTCGTATAATGGGCCTTGCTTAAATTACGTTGGCATTCTCATCATCAGAAAGAGAGGAAATAAACGTTCCCAGTCTTTGACTCAGCTTTTTAGTTTGACACTAAGTGACATTGTTCCCCAATTGCAATTCCAATTTCTCGTTATGGCTGTAGTAGACATACTGTAGAAGCATTTTCTTACAAAGGTAGGCAGCCTTATTTGACCCTCGTAGGGCTCCATCTCACAGAAAGACCTGTTTTGGCTTCAAAGCAGCATGATGCTTATTGAATGTGGCTCCTGCAATGAGAGTCAGCTGAAGATGTGTTATGTTAAGGCCATGTAGAGAGTTTTTGGATATACAGATCTATAGATTTTTTTGTTTTGTTTTAGTCATCCCCATGCCAGCACATTCATTGGCTGGGATATTGTGCGCAGCCTTAATGCAGTGCAGTTTAATTTCAGTCCCAGTTTAAGGTCAGAGTCCATGGAAAATAATCTTTGGTAAGAAGCAATGGAATACAAGTTCCCCTGCAACATGTTCCTGTGAATGATATGTTATACAAACAGTGTGAGTGGTAAACTAGGTTGATGGTTCATATTTTCATCAACTTAAGTTGATACTGTACTTTCCAGTCTAGTTTCAATTTTAGGATAGTTGTAACTAGTTAACAGGCTGATTAGTCTGGATGTCTCGCCTTAGTTTGAGGAAGGGTTAGTCGTTAGTTTATTGGTTAGTAGTGATTTAAAACACGTCACAGACAATATTGAAACTGGAAAGTGTGATTTTGTTGAAAAGATAAACGCAAATTGCATCAAGACCAATCCTTTTAGCTCTCCAGGATTATTTGCAATCATTCTAAAGCTCTGGTATCAACTCAAATACTTAACATGGCACTATCTTTGCCCACATTCAATAGATGAAGTAGAGAAACTTTTCTGCCCACAGTTGTGAGCTAGCCAGAAGCTACGTTTCAGTTTTGACTTCTTTCAGTGTGTTTGTTCAGAAGGCGAAGAGAGAAGCAAAGGGTTCATGATGTCACATTAAAAAAATTCCCCTCCAACACCGCACTAGTCAGCTTCCCTGGATTTAGTAGCCAACGTTAATACTTTGACGTGAGTCTAATGGACTTTGACAAGATGCCATCGCTTTGAACCTCTGTGGTCACATATTACATCACTGCATTCAGCTTCTTTGGAGATTTACAGCAGGTTTGGAGAAGCTGCTCCTGGCGGTACTCTCAAGGCATCGACTCACATTAGAAGTGATTGGAAAGCAATGGTGCAGCCACCAGGAAGGAGTGGGTGGGGGATTTCACCACCCTGTTTATTTACTGAGGTTTTAACTGACAGGTTTAAACATGTTTTCATCATAGAACGTAAGTCCAAAGATGAGGATGGGCATTCTAAAAGTTCTAAAAGTGTATACTATTGGCAAGACAAATGTATCCATTTAGAAGTATATGTACAAACTTTGTCCAATACATTTATATAATTACTTTGATACCCAATAATGTAACACAACTATATTAAATGTCACGGTAAGGTGATGGACAAAGTGTGACATTAGCCAGCTTTGATTTACATTCTGTAAACGTAAATCAATATAAATCAATGAGAACGTCAGTTAAAGTGCAATTTGATCCCATCAAATTGAGCATCCATGTGTGTGTGTGTGTGTGTGTGTGTGTGTGTGTGTGTGTGTGTGTGTGTGTGTGTGTGTGCCAGCAGTCGACTGGGAGGGTGAAGACGGTGGTTTTTCTTCTTCTTATCATGCCTTCATGTCTCTCTGAGGAATGTTTATAGAAAGCAGACCTGGTTATTTGGATTTGCCACAAAGTCCTCATGTTGTTGTTTGCTTTTTGAATGGCTGATTGATAGGGAAGGGGGCTTGGTTCCAAACAGAATGACTGGAAACATTGGTGGTGCCAGGTTCCCCAAATCTACAGGCAGCTG